>NC_135484.1:56767921-57075328 GCF_052094955.1 Ictidomys tridecemlineatus | reverse complement strand
GGCGGATGTCAGAATGTAGCCTCCTTTCCTCTTCCTTGTGGGTCCTCTCCTGTCTGAATCTGAGAAGCTGACCTTATTAATTAATGGATAACAGCCCAGGGAAAACCAGTTTAACACAGGTAACCGAAAGGAAAATGTCCTCAGAATGACACGAGGTGGGATATTTGAAGAGAGCTGATGTCATCTTCTGATGTCTTTCCAGTGATTTCGTTAGAAGAAATCTGTCCATGATCACTTACATGGAAGCAGAAAAAAACCCTGGGGTGAGACAAGGCCTTTATCCACAGCTGAAACTGATGAGGCCTCCTGGCAAGACCCCAAAGCCAAAAGACTTTGTTTCCTGTCTTCTCAAAGTCCTGACCTCCAGTATTTAAGGAACCAATAACATTTTTTCATTTCTTGAGTTATTTTTCTCATGCAACCCATGGCAGCTGTTTGCCAGCTAAGCATTCAGACTAATTTGTTACAGAAAATGGGGTAAATGCATGTTGATGGAGGTCTAAAGAATAGTTGAGGCCTAAATGCTTGTTATGTGCAACCAAACAAGGTGCATAATACTTTCATCAGCTTTTTGGGTTATAAAATTAGAACTTGGGGATTCAGAACAATTTCTAGATGTGTCTTAGCTTCTCACATGTGTTGCTTTAGTTTGTTTTAAATTTGGTTTTGAAAAATTGAGTCATAAAATAGTCTGATAATGATTTATCTTTTTAAAAAAATAATTATCTGAGAAGAAATATAATTTCCATATTAACTCCATGTAAGTACACTTAAAAATATTTTATTTTCTGTATTTATAGTAACCACAGGATTTGTATGTGGCTTAGCAATCTTGTATACATAAAATTCTGCCCAGATATGGGACATGGAGGGCGGGGCAAGACCCAGAAGAACACAAACCACGTCTTCGGATACTAAAGTTTTGCAAATTTTCAAGGCCATATATAGCATGCTACTATCTGCCCCCACTTGAAAAAGATTAGTAATATTCAAGTAAAAAGAGGAGAAAAAATCCACATTATTTGATTGTCCCATCCATAACTAAAATCCACTGGAAGCCACATAACTTGACTTCCTTAAAACAAAGTTTCCAGGAACTCTCAAAACAAAGAACCAGCAAGCTTCCCAAGACATAGCCAGCACATTGTTCCCTTGTCCTCTTTGAGGCTTTGCAGCACTCAATGGTAGAGGGAAAGGTATAGAATTGTGGCAACATTTTCTCAAGTTTAAAACTTCCTCATACATTTCTATCCTTGGCCAAATACAACTTCCAGTTTCTAAGGGGAAAAGCTGGAACAGTATGGTATAAAGGACATTATAGTAAAAAAAAAAAAAAAAAAAAAATTCTTCTTGGATATCAAAGAGTGCTCACAAAACCACATCATGATGAGTTAAGTGTAAATGAATCAAAAACTTATGTCTTATATTTCCCTTAAAACACACATGGATTTTAAAAAGAAATGAATTAAAAAAAATGTCCCCAACACAATACATTTGGTATATTGTATGCCAATGTTTGAAAGAAAATAATTCAATACATGCATCACACAAAAAAGGGATTTGTCTAAGCTTGATTTAAGAGTATGGGCATGTATCTCAGCTGTTTCCAACCAGGATGACTACCTTCAGGGACCCATCTCCTATGATCAGAACCAATGTAAGCACATAAAATCACACACTGTCGTTCAACTTAAATAGTAAACAGTTCCTTAAAATAGTAAGTAGTTCCTAATTGCTTACCATATTTTTATAGAATAAAAGCTGACAGATAGAACCACACTGGACAATATAAAATATAACACATTATTCTCTATCCTTAAAAAACCCATTTGTTCATTCATTCAATAAATATTTATTGACCATCTACTACATGCCAGGCACTGTTCTGTGCTTAGGGGATTCAATGATAAATATGACAGATGGAGTCTCTATATTTATGAAATGTATCATAACAGAAAACCTTTTCTGTCATGTTAATATTATGAGGCAATTCTTTAACTATTGTCAAAAACTTGGATTTAGACATCTGGATGACTAACTCTGTGAACCTCCTGAACATCTGGGGAAGAAGGAGGAATAAAATGTCCCAGGGGACCCCCCAAGTAGAGACTACATTAGGCAGGCCTCAAACTTATTTGGGTTAGCTTTTTAGCAAGATTATATGTAAAAAACGATGTCAATTGATTTGATTTTCAGAAAGCAGTTAACCTTATAAAATAAAGTCATGGTTCTTTTTAAATATCTCATTTTAATCAGCTATAAGTGATTCAAATATACCAAATAGAGAATAGATTTTTAATCAAATAAAATCAATCCAACAAGACATGCTTTCAGAGAGTATTTTACGTAGTTCCAGCTCAATAAAGGTGCCACAAGGAGTAGGAGGGGGTTCACAGACCTGAGGAACAGCTCCAGGTATTGAAACTTAGTCCTAATCCTTAGATACCCTGGCCTACATGTGTACCCTGTAATCAGCAGGACATTCAGGTGGATCACCAGCTTCCAAACACGGTCCACAGATTCCATCTTAAATCATATACCCCAACCTAATGAGGTGCTATTCTAAGCTGACCATCATCACCCTGTCTGAATGACTTTTCCTGTGGCTTCAGAATTTACCCAATAAGTGCCTCCTTCCCTCTTTCTAAACTTGTCTCAGTCCCCTATGTGTTTTCCCCCTCCTAGATACCATGTCTACTCAATGCCTGAGTCATACTACGTAAGACATTTTCTTTCTGTGGATGAATAGGTGAATGAATAAACTCCAGAAAAATCCATCACCCAAATATTCTGGTCTTTCAGAGACTAAGGCTTCCACATAGCCCCTGGGGACATGTCCCAACCAGATTTTCCCAAAGCTTAGATCCCTGATAGAAGTTAACACAAGTGGGCTTTGCTATCGAAAGGATCAGGATTCCAATTCTAGTTCTGTTTTCTAGCTGTATTATGTTAGTCAATTATGTAACATCTCTGAGCCTCAGGGCTTCTTATTACACTGCCTTTATCAGACTTTGAGGATAGCATGAGATGGCCTCCAGAATATCAGGCACAGGTTAAACACTCCCCCTGAACCCATCCATTTTCTAAGGTAAATTCAAGTCAATTAAACTGGAAAAAAAAAATCACGTACAATCAAATTTTATTTGAGAGCTCTTGAGGAAGGGGCTGGGACAGGCGGAAGAGGCAGGCCTGTTTTAAGAAATTATTGTTGGCATTTTCTTGAGAACAGCTGTGTGTTGGAACAGTCTCCAAGGGACTACTAAAAGGCAGATGGGAAACGAGGATGGGTTGTCCTAGAAGGTATTAAACCCAGAGTACATCAGGAAGCAGTCACAAGGTAGGGGTCTCCAAAGTACATGACACAATCCACTGGTGTGTAGAAAGAAGAAAGCATTAAAATCTCTATAGTTTTTAATCTTTTTGTAAATTAAGCTTTGCCAGTATTCAGGTTGACACTGGATTCCTCACCTGTATGTCAGAAAGTCGTGGCCTCCGTGATGGCTCAGGGATAGGCAGGTGGGCCCTGGTTTACACTTGGCTGGTTCAGTGGGCTTACAGTTCATACAATCTTATTTTAACTATACTAACCCTCTCAAAACAGAAAAGTTTCCTTTGAAGAAATTCTGGGTTAAAAAGAATACTAATAATATGAAGACAAACAGCAAGAAGCTGGCAAATCAACCTTTTTCTTCCAAGTCAGAGCCCTTTACCCAAAATTGTGAGACAAAAACTTTGGTGATCTCATTGGAGCTGACATGTTAAAACACTCTGCCCTCACTAAAAATATTATGAACAGGATTTATCTAACAAGAACAAAAAGATCATTGGTACCACTGACCTAAAGAATTATGCTTGAACCATTTTTTAAGCCTTAGCTTATGCCTTTAAAAGTTGCATGATCTGTATGTTTTATAAAATGCATTGTATTTGATACAGTGGAACATGCTTACATTTTATCTATAAATCAATAGCATGTTCATAAGTTTTTTAACTGACATGAGTTTTCCCTGGTGAATTCTGAGACCCTGCACATACGGCAGGAAATCACCTGGTTGCAATGAGGAGAGCCCTGCAAGGAGGAATCGGAGTGAGCCAAGTCCTGTCTGGGTTCCTGGAGACCACCAACAGTCAGGACATGAGACAAGATCCAGGCTGGCAGGCATCCCAGAGCCATTCGGTTTACATCTCATGGAAGCAACCTCATGGTCAACGGCCAGGAGTTGGGCCCAGGCAGGAAGATCAGCCCACACAAAGACCCACTAACATTAGTGGACATTTATGGCCCTGTTTACACCCCTTACTTGTGGAGAATGTCAATTCAAGACTTTGAAGAAGGTTTTGAGGAGGAAGTTGAGAGAAAAATGGAATTAGGGTATTTTGTTTTTGTGGGTTTTTTGTTTGTTTGTTTTTGGATGAGAAGGAGGAAACTTTCAGTGGTCGCAAGCAGTCTAGGGGAATGCGACAAGATGAGATTTGAAGACAAGAATACAAGAGGCAGTGAGATGAGATTACTCAGTCCAGGGAGGAAATGAAGAATAAATGAGCTATTACTATTTTATCGAGGAAAAAAAAGGCAAGGAAGCACCCTGCCTCCCAGGAGTCGAGGCTTGAGACATAACAATAAAGATATGCTTAACAATGGGAGAAAGGAATGCAGGAAAGAGGCGGGATGGTGCTCAGGATCCAGCCTGAGAAGGATGCTCCACAGACAGGCCGTGGAAGTTGGCCAAACACTTGTGAGGAGGCGCTGCCCCTGGAGTGAGCACTGCCAGGAGACTCAGTGCACGGTGCAGAGAGGTGACATTTTGGGCTCCACCCATCTTCCACCTCTCTTTTCTTCTTGATGTGCTGGGGCATTTTCACATTGGGCAAAGAGAGGGCCAGTCTAAAGAAGGATAAGAAGGAAAGTAGACGTATTTGCCAAGGAGATGAAAGAGGAAATCACACCAAGAGGATAAGAAAAGAGAGTGAGGGAAAAATAAAGAGCCTTTTGGTTTTCATCTCATGGAAGCAACCTCAAAGGTCAACTAGTATCTAGCTAACCAGAAAAGTCTAAACAAAAGCACAGTAAAAATAATAAAATAAAACAATCATGGAGGCTGAAAATATTGGGGCCGAGGAGTAAAGTTACATGAAAGAAGACGTGACTAAGTCAGCCGGAATTATACTATGTAGTAAAGTCATTTTACACACATGATACAATAGCAGGAAGGCATCTTCCGTCACATGGGACCCAATCCTTGCCCACCCCCAAGAAATAATCAGCTTGAGTCAAAGCAAGGAGGAGCACCCAAGTTACCCTGGCCTCAGGTTATTCAGACATCAGCCCTGTTCCTCAAGGCTTAAGTTTTGACTCCCCATGGGGACCTCAAGGGGACCAGATTATTGAGTTTGCAATCCATGGGATAGTCAACATGACAGAGAAGGAAAATAGGTAAAAGATAAGAAGTGACTGAAAACATTCAAAGCCAACAGCAGGAGAAATGCAATGTGAGTAGTCATCCTTGGAATAATGCTTCTACACAGGTGAAAAGTGGCAGCCCGTAAAGCTAGAGTTAGGTCCAGTTGTCTTCTGTAGCATACGGGAACAGGCACAACTGCCAATTTTCCTTCTCTGGAGAAGAGCAGCTGTTCCTTCTGTCATGAGCTGCAATTCTTGGAGCAAGCACAGCAGTCTATAAATTTGGCAAGTTGAATTAGGCTCATATATTACTTGAGGAATTCCTTATTCAGGGAGTTCCATAATAAGATTTGACAGCCCTATCATCACCATGGCTGATAAATAAGCTGAATTTTTAAGGTCCTAAAAGAATTAAGGACAAGCAGACAAGAAGTGAGAACTAGCTGGGTGTGGTGGCACATTACAGGATTACATGCCTGTAATCCCAGCAGCTCAGGAGGCTGAGGCAGGAGGATTGAAAGTTCAAAGCCAGCCTTAGCAACTTAAGCATAAGGCTCTAAAGAAACTTAACAAAACCCTGTCTCAAAACAAAACATAAGAAGGGCTAAGGATGTGGCTTAGTAATTAAGTACCCCTGGGTTAAACCCCTGGTACCAAAAGAAAGAAAGAAGTTAGAATTGCTGCCTCTTTGCAAACTATACCTCAGAGCTTCACTTTCTATTATTTTGTGTTTAACTTGTTATTGAATATTAAGCTGAACATACAAACTTAAAGACAGTGAGAAAACTGCCCTTTTGGCTTAGCTTAAGCAATTATGCCTAAGTTTTCTTCAATGATCAAAATTGCTTCTTTTTCTTTTACTAGTATCAGTCAAATAAAATGTGCATGACATGGAAAACCTATTCAGATCTCTAGACCATCAAATAGCTTGATTTTCTCCGGAATTTATTTATCATAATATCCCACCTGGATTGATTTAGATAAGAGTAGGATTAAAAAAAAAAAGCAAAGAGGAGCACACAGTATAGGCAAAGGTGATGTCCATGACCAGTTGAAGTTCTAAGATAGCACCTCTTATCCTTCCCTTTGCTCTTGTCTTGGTACCTATCTCCTTCTGTTTCTTGGAAACATGGAAGGAAGACACACAGAGGACATAATCCCAACCCTGCCAAAGTGGAGTTTTTCTTCCTTGTTCATTATTTGGCTTAGCTTAAGCAATTAGAAAGTAAAGGTAGAGAACTCTTTCTGGTCCTGATTTCATGAGGAATGTCTATTGTTGGTGGCTCCAGGGAGCTGGACACCTGAGAATCAGGACAAGTTCTAATACATAGGAAAATGCAGATAGTTTGGGAGTTAGAGTGTTATGATTAATTGCATGTATAGCAATGCTCAAGTGATTCTTAGCAATGCCTAGTACTTTGTGAAGGGTCCATAATGTAATCTCTTGGCCTAAGGGATTAAAAAAAAAATACCCCTGCTCTTTAGCCACTCTGTAATTCCTTTTTCTCATCTATAAATTAAGGTTAAAAATAACACATTGGTTCAAATGGTGACTACAAGGAATCAATGAGGTCATGCTGCAAAGAACTATGTAGGGCTCAATGCAAATCCCCTGAATATTAGTTATGACAGAATATTCCTGAACTGCATGGTAGTTTAGGGATTATGCAGAAGATAGGGTTTGGATTGGTTTTCCTTTGTTTCTTCTGTTCCTCTCTTTCTCACCTCATGTCCAGCCTTCTCATCCCACATTGTCTGCTCTTAAAATTTGGTCATTACATTGATATAAGTGAGAGAACTACATGGCTCCAAAGTTAAGAAAAGCAAATAAAAAAAAAGGAATGGGTAAAACTGGATTCAGCATAGATAGGAAGAATCAGGAGTCTTATGATCCAATCCTACTAGAGTTCTTTTTCCTTCTCTCCTGCAATCTTTCACTTCTTAGGAAAAGGCCCTTATGTGGCACATCATGGGTTGTTTTGAAATGTGAGTAAAATATGATCCAGAGACCACAATCAAGTCCACACACGACCTGAAGCCTCTGTTCAGCCCAGCCTCTTCAGAGGAAAAAAGAATATTGCATCAAACTAAATGTGCTGGGACCTAGACATTTAATTATATAGCTTCACCATCCTAAAGGAGGCTGTCACTAATTTGAAATTGTCTGGCTATTGCCTACACAAGTAGTTATGTTTGCAAGAGAAGAGAGCAAGCCCAAATTTGACCATAATGACCAATGCAATGCCCTCAATAGGTAAACTAAGACACAAGTCACCTTACTTCCATCCTGTGGGATTGTGACATGAACTATGAAGTAACTTTCATGGGTAAAGACTACAGGCTCTCTATAAGATATCCTAGTAACTAGCTATCCACTGGTTACTGCCACTCTGGTAACATGTATTAAGTCTTGATCCCAAGAGAAATCTTGCTCAAGAGAAACAGTAAAAGAGGTAAATAGAGAGCCTACATCCTGGGAACAAATTTTTACCCCTCACACCTCAGATAGAGCCCTAATATCCAGAATGTACAAAGAACTCAAAAAATTAAACAATAAGATAACAAATAATCCAATCAACAAATGGGCCAAGGACCTGAACAGACACTTCTCAGAGGAGGACATACAATCAATCCACAAGCACATGAGAAAATGCTCACCATCTCTAGCAATCAAAGAAATGCAAATCAAAACCACCCTAAGATACCATTTCACTCCTGTAAGATTGGCAGCCATTATGAAGTCAAACAACAATAAGTGTTGGCGAGGATGTGGGGGAAAGGGCACACTTGTTCACTGCTGGTGGGACTGCAAAATGGTGAGGCCAATTTGGAAAGCAGTATGGAGATTCCTGGGAAAGCTGGGAATGGATCCACCATTTGACCCAGCTATTGCCCTTCTTGGACTATTCCCTGAGGACCTTAAAAGAGCACACTATACGGATACGGCCACATCAATGATTATAGCAGCACAATTCACAATAGCTAGACTGTGGAACCAACCTAGATGCCCTTCAATAGATGAGTGGATAAAAAAATTGTGGCAGCTATACACAATGGAGTATTATGCAGCACTAAGAAACGACAAAATCATAGAATTTGCAGGGAAATGGATGGCATTAGAGCAGATTATGCTAAGTGAAGCTAGCCAAGCCCTAAAAAACAAATGTCAAATGTCTTCTTTGATATAAAGAGAGCCACTAAGAATAGAACAGGAAGGAAGAGCATGAGGAAAAGACTAACAGTAAACTAAGACGAATGGGGGGAGAGAAAGGAAGAGAGAAGGGAAAACATATGGAAATGGTAGGAGACCTTCAGTGATACACAAAATTATAAGAGGTTATGAGGGGCAAGGGGGTGGGGGGAAAAAAGGGGAGAGAATTGAACAACAGCAGAGGAGGTAGAGAGGGATGTTGGGAGGGGAGGGGAGGGGAGGGGGGATAGTAGGGGATAGGAAAGGTAGCAGAATACAACAGTCACTAATATGCCATTATGTAAAAATGTGAGTATGTAACAGAAGTGAGTCTGTATTATGTATTTGGGGAGTTCAAAACCCAATTGAGTCGAATGTATGAAAGATGATATGTCTTGAGCTCTGTAATGTTTTGAACAACCAATAAAAAAAAAAAAAAAGAAATCTTGCTCAGAGAACATAATTCATTCAAAAATTTCTAGCCAGAATTATATGATAGTAACATCTCTTCTTTGACAAGTGAATTTGCAAAGTGTATGCTTACAAAGCCCTCTTCGTAATTTTTAGTGCTCATGGCAGATTTGAAAACAAAGTCATGATTTGTTCTTTTGACAAAGAGTGATGGTGACCTAGTAAAGAGTCTAATGACACAACATCTGCTCTGATGTTTTGTAATTGTGTATTTCTTAACAATAAGAGTAATCACTTAAGAGGTAATGCTGGACCTTTGCAGAAATTTTGAAGAACATCACAAGTGGACTAAAAACGCAAGATCCCACCACGCAGATAATCACTGTTAACATTTTAATGTGTTTTCCTACGTGTGTTCAGGTTGGGCTAGAATAGTTACAACCCTGCTGTGCACACACACATTGCTCTTTACACTTTATGTCTTCAGCACTAATGAACATTAAGAATCTTCTGTAAAGATCTTTTCTATAGCTTCACTCATTTTTATTATAAGGCTTCACTGTGATTTTACCTACTCATTCTCTTGAAGTTGGACATTTAGGCTGTGTCTAGGTTTTCTGCTGCCAGATGCCAAATTATTGAGCAGTACATATGAACATTTTACAAATAAGTGTGTGTTTCCAATTTGTAGCATATGCACATGTTCACAGTTGTCTTATTTTGTAGTTGATAAGTTATGTCTGCCTGCTCTTAACACTGAAAAAATATTAACATTTGAAATTAAGTCTTAGTTTCATTGAGATGAAATAACAGATATAGAAGTATAGATTTTATATATTTCTTAAGCAACAAGTACTAATTACTTAAATATTTAATTGATGCAGATTATAATTAGATAGAGGTCTACCTAATTATAAATCTGGGCACTAAGGTAGGATTAAAGGATAAAATGGATCAGATTTAGGGATAAGAGCAAGGAATAGTGACAAGACAAACAGGAACCCCCAATTCTATTTATCATTATCAAGTATTCTGATATCTGCACCACTCAAACAATATCTACTCACCTGGTTCCTAATGTGTGGGATGTATTGATGAGCAGGACACGAGAAAATTCAAACTTCTCTCCAGATAGAGAAGGGTCACCAGGCCAGGAAGCATGGCCACAAGCATGAAGGTCTTCCACCTACAGGGCATCTATGGCTTCCAGGAAACCCTGCGTACCTACAGCCCATCTTGTGCTGGCAGAGAAAATGTACTCCTGGTTTATAATCACCAAGGCTGTGCTGAGGAACATGCGGCTCTGACCTGTATAAAAACAACCCCCTTTTTCTGCGTTTAACATGTGAAGAAGCAATCAGGTGGCTTTTTAAAAATGTCCCTTCTGTGCAAGCTTAGTAGCTATATCAGGCCTTTAGGGAGGCAGCAATCTGTTCCATTGGGATTTCCTGAACTCATCTCTTAGGAATGCTTATGAATGAGAAAATAGTTCAGTCATTCTTTTATTCATGTATTTATTTCTCAGTTTGTTCTTCAAAAAAAAAATAGTTATAGGATCCTATCTACAACCAGGTGGTAGCTAGCTACTAGGCTAGGCACAGAGGACCCATCCGTAGACATGATGAACACTCTGCCCCATGGGTTTATGGTCTAATCAAAGAGGCGAGGAATGAAACAAGCAATGGCAACACAGAGGAAATGCAGAGCCCTGGCTAAAGAGATGCTAAGCAGAGGCCCGACAGCTAATCCAGAACAGAAATAACCCAAGCAGAAGGGTAGGACTGCAGGGTGGCAGGAGAGGCAGGGACAAAACATTCTAGGCAGAGAGTGGACATATGCCAGGAGGGCAGCGATAATCACTGCTTGCTGTTCAACTGCCCAAGGGACCAGGCTGGGTGGGCTTCAGCTTCCACTTACAACCAGAAAACAATGGAGTATGAGACCAGGGAAGCACCACGCTTAATGCAACTCAGACATTTGACAGTGACAGGGCTCCGAATGGGAAAGAACTTGCCAAATCCCAAAGGCGGTTGATTTTGTGCAAGGTGGGTTCACAGGCTTTTGCCACTGGCCTGTACCAGCCAGGTGCTAGGATTTTTCTCAGGGAACTTTCCTGAGGGGGCAATATCTTCCCTATAGAAATATGTGTATTATAGAGAACATTAATGCAGATAATGAGGTAATAGTAATCTTTGGGTTTAAAGAGAAAACTTCAACTTCATTAATATCCGTCTGTGAATTAGGCTGAAGTCCACTATCTGAACAATATTTGAATAAGGCATGTTAAAAGAAAAGCAGCTGAATTCACAGCTCTGTCTCAGAGCTGAGAGGATGCACTTTCCTGCTGAATCATCTTGGGACAGAGGGGCAGATCCTATTATTTGTGAGCATGATGTGCATCAATGAGCAAAGGTGAATGGTAAGCGCAGGGGATTATGCTCAAAGTCAAACCACTGCTGTTAAGGAAGCCATGAGCTGAAGGCCTCAGCAATCCATGGGTAGTCCCCGAAGCAGAGAAGGTCCAAATAAAGATGACACATAATCTGATTATTCCTTGATTACATTACCTTAGCTCTCCTGAGGCTGGTAATTCCTATTCGTCTGCATCTTTCTTTCCATCCTGCTAACTGAGCCACATTAATGGATGTCAGAACAGTCCTTGCGTTTTTTTCCTATCAGGCCTGTTAAGAGGGGAAAAGGTTCCTGTTGTTAATTGCGGGGGATCTCCCATTCTTTGTTTTAAGGAAAGTTTAAACAAAATGATCACCCACTCTGGGGCTTTAAACAAAGTTCAAACAGAACAAAGTTCTCTTGCCAAGGTTTAAGGCACATTTCCTCTGTCCAGATGGCTTCCTCAGGCAGGCCAGAGTAAGAACCAAGACCTCACCCCTGCTGCCTTTTAATGCTGCTTCTTGATTGTTGCTAACGATCCCCAGCTGTCCTGCCCCACTAGCTCCTTAACCTCTCTCTGCTGGCCACATCTGCCTGTAACTCCAAGAGGCGGAAAAGAGATGCTGAGGAAAGGCTGCCCTCAAAACAGCACAGGTGGGGCCCCGAGGGGTGGGACCATGCACTGCAGGCTTGATGAGAAATTAGTTTACAATAAGAACCTTCAGGAAAAATCCTGGGGGTCATTTTTTATATATTAGGTAAATAAACCTGATGACAGGAAATGCTGCTAATGATAGCACACCCAGCAAAAATCCAGGAGTGAGGCCATTCACTTGGCAGGTCACTTTCTCTATTGACCAGTGCACACATTTTCTGGGAAGTAGCCTAGATTTGGGTGGTGGCCATGAAAATTCTCATAGAGTTCCTGCAGCATGTCTCCCCGTTCTCCAATGTCCTCACAGAGCTGCACCCTTTACTCAAGCCCAAAACCCATAAGGCACGTTCAGTCTTGATCTGTACCAGATACAAGTGGGTCACGTCCACGTCCTGTGTGGATTTAATGCTTCCCCTCTGTTTTCTGGGTGTACTTCAGTCAGCTGGCTATATCAGCCAGTGTACCCAAGGCACTGCCAGGAGTTTAATACGCAAGCCTGCTGGAGGTCTATCCAATGGGTCCATTCGACTTAGACAATGAAAAGGAATTTTTGATGATATCACCCCAAAGGGTACATTGCAATCTGCCCAATTAAATCTACTTCATTTATGTTTGTCTAAATTCTCCATCTATGCAGTATACCCTTCCTTCCCCAACATCTTGTTTCATTTCTTTTTCTTTCTTTTATTTATTATATTTTATATTTATCTAGTTGTGTGTGTGTGTGCTGCTACTAGTCAAATCTAGGGCTTCACACATACTAAGCATGTGCTCTTCTACTGAACTACACCCCAGTCGCCCCAGATCTTGAGGGAAGCAAATCTATTATCTTTGGCCTAAAATCCAAACATTTAGTTGACTCAGCAGGGTTTTGATTATTTGCTTGTTTCTTTTAGCTCATGTGAAGATATTATCAAGTCTCCTTCTTTTTCTTTTCTTTATTTTTTTTTTAATTTCACAATATTGGAAAAGAAGTTTGGGTTCAGCTGTCTGGGCCTTCAATAGCTACAGACCATGACAAGGTTTGGGGAAAGTGGAGCAATGAGGAAAGCAGGATGCTTTACTTTCTCACATTGTCCCAGGAAATACAGGATAAGCTCTTTTGAGCCTCCTCCTAGTCAGTGGTCCTAGAGAAACCTTTTTCTCCTCATGGAAAGATTGCTGGAGCAATCATTTCCAGACTTATCAGGTCCAAAGAAAGTCACAGGCAAAAGAAGGTTTAAAAGCAGTTCATGTTTCATACAGTACAACACCGCCTATGTACATGACCAGTATTAAATGCATTATGAACTTCACTAGTATGTATTTTCTAAGCTTTCTTCAAGTTCTCAACGTAACTTATCTTTAAAGAGAATTTCAATGATGTTGGACTCTGTCCATGCACACACATACACCCCTCCCTGAAGGTAAAGCAGAATGATCACTGATCCCTTCTCCCAACTGTGAACTTCTCTCTCCAGGGGACCTGGAGGTTTCCATACATCTGCTGATCCCCCCAAAGTCTGCCTTCTATTCAAAAGAACAACAACATGGTATTGGGTCTTGTGAGTATAAATAAAACATTATGTAGTGATGAATCAACAATAGTAATAAGTCCTATAACAAAATAAAACAGCAGCAGCTGCAGCCTGGAACAGATGGTAAGGAACTATGGCCAGAAATCAGAAACAGCTTCTGTGCTGAATCAAGGAAATAGAGGCACCCTGGGCACTCCCAGAGAAGCCCCTTGGACATCTGTGGCTTGCTCAGGGGGGAGGTCTGCCTGCTGAACAACAACAAACACAGTCAAAGAGAGACAATAGTATGGGAATTTGTATTCATTTTCTTTTCCAGCACGATCAGCAGCGCTGGGTGACATCCTCTCAGGACCAACCTCTTTGCAAGTTCTGGCACCATTAGCAATTCCGACCAATGCCTCGGAACAAATAGTCTTATAAATCTGCAGGCCTTAGTTGAAATGTTTCCAGAAACCTGGGTTGCCCTAGTGTTCCCAGAGTCGGTGCTGGTGCCCACAGGGTAGGATGTCTGCAGGGTGATTCTACCCAACCTTATGGAGACCAGGAGGTCAAAGCACTTCAGGGCACTATCTGTACATGGACTTAAGGCAACAACAATATTCTCTTGGGACAGATATGAGGATGGGGCTCCTAGGATGAAAAGTTGTAGATAAGATCAACTGGGCAGGCAAGGGTCAAAGAGGAAATATTCTAGGCCTCCTATTCCTCATGGGCCACCCGGCCTCTAAAGTTCCTCTGCAGACAATAAGCTGTGGCTAGCACGGATGCCACTGCAAAGGGTGTTACTTTTTTTCATTTTGCTTACTTTTTTAAATCTCTAAAGGCAATTATAGAAACAGATTTATTACAGATGAATTTTGTGTCATCAAAAACAAACTTAAGCAAAAAAAAAAATTGACCCTAGAATAGACATAATGAAAATGGCTAAACCCTTTGTTAACATCACATATTAAAACCATTTATCTTTCATTTGCTGGGCTATTGAATAAGCAGAACACATATATATATATATATATATATATATATAAAACCAGAAGAGTGCACTATGAAAATTATATATATATATATATATATATATATATATATGTATTTTTTTAAAGACTGGGTTAATATACAGGCAAGAAAGTAACATGCTTTGTATGCAAGTCTGAAAATCTCATTTGCCTGCCAATCAACAGATGTGTGACAAGAACAGTATCCTAGGCTGGCTCCTGGGGAGAAACAGAGAGAAATCTTGAACTAGGTGACGTGATGTATATGTATGTGGACTGGGGTGTGAGGACAGATGAGGAATGATAGACTGTTATCCAAAAAAGTAGAACTGAGAGTTCCTGCCATATCAAGTTTCCTTCCTCCTTCCTCTATGCAAGGGCTCTCTTGAACATTTGAATCCTCTAGACAATCATGTGGACAATACATTGGACTCTGGGCCTAGGAGTAATGCTTTTTCCATCAAAGAAAATAGAGCTGATAACATAATGGTAATGATGTCAGTAGCGCCCACTGAGATAAGTTGAATAAACTCCTTGGGGCTGCCTTCATCTGCTGGCAAGTGTCAGGATATAGTTACAAAAGGAAAAGAGAGAGGAGGGGAGAGAAGAGAGAGAGAAGAAGAAGAGATAGACTGCTCCAGATCAGTGTTAGGCTACAGCAAGATCTCATCCAGAAAACAGTAATTTTTCTTTTAAAATAAAATTTTAATGTAAACCCTATTTTCTAACTCTCATTTCTTTTCCTTCCTTTTCTTTCCCTCTGTGCCTTTTCTTGTCTTTCTCTTTACTTTAGTGTCACCCAAAGGACATGAAATGGCTTGAAAGCAATCCAAAAAAAAATTAAAAATAAAGGTAGACTCATTCATTGCTGGTGGAACTGCAAATTGGTGACACCACTATGGAAAGCAGTATGGAGATTCCTCATAAAACCCAGAATGGAACCTCCATTTGACCTAGCTATCCCATTCCTTGGTTTATACCCAAAGTACTTAAAATCAGCATACTTCAGTGGTGTGACCCCATCAATGTTTATAGCAGCTAAATTCACAATAGTTAAACTATGAATCCAACCTAGGTGTCTTTCAATAGATAAATGGATAGATAAAGAAAATGTGGTATATATATATCCAATGGAACATTATTCAGCCTTAAAGAAGAATGAAATAATGGCATTTGCTGGTAAATGGGTGCAATTGAAAATATCATGCTAAACAAAATAAGCAAATCCCCCAAAACCAAAGGCTAAATGTTTTCTCTGATATGTGGATGCTGATTCACAATAAGGGGGTTAGGGGATCTAGGGAAGAATAGAGTTGCTTTAGATTAGGTAGAGGGGAATGAAGGAAGAGGAGAGGATATGGAGATAGGAAAAATAGTAGAATCAAACAGGTATTAATACCTTATATACATATATGACTGCATAACTGATGTGATTCAACAACATGTACAAATATAAAAATGAGAAATTATACCCTATTTATGTCTGATATATCAAAGTGCATAAATGCACTCTACTTTCATGCACAATTAAGTAAAACAAATTTTAAAATTTTTTAAAAATATGAATTATTTTAGAAATTCAGAGGTAGAAACAATATATATTACAATAAAAAGGGAAACTAAGAGGGATTTAGAATGAATATACGCAGGCTGGGGACCTCACAATTATGCAAACAGTGGGATTTTTCTATAAAATGCTTGGTAGCCAAAGTGTTAAAGAAAATATGAATAGGTATGTTTTTTTATGGCTCATGTCAGGACTAGGAACAAGGGAAAACTCATTCTAATTCCTAAACAGTACTAACTAACTGTATATTCTCTGGAGAAACCATGGTTTCCCATCTGTCAGATAAGAAGTACATTTGTCCCATACTTTTAGTAATAGATATAGTAAGAAATAATGAGCTCTCTCCTTCCACAGATCCCTAAGGTCAGAGGAGCCGTCACAGGACCCAAAGAAAAAGATTCTAAGGTTTTCAGGAATTGTTCCAAAGTATAACCAGGAAGAATTCTAAAATGAAAAGAAGATACTTCCACAGAGAGGAAATACACATTGGAGGACCTAAGAAGAAGAAAGAAATCATCTTTGGTTAAAACAAGTAAGATGGCACCAAAAAAGATGTTTTGATGGCGGGAGCCAAGATCCAGCACAGACCGTCCACACCAGCCCATGCGGGACCCAGGCTCACAGTAGGCTCATCCACCCCTCCACCAGTGGGGCCTAGCCTCTGGTGCAGGACCGCCCCTTCTGACTAGCAGACTCCTGCAGGAGGTCAAGCCCAGCAACACAGATGCACCCACGATGACTGGTGAAGGACCCAGGTCCAGGATGCAGTGGCATATATTGAGGGACACCAGCGGGGTCTGGAAGCCCAACATCAAGGTGAGGTACAGACAATCTGCATGGGTCCTACAAGAATATAGGGAAGAAACTGTAATATCTCAGATCCACACTGCAAGAAAGGAAGACACATAGACAACATGATAAAACAAGGGAGGAAAGTGCCTCAAACAAACCAGGATACTACAATAACAGAACCCATGGACAGCAAAGTTGATGAAATGTCAGAGAAGGAGTTCAGAAGGTTCATAATTAAAATTATCTGTGAATTAAAGGATGACCTAAATGAGCAAATACAGGCAAAAATTGATCACTCACAATGAGATAAGAGACCAAACACAGGTAGCAAAGATTACATCAAGAGAGAGATAGAGACTCAGAGAAAAAAAAAACAGTAGATATCCTAGAAATGAATCAATAAATAAATACAGTAAATCAAATAAAAAATTCAATAGTTTAAAACATAACCAACAGACTAGATCTGTTGGGAAGAAAGAATATCAGATAATGAAGACAAAGTATACAATCTGGAAAATAAAGTTGATCACACAGTGAACATAATAAGAAACCATGAATAGAACATACAAGAATTTTGGGACAGCATCAAAAGACCAAATCTAGGAGTTATTGGGATAGAGGAAGGCACAGAGTTTCAAACAAAAGGAATGCACAATCTCTTCAATTAGATAATATCAGAAAATTTCCCAAACATGAAGGACGAATTGAAAATCCAAATAAAAGAGGCTTACAGGACTCAAAATGTACAAAATTACAACAGATCTAAACCAAGCCACATTATAATGAAAATTCCTAGCATACAACCTTATTCTAATAAGGTTAGAATCTTAAAAGCCACAAGAGAGAGGAATCAGATCACAAATGGGGAGACCAATTCTTATCTCAGCAGATTTTTTCAACCCAGACTCTCAAAGCCAGGAGACTGTGAAACAACATATACCAAGCTCTGAAAGAAAATGGATGGCAACCAAGAATCTTATATCCAGCAAAACTAAGTTTTAAATTTGATGATGAATCATGGAAGTGATAAATAAAAGTTAAAAAGAATTTACAACTAGAAAGCCTGTACTACAGAACATCCTCAGCAAAATATTCCAAGAAAAAAATTACAAGATATTTTATACAAAGAACTTACCTCATAAAATAGATAATTGATGCTTTTCATAATGGTTTGGAAGAAAAAAGCATAGCCTGAATATTAAGTGCATATAACCAAACATGCTACCTACTCATAATATAAGGAATAAGATCCTGCCTCATTAAAATTTGGGCCTACTTGATTGTTGTTGAGGTTTTCTTGATTTTTGTTTTGTTTTTGCTATAATTATTTGGTAAAGCAGGACCGTAACTTTACCCAACAACTCTGGTGCAGATTTAATACAGACAAATCATTCTGCAGTGGTGATAGGGGCACTTTTACCTATTGCACCTATTAAAAATACTACAAGTAGCTACTATAGAAACTGGCCAACCTCACAAAGTAGAATCCATTCCAGATTCACATCTTAAAAATCTAAATTTCAAGCCAGATACAGTGGCATAAGCCTGTAATCCCAGTGACTGGGGAGGCTGAGACAGGAGGATCTTGAGTTCAAAGCGAGGTGCTAAGCAACTCAATGGACCTTGTCTCTAAATCAAATATAAAATAGGGCTGGGGATGTGGCTCAGTGCCTCTGTCCCCAGTAACCCCCGTCCCTAATCTAAATTCCAGAAGAAAATTTTCTAACAGTAGCAGTTACAAAAACAGACAAAAATCTATTATGGTTTCATTTTTACATCAACCCTATTGATGAGAGCAAAATTCAATGGAGAATTACTGTTGGGAGTCGCCCCGGCTCCAAAGAACTTCCCCATCCCCCCAGAAGAGCCGCCCAATGGTGAGCCCTGCTGGCTCACATGATCCTTACCCACCAATCAGAAAGCACCCCGTGCCAACTGTCAAACCGTTAAACTGTCATAACTGTCAAAATGCCCCCAGGTCTATAAAGGTGCAGAACTGTTCCTCAATAAACCGACACTTCTCGGACAACAAGCCTTGTCCGGTTTTCTTTCAATTACTGAATCTGAGTCCTTAATACTTACTTTGCTGGGAAAACAATTGACATATCATTTATGCTGTTGCTTTCTGATGTTTTATGACAAGATTGACATTATAGTGGCCTATATATAAAATATAATTGTTATAATTCATTATTTGATATTACTGAGCCAAGCACTTAATTATCAAATCAATAAGTCACGAAACAGGAATAAAGTTAGAACAACTAGAAAGACGAAAATTATGAATCTGAATACAACATGACAATTTGCTAAGAAAAGCAATGAGAAAGATAATACAAATAATAAGATAGTTTAGAAGATTGTCTGAATAAAAAAGAACCATCAAAAACATTGTCAAAATTCATGTATGCGCTAAGGAATTACCATTAAGAAAATATAATGGGAAAATTTTCCATACAAAAATCAAAATAAATGATACACAAATGCAGGGGAAAAAAACCCTAAATAATTACATAGTTATAGAAATCAGTGGTAAATCAATGCATTTGAGGAATATAAATTGGCAACCATGAATTATCAAACATTTGTATGAAATGGGTAACAAAAAGAGAAGGATTTAGATAATAATCAGAAAAACTGACCCCAGAAGAAAGAAAGGTAATTTAAGGAACCAAAGAGAACCTTTCCAAACAGAGAGGTGCCGTCTCATCTACTGGGGCTGGAGGGAGAGTGGCATAAAGAGAAGCCATGACAGAACATGACAAACCTGCCCACAAAGCAACAACAAGACTGTAAAAAACAAAATATATAGGCACTAAATAGTAATTAGATAAGTCAAAAGTCCAAGATATTTGGGTATTTAACTTTAGATCCCAGAACATAGAGCAAAAAAAAATATATATATGTAAGGAGAGAGAAATGTGAGAGCAACCGTAGGCAACAGGAGCTAGATCTGGGGTATTCCTTTCCTTTTTAAGGGCAAGACTATGTAAGTAGAATTAATGGACTTTCACCAGCCTGAGGAAAAAAAAAAATCATGAATCCAAAGAATGACAGACCCTTCCAAATGAAAGACAGGATGAATGAGGAAAAGATCCAGGACTAGACCCAGCATTGTGAGAGTCCAAAGTTCTTTAGATAAAAATTCCAGTAGCTTCCAAATAACCTGCAAGGGATGTAAGTCAGACTGAGCTTAGATTTTACATCCCCATATTAAATGCTAGAAGCAGCAACAAGAAAACCATCGATTTTCCAAGGGAAAATTGTTTGATTTTAAAATGTCTGTGCCCTGCCGAATTACCAATCAAGGGTAAGTAAAGATATTTTAAACATGCAAGAACTTGGAAATATTATAATTATCCAATAATTTAATATGAATACATTACTCAAGGAAGTAAAAGAGCAACACCCTCCCCCCCCCCCAAAAAAAAAAGAACTTTAAAAAAAGAGAGAGAACAACAGGGCTGGGCACCGTGGTACACACCTATAATTCCAGGGGACTCGGGAAACTGTTCACAGGTTCAAAGCCAGCCTCAGCAGTTTAGTGAGATCCTAGGCAACTTACCAAGATCCTGTCTCTAAAATAAAATATATGTTTTTAAAAAAAAATAGTGTGGAGGATGTGATTCAGGGGTAGAGGGCCCCTGGGTTCTATCCCCAGTATCAGAGAGAGAGAAAGAGAGAGAGAGGAAAGAGAACAAGAACAACAGGAAGATCCAAAAGTAGTGACATCTGGTTTTGACCCAAAAGGAGTGAAAGAAGATGAAAATAACAAGGATCCACTAGACCTTGACATTCAAGACCACCTACTCTGACAAGATTTTTAGTGACACAGCATTGTATTTCCTTCAAAATGGACTCAGTCAAGTGACTTACTGTTTGGGGGATTTCGATTTTTAGAAGTCTTTAGAGCAATAACAGAAGAGTTTAATTTTATTAAAGGAAAAAATGTAAATGACAAAAACCTTGACAATTGAGAAATGATAAGAATCAAAAGTTGAAGCAGGAAAGGGAAGTGAGAGGTAGTAAAATACTCATGATAGATCCTGGGGGAGGTCACACACAGCAGAACATGATGAAGCAGGAAACAGTTTAAACGTGAATGTGTTCAGTAATGGAATAAGGCCTTTTCTTGGTCAAAACGGCCAAATGAGAACACGCCTCTCTTCCCTCCTCAAATGCAATAAACTGTAAAGGGAAACGGAAAGGTATAAACCCAGAACATCAGAGAACTAACTATAGGGGAAGTATCAGAGCATGAGAGATTTCAAAAAGTTTCCAAAAGATAGATGGAGAAAAAGTAAAGATTAAAATGGCCATCTGGAATTCACGGTGAGGAAATTGTAGTGGAGGGGGGAGCAGGGAACTGAAGGTGTGAAAAGGAGTGTCAGAGGGCCAAGACAGAGCTCACACAGGAAGATTAATGGAAGATGTTAATCTAGAGCCCTTCATCCCATTCCAGTCCCTACCCCTGTGCCAGACGGACAGACAACCACACATGATCTTTAGGCCCTCCCATAAAATTGTAGGTTCTTTGCAGAAAGAAATTAAACAAACTCTGGGGACAGATAGGAAGCTAATGACAAATGTCCCTCATTCTGATCTTCGAGGGACATTAAGATTAAAAAGCAGCTTCTACCCTTTCTATCTAAAGTAAACAAGTCCCTCATCACAGAGCTACCAAGTGCTTGCCCCACAGCCCCAGGACCTCAAGGTCAAGTGCAAATGGATGGATTGGATGGACAAGCCAAGGGCAGCAGCAGGGAAAAAGAAAGAGATCAAAAGGAAATCCGTGAATGACTGATCCCAGGGCAAAAAGAAGGTACCAACCATTTGCCACTTAAAAAGAACTTTCAATAGTCAGGCATGGTGGTGCACACAGGTAGATTCCAGGAGACTGAGGCAAGAGGATCACAAGTTCAAAGTCAGTCTCAGCAGCTTAGCGACACCCTGGGCAGCCTAGTGAGATCCTGTCTCAAAATAGAACATTAAAAGGGCTGGGGATATGGCTCAGTGGGTTAGCACCTCTGGGTTCAATCCCCCAAAACCAAGAAAATAAAAAAATAAAAAATATTTAATAAAGAGTCCTGGATTTTTAAGCGTCCTATTGAAGTGAAAAACACAGAAAAATGAGCCAGCCATAAGTGTACAGCTTGATGTAACATCACAAAGTAAATATCACCCACAACACCCAGATTAAAATAAAAATAACAAAAAAAAATTAAACCTGCCCTTTAGAAGCCCCACAAGTCCCCCTTCCAGCCACTGTTCCCTATGTCCTTGCCAAAGGAACCTTACCCCCAACACCACACTTTGTTTGTTTTTTACATAATTGAAAGCATAGTCAGGGTCTATGTTTCTGGCTTTCTTTGCTCCTCAGGATGTGAGTGAGATGCATCTGCCCTGTTGTGTGTAGCACTAGTTCATTCATTAACATCGTAGCATAGTACTCCATTGTAGAAATGTGCCACAATTTACTTATTCTTCATCACTAGTCATTTGGCTGTTTCTAGCTTTTGTCTTTTACAAATAGCACTACTATAAACATTTTTTTTATATGTGTTTTGGTGCACATACTACATGTTTCTATTGGAATATAGTAATAGAAACAAAATTGCCAAGTCATAGAGTATGTTAGTTTAACTTTAGTAGATAATAGCAAAAAACATCCTAAAACAGTTGTACCAATTTACACCAATACCAGCAGCTTTTGTGAGTCCTAGTTGCTCTTGTATCTTCTGAACCCTCAGTATTTTATTTTGTTTTGTTTTGTTTTCAACTTTAGCCATTCTGATGGTTGGATAATGGTAATTCTATTGAGTTCCCTGATTACTGGTTATGTTAAAGTGCATCTTATATATTTATTGTATGTTTAGATATAGATATGGAATAGCATTTATGCAACAGTTATTTCAGTCTTTGCCCATTTTATTGTGTTGACTGTCTTTTTTTATAGTGTGTATTTGAAGATAAAAGAAAGCTCTTTATCTTTTTGTACATTTTATATTTCTAGATTGGGGCTCTTCATTACTTATATGTATTATAAATATGTTTCTCACCCTGAAGCAAAAATAGAATAAATGTCAGACAATAGAAAGAACAAGACTCCAGAAGACATTACATAAGCAAAGATCTCTGCCTCAAAACATGAAAGAAAGGCTGGGGATATAGCTCAGTTGGCAGAGTGCTTGCCTTGCATGCATGCACAAGGCCCTGGGTTCAATCCACAGCACTACAGGAGGCAAAAAAAAAAAAAAAAAAAAAAAAAAAACCATGAAAGAAACAACTCTGAGAGGAGATTTTTATCCTCTTATTGCCTTAAGGGAACCTTTGTGTGATACCCAGGAGTGTTTCATTTGAGGACTGAGTCATACTGGGCCATCAAAGTAAGTTACCTACCGAATGAGTCCCAGTCTGTGCAAAGCCCTCCTAAAATCCCCATCTCTGGAGATTTATCTCCATTATCATAGAATGGCAGGGTCTTTGGTCTTTTCCTTGCTCCCCACATTTACTCCCATGAACAAGCCCTGTGGATTCTAACTCCAGGGCATGCCACAGACAAGTCCCCTTTTCCTCTACTGCTCCCACTCTCATCAAGCCATCACAGGGCTTGCCTGGGCTCCTGCAGCATCCCCTTGGCCTTTCCTTCCACTCTTGCCCCTTTCTCCACTGAAGTGCCAAGTGGCCTCTCTTAGTCCATTTTCTTCTGCTATAACCACAGACTGAGCGATTGATTTTAAAAGAAGAAGGAGGGGAGGAGGAGGAAGAGGAGGAGGAGGAGGAGGAGGAGGAGGAGGAAGAAAGAAAGAAAGAAAGAAAGAAAGAAAGAAAGAAAGAAAGAAAGAAAGAAAGAAAGAAAGAAAGAAAGAAAGAAAGAAAGAAAGAAAGAAAGAAAGAAAGAAAGAAAGAAAGAAATTTGGTGAAGCCCTTCCTGCTGGGTCAAAATATAGCAGAGAGATCACAAGGCTAGAGGAGCAGATGGGAACAAGGGATAGCCAGCAAAGCCCAACTCACTTTTATAACAATGCTTAGGGTAACAAGCCCACTCTACAGTAATGACCTTAATCCATTATGAGGATGGAGCCCTCATGACCCAATCACCAGCTGAAGGTCCCATCTCCCAACATCCTCACGGTGGCCACTAAATTCCAACATGAGTTTCAGAGGGGCATTCAACTGCAACAAGGCCATGTTTAAGAGCAAATCCCATGTTAGTTCCCTACTCCAATGGCTTCCTTGTGCTCAGAATAAAATCTGATGGAAACTTCCCATGGCTTTCTTAGGAGGGCCTTAAATTTGGGCAGTTTGACCAAGGATTTGAAGAAATCCTTGGTGTTTTCCTTTGATTTTTGGGTAAGGCAGACTGAAAGTTAGACACACTGAGAATTCAAATAAATTTAAAGAGAATAGATCAGGAAATTCAATCATAGAGTAGGTTGAAATGAAGATGAGCTAATTTAAATAAATGACATGGTTTGCTTGCCTCTTGGTTAAAGATATTTGTGTAATCAGCCCATAGATAACAGTTCTAACAAGAATATCTAGCAGCTGTTATATATTAAAAGTGCATTATATGCCCAGAAGTGGGTTAATCCTTACCTGGATAAATAGAAAATAATTGATCTTATCAGAACATTACAACAAGCCTAGAAGAATCCAGCCCTTATTATAATAGATAATAGATGACTGGTTTCCCCTTGTCCCAGCTAAAATTCCTCTGTCATGAAATTGGCTCTTGGAAAGTCCTGATATTCTGAAGAAAATTATAAAGCTGAACCTAAAAGAGAATGCTTGCCTTCCAGGTGTTGGAGCAGGGAAGACAAGTGGACAAATGCAGCCTAAAATGCCAAGGACTATAAGAGGAGTAAGCACCTGTGGAAGCTCCAGCTTATCCGGGGAAGTGATGCCTAAGCAGAACCCCTGAAAGAGGAATAGGAGTCTGGAAGGAAGCCTCCCCCAGGGCAGAGGCCAGCACGTGGCAAGGACTAGCTGTGGGAAAGGGCCTCGTTCATTAGGGGAACTGAAAGCCATTCAGTATTGGCCAGAGCACAGGGTGTGTGCGTGTATGATAAGACTTGATGCTGAAGAGTAAGCAGAGTCCAGACCATGACAGCTTTATAAGCCAGGTACTGTTTAGAATTCATCCTGCAGAGCACAGGAAGCCATTGAAAATTTTAAATATGGGGAATGATCAATCAGATTTATGTTTAGGAAAATCACCTTTGAGGGAGAGAAATAAACGTAGGGTTGGGTACAGTTTGCAAGGGGTCCATGGTGATGGCATCATAAGACAAATTAGAGGCAATAGGATCGAAGAATAGAAAACAGAAAAATCAAGAGGAGAGTGAAAGGAGAAATTAAGGGTGACTCTTAGATTTTCCAATGACTATTCCAGAAGAGAATGTTGCACTTTGCAATACATGATACGCTTTGCAAAGTATGACGGTTACTAATGCTATTGGGGGGCTTGACCATCATTAAGAGGAAGTTTTGTGCTCTGGCTTGCATAGTGGGGGGATTCATTTCCTCTGAGGGGAAAGAGGACTTAAAAGGAAGTTAAACCAAGGCACCAACTGATTACAGTCTAGGGAGGAGACTGTAATCATTTGAGGACTGTACATCTTGTACAAGGAGAGGAAAATTAGAAGTTGGTCAAGCTAAACAGTAGCACCTCCTGGCAAAACAGCAAAAGTAAAATTGGAAAGAAGAACAGAATGATTTGTGTTAATGGATGTCACTGAGCGAAGCTCCCTGAATGTGTTCAGGTAGAATCAGGGAGCATCACCTGTGATAAATGGATTGATTTGCTGAGAAAGTTATTAAGCAAAGATATGAAGAAGAGAGTGTTGAAACTCAGACCCTGTGTTTAAGTAAGCTGACTCAGAAACATCTCATGGGTGATTGAAACAGCTTCCTGTTTATTATTGGATTGAGAATAACCAGCCTCAGACTCACCCAAGTTCTCTGCACAAGGCTGCAGCTTTTGTATGCGTGGTTGTTTCTGCAGAGATCTGATGAGGCCCAGGAATGCTGAAGTCACTCTGAACCAGACAAGTAGCCACCGGTTTAGAGGAAGGCATAAAACAAAATCACCACCAGAAGGACAAATTAATGTGGTTGTTCACAAGGCTTTTGTCTTGATCCCTAATGTTTTCTGCTGGTAACACGGGTTAGACCACGTGAAGTCACAGAGCCTCTTTGTGTCTAGACCTAGTGACCTGAGATCTGGAGAAGTTCCCAGTTGGGCTTCAAAAGTCTCCACAGGTCCAAGGGAATATTCTTAGGAGTCCTCAAGTTCTCTACAAGATTTTTTTTCTTATGTTTCTACTTCAATAGTAATGTAAAAATCAATGTAAACATATTTTGGATTATCTTCATGACTTGAAGTTCAGTCCTTCCCTGAAATGCCAGGGCTGCCTTTGTTTCTAGCTTACAGTCCTATTGATGACAAGAAGTGCTTTGTTATCATGGACAAATGAGAGGAATCAAACAAAATGAAACAAAAACAGAAAAGTAATATGCAATAGAAGTAATTCTGAAGTACTCAGCACCCAGATAATGTCAAGTTACATAAACAGCAACGTAGGTGATACTTAGAATACTACAGTAATTCTGAAGTCACATGTGGATGGCAGTTAGGAAGAAAGAGATATGTCCTGTTTTAATAAATGATAAGAAGTATGTCTAACTTAGAAATGTCCCAGGGGAGAACTCAGGGCTCAACACAGGAAAGGCGAGCAGAACAAAATGTTGAGAACAGCTAGGTGTGGAGGCACAAGCCTACAATGCCAGCATTTGAGGAGGCTGAAACAGGAGGATCATAGGTTCAAAGCCAGCCTCCGTAATTTAAAGGCCCTCAGCAACATAGTGAGACCCTGTCTCAAAATAAAAATAGAAAAAAATTTTAAAGGGATGGGGATGTAGTTCAGTGGTTAAGCACCCCTGAGTTCAATCCCTCAGTACAAAAAAAAAAAAAAAAAAAAAAAAGGTTGAGAACATCAAAGCAGTTGCTGGCCATGGCCAAAAATGTCAGAGGCTGGCGAAAGGAGGGGTAGAGGAAGTTTGAATGTGGGCCAGGAGATAAGGACCCAGAGAAAGGTGCTAGGGAGGCCACCAATACGTGGCAGGAACTGTCCCAAAGAGAATACATCAGTACATCTTGTACAACCACAGGAATGAGATCCTAGAATAAGTTATAACCCATGTATGTATGTTAAAATACACTCTACTATCATATGTATATAAAAAGAACAAATAAAATAAAGTAAAATAATAATAATAAGTGAGAGAGAATATATAGGGAAGGTGGGAATTAGCTTGACTCTCTTTCCCCTGACCGCCTTCAGCCTTGGTGGTTTGGCTGCACTGTACATGCTGTGATCCCATGCTTGAGCTGTGTTTTTTAAAGTAACTTCAGGCCAGAGTAAGCTATTTTAGACTAGAAGACATTTGTACTTCGTCAGGTTCTTCTGCTTGTATAATGAGGAAGAGCATAGAGCTAGATGGCCTTCCCAGACCAGCATTAAATGTACTGATTTACTCAACAGTTATTTACTGAGAATCTATTCTGCATTAGCCACTAGAGTACTATAGAGACCAGATTTAGCTCAGTTCCTGCTTATGGGCAGCTTTCTAATTGATCTAAGGAAAGGTTCACATTGCTGAGCCATGTTACAGATATGAAAGCTCCTCCCCCATGCTGACAGTGCACTTATTTTTCAAATAAAACAACACCAATGCATAATTAAGTCAGTATCCCCAGAGGTTATTATCCGGTCTCTAGTACCTCTCCATTCAGAGCAGGGCTCACATTCTAGCACCAGCAGCATCACTATCACTGGGCATCTCTTCTTAGAAATGCAGAACCCAGGCCCCACCTCAGACCCGCTGATTCTGCATTTTGTTACCCAAGTGACCACATGCATATGGACTTTTGAGGAACCCTATTATTTAAAATATATATATATATATATTATGCCGCCTTTTACCCATGAGCATAAATCTGCAAATATTTTGCATGTATTATTTGAAACAATCATTTAGAGTTGATCATAGTTTCTCTGGTTGAACATTATTTTAATGGGTTTTGAGCCAACCAAGAAAAATATGTCTGGTTAATAGTATAAAAATAAATTCTCAAGTTCCGTTTATAACTTCTGCATTTCTCATACTTAGTTTTTAACTTTTACTTCCAAATGGTCTTATTAAAGGGGGAAAAGTCTTGATTGCTTTGATTTTTCTCAAGAATGTTATAAAATTCTCAACCTTGGAACTCACTTATTCAGAATATTTTTGAGGTTTTAAATGAAATCACAAATTATATCATTTACCAATAAAACTTCATAGCTTAAATCTTAAAATATTTAATAATGTTACTACCCCAAGTAGTCTCAGTCAATTATGGTAAAGATACATATTCCTTATTATTAAGTACAAAGATGATACAGGGAATTGATTAAGTTTTAAATTTGTGTGTGTATGTGTGTGTGTGTGTGTGTGTGTGTGTATGTGTGTGTGTGTGAAAGAGAATGTACATTGTGTACATGGGTTGAGGCTCTTTGCCAAGCAATGCTAAGTAAAAATATTTCAGGATTCTTCCTGCTGCACACTCCAACAAGGAAAGTCAGATGTGTTTGGAAAACACCATCAATTCTAATCCCTTTGCCATTCCTTCATTCTACTCCCCAGCCTCAGGGCTTTCTTTCTACGTTTCCAATCACCTGTAAGACCTTCTATGTTCCTATCTAAACCTCTGATTATCCCAGCTGTCTTTTACTTCTTTCTTTCCTGGATTTCCACTAACACTCCAATAAAGCATCACACTATTAACTAACATTTGAACACATTTAGCCTTGCTAAATTCCATAAGGCAGAAGTTTAACTATAGGTATATAAGAAAATTCTGAGTACACAATAGCAACTCAATATATTCTCATTAGTTAGTACTATATACTGACTCAAATGATCAAGGATAAGAAAATTCTTCATGTTACTTAATTTAAATGAAACTAAAAATTATTAGAATTAGTAAGATTCACAACAGACACCTGGTCTAAGGTCCAAAAATTTAGGGGCTTCACAGTATTTGGTTACTCTTTTTTTTCTTTTTCTTTTTTCTTTTTCTTTTTTTTTTTTTTTTTTTTTTGCTATTGTTCAATTTTCTCTCCAAATTAGCTGAAGAACTACAAAACATATAAAAGGTTTTTTTCAAAGTGTTTCTGTACCCACAAATTTTATCAGTATTAGTAACAACTTGATGAGACAATCAAATGGGAGCTATAAATAAAAGAGCACTAATAAGAGTTCACAGGCGCGTGTCTATTTGCCAAGAAGACAGAGCTCAACTTGAAACTGCATTTACACATGACTCCATGGTTAACCCCAACAAAGTCCAAAATGAATTCTAAAATTTCCCATCCTCTGTTGGCTTTTTTGATATTTTATAAATTTTATGCTACACCTTCAAAATTTGCCAGAAGTTTTTCATGAAATGTTTTGCCGCTCCTATGGAAACTGCCACCCATCTTGTCTATAAATTACAACTAAACTGAGACTTTGAGCCACCTCAAAGAGTGTTTTTCTCATAAATGCTTTGTGTTTATGTCTTATCTCCTCAACTAGGTTGCAAACTTTTCAATATATCCCTACAAAGCTACTACATAGACCCATAGGGAAAATATCTGCTAATCTAGCAGAAAATCCTAGTCCTATTTACTGGAAAAAAGATGGTTATACTGGAGTTGGGGTTGTGGCTCAGTGGTAGAGCACTTGCCTAGCATGTGTAAGATACTGGATTCTCCGTACCACATATAAATATATGAATAAAATAGTGGTCCATCAATATCTAAAAATTTTTTTAAATGGTTATTTGCTCAAATTTAACAGTACAGGGAGTTTTAGAAGTGAATTTTAATATGCAAGAAAGATGCATGGTTGAGAAATCCTGTATAAAAATAATCCATTATTTTGTATCTCCAAAAGGTTAGATCCATAGATTTTTCTGAAACAAATTTAAGAGGTTTATGCTTATGAATGTACTATCTTCAATGTTGAAGTATCATCTCAGAATAAGGCACAGAATCCACACTTGCTGACCAGCCTCAAAGAATCTAATAAACTTAGCTCAGTTACCCTTTTCCAAAATCAAATGCCAAATCTTTTAACGCTAGCGCATCCTCATAAAACATAAAACAGCTGTCAGTCTATCTAACATAATGGAAGAATTTTAAAAGTTCCTGGAATAAATGACATTCTGAGTAATTTTTTTTCTTGTCTTATAGGAAAATAGCACAAGACTCAATTTTATTAGAAAACTTTAACATTCCAAATGTCGTCATCATCAATTCATCCTCAGCACCCAGGCCCAGGCCCAGATACTTTAGTCCACCACCTCCATTCCCCAGTTCCCACTGACAGGAAAAAAAAAAAAGAACTTCACCCAAGTTCTGCTGACGTCAATGGGGTACTTGCGTGCAAAGATAGTCTAGCGGATGGGTTGAAGACAGTGTGTTGTAACTTTTCTTAGGGCCTTAATTATTCAAAGAAACCTCACTTGTAAAGGGAAGGGCCAAAAAGTCCAGCACTCTCTTTCAAGGAAAAATCTGCAAGTGAATCTTAAAATAACCGGATGTGCTTCAAAGTATGTTCTTCAACTAATAGTTTACGTTCAGATCTTGATAATGTCCTAAACCTCATAATCAATAGTAGATAACACACACATCTCCTTAAGGGAAAGAAAGCATAAACAAGAATAGAATCACAAGTGTCTACTACAATTCCTCGTAATTTGAGACTTTTTTTCACTGAGCCCATACATCATCCATGAAGCTAAGTTTTCACAGAGTTGTCCAACCATGGTGTTGGACACTCAAATACTTAAAAATACCCATTAGCTCAAGACAATTCTATTTATTAAGAAATAGTAAGTGTCTGATGTTGGACTTTCATGCTACAAGATGAGTGCAGTAAGAATCTAAAGAAAAGGGAAAAAAATGAAATTGAAGAGAGATTCTCCTGCCCTTAAACATTTACAATCTAGTTAGGGTTACAGCTATACATTTTGTCCCTTTGTTAACACAACAAACATTTGCTACAGACCTGGCGTGTCTATGGAATAACTGAATAAAGCTTTAAACAACAGTCCATCAATAAAAACAAGAAAGATACATGTGTATGGCCAGGTGCCAACAATCCAACTGCATCCCCACAAGTGTGAGCAGAGATCGGAAGGTACCTGGGTGAAGGGATGAGCTGCCCCAGGAAGCATCTTATTTGGCCAGTCCTCAGGACTGTTTATTTCCTGTACCTCTTCCCAGACAGCAGACTGGGAAAATAGCTCTGCGACTTGGAACTGCTCTTGTTTACAAAGCTGTGTCAACTATAAGTTCAAAATAAGGGCGGACTTCTTTTTCAATTTCTATATGAAAAGAAATCTTTTCATTCCAGGAAAGACAGTGTTACCCAAATGAATCACAAAACTGTTTCTTTGACACTCTTCACATTTGTGGTTGTTAAAAACGACTTTCAAATAGAAAATGCTGCTTAATTATCAAGTAGCTTGTTCCTCTGAGTCTTTTATTAGGTGCAGGGAACAGATCAGCTGACAAGTTATTTCGAATCTTTTCAGTTCCATAAACCATGTGCAAAGATCTGTTCTCAGGGCTGAAGTGATATAAAAAAAATGAAGAAGACAGAGTCTCTGCTCCATCTTTACAGTGGACTTACTTCTTCATAAAATCATATATTTTTTTGAGTAGTGGATTCTTTCAAAAAAAATGTTCTTTTTAGTCATACATGAGAGTAGAATGTATTTTGACATATGTATACATGGAGTATAACTTGTGGTTGTACATGATGTGGATTTACACTGGTCATAAAACCATATTAATGCCCCCAATACAGCAGGGTCAGAGGGAGCCAGTCTAGTTATCTTAGCCCTTAGATCTTGCTTTTTTAATGCATCAAAATGCCATCAGTTAGGCTAAGGGTTTTATTTAGCATTCGAATTTTGTCATTTTTGTCTTATAGGACAAACTCGTTTGTCTGGGTATTTTCTTTTCTCTAGACTCCCAGAGCACTTTATCTATTTGATAGGACACTTACATTCTCTACTCTATCTAATAGTTGTTTTCAAGTAAGTGGTATGCTTGTGTGTTCATAACAATGTGGAATTGGATACACAGAGAAATAAGGGTGAGGTTTTTTTTAAACTTGATACTTAAAAAAAAGAAAAATCACTTTTTGGTCTTGAGATAGATAGATAGATAGATAGATAGATAGATAGATAGATAGATAGATAGATGATAGATAGATAAGATAGATTTTTTATATTCATTTACATTTAATCCTATGCACGCATTAGTAGTTTCTGGGGAGTCCAGACATCCCTCACCCACTGAGCTATACAAGACTCATTTTCCTCTTTGCCCCAGAGCACAAGGGAGAATCCTAAGTGAAAAGCCGCCTCCCCTTTGTTCTGGAAGCAGCTGTCTCTGCCTGGATGAGCTCTCTAAGAGCCCAGGGTAACGGTCTCAAGAGGCTATGAAAGGATAAACAGGCAGCCACATGAACATGATGCTCTTTAATTACGAGGTCCTACATGGAAGGAAGGCCAGCAGACAGGCAGACACGTTCCAATTATACTAATACACCTTGTAAACATCAAATATTTTTATTCTGAGATTAAAGAGAGCCTGTATCCTCACAACACTCCTGAGACTGTGCATCTCAGGGCTGTTGCCAGTGCTGCTGGTGAAACAGGATTTCCTTTGGTTAAAATAGACTTTCACAAAAATAACAGCCCCAAGTCTAGAGGTGGTCAAATGTGACTTCCACAGCAGGCCGTCCAAAACTTTAACTGTAATTCTTAAAAATCTTTAGAAAGAACACGTTTCAGAGTCTCAGAAGAAACTAATTACTTTTTGTTTCTGCTAGTTATAAGCCTACTCTATTGAGTCTGCAGTCAGTTGGTGTCCTTGGTTGGGCTTGGTGGCAGTAGGGCTTGAAGCTTAAAAGAGCTTGCTACGTGAGTGACCTGCCTTCACTCAGCCTCTGCTCCCCCTAGATGACAGGATGAGGTGGAAATGGCCCAGTCACATTCTATCATCCATGTCAGACAGGGACCAGTGTCCTGAATGTGCTAGGTGAATTGTCTGGGTACCTAGCCATTGGCTCCAAGCTTACCTAAGGAAAAAGGGAGAAGAAACGGAACAAACCCATACGCGTGCCTTTCTGCTAATGGGACTTTGGGTGGTTATCACGAATGCAGAAAGAAAGATATAACTGGGGCTGAGAAAGAGCTCAGAGGTAGAGCATGTCCTTACATATAGAAGGCTCTGGGTTCCATCTGTAGTGCATGCACATTCTCTCTCTCTCTCTCTCTCTCTCTCTCTCTCTCTCTCTCTCTCTCTCTCTCTCCCCCTCCCTCCCTTCCTCCCTCTCCTCTCTCTCTCACCCCCTGCACCCTCAATCTTTGAAGCTCTGCTCCTATATCACATATAAATGTTAGAATTCATTTATTAGCTCCCATAGGAACAAGTTCTCTATTTGAACCAATGTAACAACTCATTTAGGATGAAAACCCCTCTGCTTTAGTCTTTTTAGGCTGCTGCTATAACAAATTACCCATAGATCAAGTGGCTTATGGATGACAGAAATGTATTTCTCATAGTTCTAGGGGCTTGGAAGTCCAAGATCAAAGTGCCAGCAGATTCTGTGTCTGGTGAGGGTTCACTTTCTGGCTCAGAGAAGTCACCTTCTCATTATGTCCTTACATGGTCAAAAGGGTGAAGGTCCCTCTTGGACCTGTTTTATTAGGACACTAATCCCATTTGTGATGGCTCTCCCCTCATGACTTCCCAATGATCCTACCTCCTAACATCATCACCTTGAGGGGGTTAGGATTGAGCAAGACAAAGTCATCTTCTTAGTGCAAACCATACCATGTGGCAACACGGGCTCTTTATGGATGGTCTGTTAAAGGGCTGTAGATAAACTGTTCTCTTCATGATCATTACAGTTTTAATGTCTATGTTCAATACATAGAAAAGACAGCAAATACTTCAAACTATCCGATTAAAACATGAACAATCATTTCTCACTTCTCAATCACATTAATTTCAATTTTTGCATATCATTTCCTCAAAGTAGATGTTAAGGCTGCAAAGAGCACAGTCTTTTCCAGCCTATGGTAAGGCAGGCGATGTACAAACCCAGACCCAGGGACTCTCATGTCTGAGTGGCTTTTATGGCAAAGTTCCAAGATACTTGGGGAGTATATGAACACCTTAAAAGGTAAGAAGTGGTCAAGGCAGGTCTGAGAAAAAAGAAACAAAAAAATGGCTTCATCTTCATGCCTGCCCCTCCCCTTGAGTTTTATAGAAATTAAGGTGAATGTGCAGAGAAGCCCTGAGAGGAAGGTTCATTCATAAAAAGGCAGAAATCTGGGAGAAAAAAAATTATGTCAGGCACGGTGGCACATGCCTGTAATCTCAGGTACTCATGAGATTGAGAGGAAGATTGCAAGGTGGAGACCAGCCTTGATAACTTAGCAAGACACATCTCAAAGTAAATGTGGAGATGTGGCTCAGTGGGATAATACTGATCTAGCGTATTTGTGGTCCTGTGTTCAGCCCCTGTTGCTGGAAAAAATAAAAAAGAAAGAAAGGAAGGAAGGAAGGAAGGAAGGAAGGAAGGGAAAATATATATATATTTGATCAGGAAGAATGAGAAAATAAAATTCTAAGCATATGGAGTGATCAATGGAAAGGCCCAGGGCTGTGAAATGTCATAGATCATGGAGGCAACATCAGGGATTTCAGAATGCCCAAAGGTACTGAAAACTAGGAAAGGAAGCCAGATTACAAGGCCCCCTCAACACCACACTATAGAATTTAGACTCCATCCCATAGTCTTGGAAAGTCACGGAAAATTGGGTATGTATGAGGCAACAGAGCCACTTAATCTGAAATGTGCTTTGGAAAGATGGATCTGGCTGAGAAGGGGAGGACAGAGCAGAGGAAGGCCACGCAAAAAGCAGGAAACCAAGTGGAAGTTATTGCCCAAGTAAAGGATAAGGCTTGTACCATGGAGGTGACTGTGGGAATAGAGAAGCTGGAGCCAAGTTTATAAGACTGCATCGTGTCAGGATTTAAGGAAAGAAGAACAATTGAGTCCAGAGGGACTCCTAGGTTTTTGGGTGCTGGAAGACAATGACTCCGGGAGAGTGGTTTTGAGGGGGGTGTATTGATGATGCATTGAGACTGGCATGTTTCCGGTTGGAGGTTCCTGTTGCATATTCAAGTTTAAAGTGCAGGGAAGAGGTTGATACTGATTAAATATATCTAGGAGTCATCAGGTTGTTAAAATGAGGAGAACAAATGAAATCACCCAGGGAGAAGACATGGAATGGGAAGGAAGGTGAAGAGGGTCAGAGCTCAGAGTGGTGATGGGCAGAGAATCACCTCTTCATAACCAGCAGAGCCTCAGCCCTGAGACACAAAGAGTTTTGTGCTTTCTTTCTTGTTGCTGCTGTTTGCTTTTTTGTTTTAGTACCAGGAACTGAACTCAGGGGTGCTTAACCAATAAGCCACATCCCCAGCCCTTTTTCACCTTTTCTTTTTTATTTTATTTAGAAACAGGGTCTCACTAACTTACTTAGAGCCTTGCTAAATTGCTGAGGCTGGCTTTGAACTCTCCATCTTCCTGCCTCAGCCTCCCCAGCTGCTGGATTTACAGGCATGCAACACTGTGCTCGACGATGTATGTTTTTTAATTAGAAAATAGTCTAATAGAAAAACACAATCAAAATGAGAATAGTAAAGAAATATTAAAGAAAAGAGGCTGCCTTGAATAAGCACAGTAAGTTCCTGATAGAATTTACTGTATTTAACAATAAATACCAAATTCTCACTATCTGGTACCTTTCATGAACTTCTGGTTTAAAAAAAAATGCTCATTTTTTCCTTTTCCTTAAATTTTTGTGTGAGAATTGCAGCATCACAAGTGATGTAGTTTCCAATTTCCAAATTGCTTTTACTTTTTACAAAAACTGAAAGTGATGCTTCTGAGCCGAAATGGATGAATGTTTTAGACTGCAGGGAAAACAATCTCCTTGCTTGACTTACTGATACATTACAAAAACTCCCACTTCTTTAAATAGAAAATAAAAGTCCACTTTCCCATAATTTAGATTAGAAAGGCTGCTTCTTGTTTACTGGGGATTTTTCATAGTTGCAGCTAAAATTCGGGATGATTTTTACAAGGCGAGGAAGACGTAGATCCTTCTACAAAAAGAGGAACTTTCACAATTAGTGAAAACCAAGAGTGCTGACAGGAGGGGCTGGGGAGATGATGATACCACAGCGCCTGATGAAGGAAGCGGGGCCCCTGCGGCCACCTTCCCACACTGGATGCTCCCAGGCCCTGCACACAGATGCTCTTCAGGCGTTTGATCTGACTCCTGAGGCAGGTACCACAAGAAAGAGCAAAATGCCTATCTTTGCTTCTAATATTGAAACCAGCTGTGTTTATTCCTCTCTGACCACCTCTCCCTCCATCTCCGCCAAGTAGTTTGAACAGACAAAATGTTTTCAGGCCAGACAGGCAAACTTTCAACTTCATGGTGCATGTGACTTATTAGCAAAAGCCTTTTGTAGGCTTGTTTTCAAAAACTGCAAGTACCCAGTAGAAGCGGGGTGATATATAAAAGGATGGCCTTCTCTTAGAAGGAGGGACTTCAAAGCAATCCCTAACATCCCAGAATTCACTGCTTTTCTGGTAAATATTAACTGTTTAGGCCAGAGAATTTTAGGGTTTTGGGCTGAACTCAAAGATTCAGAGCCTGTTGGGTGCAGCATTTCTTTTTGTTTTCTGAGCCAGAAAACTCCACGGACTGGATGTGGATGACATCACAAGCTGATCACTCAGAAAGAGTGGGACAGAGGTTCACTCTGGGTTTCCCTGAAGAGCCATCCAGAAAGTCTGTGGGCAGGAGGGTCAGGGGTAGGTGCTGGGGCAAGGAACACCAAGAAGCAGCGATGGGAGGGAAGCCTGCCCAAGTATTGACTGAAAATTGATAAAGCAGAGGACGTCATGGAAAAGAGGGTTTTAAAGCACCAGATTCATGAGTTTAAAGGACCTTAGAAGCATATAAAATAATTGCTATGTTAATTATGACTAATGTATATGAGTTAGAAAATTTATACTAAGAAACTACTGGGCTTGGAGGCGGGGGGCGTTGGTCATAAGGTTCCCTTTCTGGGCCCAGTTCATGCTCCAGTTTCATCATCTTTCAAACACCACAGTTTTCCTTCCTACGCTCCATGGGAGCTTATTGCCAGTTTTCTGCTGGCACAAGTTGCCTTTCATTCCCTCGAGTATCAGCCTCAAGCAAAGCCTGTGAACAACATCTCTTTGATAGGAGAGTTGTATACTCTTTCCATTACCAACAGCTGCCCCAGTGAGATGGCCAGCTTTCCAACTCTCTGTGACCATAACAAGGATATCAGGCAAGCTTTTCATCGTATGCAGAAGGATATTCCAAAATCTCTGACACAAAAGAGTTTATGAGTCAACCAAATCCAAGATAGGAAAAAGACATTATCTTGAGGAACACATAGAGGAAATACAAAGCAAGGACGCTGATTGGTGTAGTTGAGATTTAATGGAACTCAGCACAGGATGGCAAGTCAAAAACACCTTAATCCCACTTTTGACTCCTACTCACTGGACAGATGTCCATTTCCCTTTTGCTGGAATTTCTTCATTGTACAATTTGAATTATTCACCCACTTACCTGGGATACACAATTACCCGTTTCGTTCATTCATATTCATATTTGTACCAAGTTTCATATTTGTGCAAAAGCAGCATTTTTTCAAATATTTATTCCTTAGGAGAAATTTTTGTGTCCAAGCTTCTTGGGGTCTAAAGAATAGGGTCACCTGGCAACTAGAGGTCCAATAGTGGTCCCTTGTCCAGCCCTGAGTCCCTTAAGTCTGGACAAAGGATTTTATCCTTCAACTAAGAAAGTTCAACTAATGGCTCCAGATTAAAATTTCAGGCATCAGTACTCAATGGAGTCACTGTAGGTTCAGAGTTGAGTCATCAGAAACTTGACTTCGGTCAGTTGAGCCCGTAGGGATCATGCTCTAGGCAGTGGGCTCATGCCATCCAAAACCACCTGAGAGCAAATGATTAAGCAGAACATAAATGAACAGGTGAGCTGTTCTGGTTTGAGAAAAGAGTCCGCTCATCTGCAGAGGTTTCCCTTTCCCATCCAGTAGAATTACTACAGACCCATTGGTTACTGAGCTCAACTTGAGAGTAGGTTAAGGGATAACTTCTGCTGGAATTCATCTCAGGGTGCTCATCTCCTCCAAAGGAGGTTTCTACACCAAGAACTAAGCCTGGCTGCCCTGAAACAGAACACACTCGAGTCTAAAGAGAGCTGCAGAGACTTCTTACTCCTGGGCTTGCCTCTTCCTAGGCCCTATACATAACCTATCTTTCTATTATTGCAGTAGAACAATTATTCAAAATGAAATGATTGCAAATTGGCGGAACCACTATGGCAAGCAGTATGGAGTGTTCTCAGAAAACTTGGAATGGAACCACCATTTGACCTAGTTATCCCACTCCTACATTTATACCCAAAGGACTTAAAATCAGCATACTACAGTGACACAGCCACATCAATGATTATAGCAGCTCAATTCAGAAGAACTAAATTATGAAATCAACCTAGATGCCCTTCAACTGATGAATGGATAAAGAAAATGTGTTATATGTATACAATGGAATATTACTCAGTCTTAAAGAGGAATAAAATTATGGCATTTGTAGGTAAATGGATGAAACTGGAGAGTATCATGAAGTGAAATAAGCCAATTCCAAAGGACCAAAGGCTGAATGTTTTCTCAGACATGAGGATGCTAATTCATAAATGAGCACGGGGTGGGGGAGAAGGTGGGGGGAGATGGGTAGGGAAGAATAGAGGTACTTTAGACAGAGGGGAGGGAAGTATGGGGAGGGTTATGGGAGAAGTAATGATAGTAGAATTAATTGGGCATCATTACCCTATGTACATATACTGTTACACATAAATATATCATGTACAACTAGAAGAAGGAGAAGTTATTCTCCATTTATGTATGATGTGTCAAAGTGCATTTGACTATCATATATAGCTATTTAGAACAAATTAAAAAATTAAGGAAAAAAGACATTAAAAAAACAAAAAAAAAATTTAAAAATTGAAATGCTGCTGAGGTTCAAAAACCAAAGTTTTGAACAAAGTTTATTCCAGGTTTTCAAATTTTGAGATTATGCTGTCTAAGCCTGCAAGTTCCACAAAGGGACAGGCTATAAACACATTCCATGCCTGTCCCTGAAGACAGAGTCAAAACATGTCTCACATGTATCATATGCAACTGTGCATTCCTAAACATGTTACACTATGTGATGATGGAAACCAAACCCACAAAGGCTTTATCTCAGGACATTAAGGTCCATGAACCATTTGGCCCCCAAATCAATAGTTATTTTAAAATGCACATTCCCCGATCCCCATACCAAACCCATATGTTAGAATTTCTTTTGGTAAGACCTAAGAATCTGTACTTTTTTTTAACTTCCCTAGGCATTTCGTATATTTTTCAAGGTAGAATTCGATCCTTGCCACTGCTTAGGAACATACACTGGGGAAGTTACCAAGCCTCTTTGAACCTTAGTCTCCTTAACTATAAAATGTTTATCATACCTACCCCTCAGGATTTTTGGTAAGGAATAAAAGAAATTAATGGACACAAAATAGACTCCTTAGGGCAGCTATCAATAATAATAAAACAGCAATGCCCAGCGCAGTGGCGCCTGTAATCCCAGCAGCTCTGGAGGCTGAGGGCAGGAGGATTGTGAATTTACAGCCAGCCTCAGCAATTTAACGAGGCCCTAAGCAACTCAGCAAAAACCTGTCTCTAAATAAAATATTAAAAAGGGCTGGCAATACGGCTCAGTGGTTAAACATTACTGGGTTCAATCTCTGGTGTCCTCAAAAATAAAATAAAATGAAATAGCAATGCCAGTGAGGACACCCTTGTGTCTGGAGCAAGAAACATCCAATCAAAAGGGACTGAGCACCACCATCGGCAACATGCTGAGGAGCAGGGAGAGGGAAGGTGCTGGGGCCCCATTCATCAGACAGAACACAGCTCCAAGCGCAGGCCAGGCTGACAGCATATGAAGCACAACAGGAAAGAGCAGGGGCTTCCCAACTGGAGGGAGGAACCCAGCCACAGGAATCCAAGATCCTCAGAAATCTGGGCCAATGGACAGCCCCAAGGAAGCAGGTAGCCAGGTCTTGGGTAGCCCGTGGGGACCCTACTGCCGGTCTCAGGCCCTCCCAGACAGAACCAGGGACTGTGTTCTGGCCTGGTTCCAAAGATAGAGACTTCAATCCAGAGCAGAAACCCAGATCTCAAAACTGGAAAGGGCAGGGCCTAGGGCTCCTCAAATCCTTTCAGAGAAGTTCAGGATGACTCCTTGTCATAAACTGGTTTGACTCAGACAAAAGTCACACAGAGGTCACAGAAACAGTGGGGCTGGATAGACCCAAGCAGAAAGGCTCTGAAATGTATCTGGTGTAGGAAAACACCTGGTTTGAACAAGTCAAGTGAGGAGGTTGGGGGTGAGTAGGAGGCCAGACAGTAGGCAGAATCCTGTGATGAGAAGAAAATAAAGCCTCCTCCTTGCCCTGACTTAAAGCATTTCTTGTTTGGCTTCTTTCTCCTTTCCCATTAGATGGAGAGAAAAAGACCAAAACCAGACATCAGGTAAGTTTGGGGGAGGGACAGGAGAATAAGAGCCTCCTTCCAACATGGGAGCACTAGAGAAGACAGACGACATTGCTGAAAAACTCCCATGTTATCAAGTCTCAAAGAATGATGGGAATTCCTCACGGTGCTACGCTTCTTTAAGTGCAATACTTAATGGGACTGGTCCATGAGGGCCCCCATTGTTAGACAGCTGAAGTTACTGGGAAGTGCAATGCTGGGCACAGGCTTAGGCCTTGTTAGATGTCTCCCATTATCACATCTAGAGATCAAGAGCTGGATGTATTGTGGAGGGGCACAAAAACAGCAAGGACCCCAACTGAAGTCTCTGGCCCTCCCCAGAGTGCCCACCATACCCAATCCCATAGCACAGTTCCATGTCCCCTCTTAATACCCCATTATCCTCATGCCCTCCACCTGCTGAGTTTTGACCCTAACAGAGCATTAGTGCTCCTACAACTCAACCTGAGCCTGCCCCAGCCCTAGTCCACTTCATCCTACCAGCAGCTCCCAGGCTTGGGATCACTCACCATTTGTGCATACCCTCACCCCACCAAGGAGACTTGGGGAGATTCCCCTTCAATAGGTCACACTTCAATACAGGTGATTTGTCCAATGAGTTAACCAGCAGCCAGAATGAGTGAGCACTAAAGCCACCCTATAATAGGAAACAGTTCTAGATCCAGTTTAAAAAAAAAAAAAATGGAGCCAGGCATGGTGGTGCATGCCTGTAATCCCAGTGGCTCGGGAGGCTGAGGCAGGAGAATCGCAAATTCAGATCCAACTGCAGCAGTTTAGTGTGGCCTTAAGCAACTTAGTGAGACCTTGCCTCAAAATTTAAAAATAAATAAATAAATAAAAAGGGCTGGGGGTGTGGCTCTGTGGTTAAATGCTCCTGGGTTCAATCCCTGATACAAAAAAAATTTTTGGAGGAACTCATTCAAGGAAAAGAAGGAACCCAGAAACCCAGACTAATTCAATCCAGTGAGGAAGGGGAGAGATTAAAGACTACACAAAGGTTCAGGGTTCTTAGCTGGACCCCACACACCATAGCTGGGGCATTGAGAGTAACTCTAGGCCCACTCCTGCATGGCAGAGGTGCTGTTAACTTCCTATCCTATCAAACCTGGCTTCTAATAGAGCAGCTTAAATCCTCAATAGAGTCGAGGCAGGGAAACTGCTGTGACAAGGTCTGAGCATCAGGGACTCAGAGGGTCAGTGGTCGAGATGGTCAGTAATATTTCTCAGGAGTGGGAAGCAAGATTGGAATTGAGTGGAAAGCTTTAATGTTTGTTGAGGGGGGCTGGTAGAAGCTTTGCTTAATTCTCCTAGTAACTCTAGGAGGCACTGTCTCTATTTTTTTAAGCTAAGATAACCGAGGCTCATTCTCACACATAGCAGCTAATTCCTGGTAGGATGAACACCTGTATGTCTGATACTAAAGCCTCAGCTTGTTCCCACAGCACAAGTGAGCATGCGGCAGATACCACAGAGCAACAGAGAAGCAGTCCAAAAAGTGCGCCATGCGTGAAACCAAACAGTGGCTGAGACTATGAAAAAATCAACTGGGAAGGAGGTGGGTGGTGAAATAAGTTGGCAGCAGGTGAACCAAGAATGGCCAGGTGTTCATAAAAGCTGAGCTAGAGGAGAACTGAGCCCAGGATTCTGTGGCTCCTCTCCTATCTTTGTATAGGTTTGAAATGCTCCACAAGGACAAAAATTCTTTGAAATGTTCCACGTGCAGTTGAGATAGCACACTCTTTCCCCTGATCTCACCATTCACTACACATAGGATCTTGGCTTTGGGGCTTACATTTGGTTATAAAATGGAGGAGATGCAGGAAAAGGAGGAAAGCTATTCCAGAAACCCAGACTGCTTTCCATTTAGTGAAGAATTCTCACTTTTCTAGGAATTTGCTTCTGTGTTGGGTAAGTACACACATTAGGCATAGTTCCATTGAACAGACTATTTTCAGGAACTTCTTATTAACATAAAGTAAGAGAATTAAGAAAGATCCATTCCTTATGATAATGTTAAGTGAGAAAAAGCAGGCTATAAAACCTCACTTGAATCATAAAATGAACTTTATTCAACTGCATTTATGGAAGAAGGAAATGCACAGAATCATCACCATGGGTTTAATTCTCTGGTTGTATAAACTTGACACTGAACACATATTAGTTTTAAAAGCAGAAGGAAAACATCTTAAAGGAAGTTCTTTTTATGGACTTTAGGGACACACAATTGGATCAATTAAAATCTTTTGCCTATAATACTCTGTCAATAGTCTAGTAGTGCTTTTTCAATCACTAATGACAGCTATCACTAATCCAATAGCTATCATATACAAGGCAATGTATAAATAAACTTGTTCTTTCTTTGGGGTGGGGGCAGTACTAGGGATTGAACTCAGGGTCTTGCCCTTGCTAGACAAATGCTCTACCCTGCCTTCTTTTGGTTTTTATTTTAAGACGGGTCTCAATAAGTTGCCAAGGCTGACTTCAGCCTTAGTAATCCTCCTATCTCGGCCTCCCAAGTAGCTGGGATTACTGGAGTGTGCCACCGTGCCTAATGTCAGCAAAGATATCTCTCTCAGTCTACCTACCTAGATTGTGTGCATGTATGGAAAACCAGAGTCAAAAAGAACAAAATGGAAACAGTAATGATGGGATTACATGTCCAACCATGGCTATGTCTAATTTTTAGAATACTACAGATTAGATATTTTTAATTCTCATTTTCCTGATGCAAAATTAAGACTCAGAGGAGTTAATAAACTTAATCAAAACACAATGATTTTGAACTCAGCTGGTGACTCCATGGTCTGTCTCTCTCTGTCACTCATTACTAACCTGCTCTTTATCATTTACAATCTGAAATGGTGAAAGGGCCCAAGCAGAATCCTAGAAGAGATTTACAAAAGCTTTACATCCCTGACTATGTCCTGAGTTTCCTCTGCTCTGTCTTGATTCATATTGCCCACTTTTCTGGGTCTGGCCAGGACAGAGCTGATTAGTCACCAAAACAGGCTGACTTCTTCTTCCTTATCCTGAGCTGGCACACAGAATCCTAGCACCCTATTCTTCGTACTGATCACCTCTGATTTACAATGCAATATGACCATTCTCTCAAAAGAATGCTCATACAATAATTTGTCTAGAATTTCATTGTGGGCTTTGGAAGGGAAAGGTCTTCTCATGAAATGCTATTAAAACAAATCACCTTTCTTCCCACAGCAGAAGCTACTGTGGCAGTCCTGTAATCAAGATGGAATAGAGTGTGGGGGGGTGGATTGGGGTTTCTAGGGAGCCTAGAGGCAGACATTGAAGTCAGGAAACTGGCTCAGATAATAAGAAAGTTCTGCAGACAGCAACCTAGCTGGGATACTGATACTGGCAGTCTCTTGAGTTAGGTAGGCAGGTTGGCCAGTTCACAACTAGCCACAGAGAGAGCAATCCAAGTGCAAGGCATGGTGGCACATGTCTGTAATCCCAGTGGCTCAGGAGGCTGAAACAAGGGGGATGGTGAGTTCAAAGCCAGCCTCAGCAAAAGTGAGGTGCTAAGCAACTCAATGAGACCAAATACAAAATAAGGCTGAGGATGTGGCTCAGTGGTTGAGTGCCCCTGAGTTCAATCCCCAGTATCAAAAAACAAACAAACAAAACAAAACAAAAAGATCCATTCAGCAAACCAGGTCTGAATATCTTAGGCTTTGAGTGGCCAAGTATGACTGCAATGCCTCCAGCAGACCTAATTTATTTTCCTTTTGGTGAAATGTGGAGACACCTGCTCCTTGTGACAGGAAGGTTTCTTGTTCTATAAAGTGTGTTAAGCAACTCAATAAATGGTGTTATATACATAGCTCTATTTTACAACAAATTCCCCCAGAAATGGCCAAATCATTTCCCCTGGTGAGTAAGGCTGCCCACCACACGCCAGTTTCCCCGTGATGGGTTAACCACTGCGGCAACACAGCTGTGTACAAGTCCTGTGGCCTCTTGTACCTAAGTGGCACCTGCTGTTTTCCAGGCAGTCAGACAGAGGCTTAGGTGTGAATCAGTAATGCATGCTACCCCCACTATCTCTTGCCATTTACTCAAATCTGAATAACCAAAAAGTACTTCTGCCCCAGCCCTCGAAGACTCCTCAGCTGTTAACAATAGGTAGGAAGTGGACTTGAAGGGAAAAAGCCCAGGAAGGTACTCGGGATCACTTTCTTAATGAAAGTCACATCTAAGAAGTGGTATATCTAACAGAATTGTATCATCTACCTTTGCTAAATAATAATAAACCAGGCCTGAGTGAGATAGAAATTAATTTCTAAAAACAATGATTGCTAAAGAAACCGGGGGCTAATTGCGTGATGGTAGGCAAGAAATAAACCTCAGCAAAATGTAAAGTAACTCACTGCTAAATGATAAGGTCATCTGCCTTGATGTCAGCTGTCTGGTTACAGACTTTAGTAAGCCATTGCTTCTGTCTGCCTTTTGCAAGGTCCCCAAGTAGCCAAATAACTTCCGAAACACTTTGGGACACAGATTTAAACCTCCTCTCACATTTGGCTGCAATTCCAAACACTAATTCTGAAGATTCCTTAAGGTAATTAAAATATGGAAGAAGTCATTTGAACCTTGGGAATTTACAGAGAATTCCTGATTTCAGGTATTTGTGTCAAATAAAGTTGTTTTGTTGTTGTTGTTGTTTTGCTGTTTTTAAGGGGCAAGACTTCCCACCTCAACCCGCCCCTGGTAGTGGGGATGGAACCCAGGGATGCTGTACCACTGAGCTATATCCCCAACCCTTTTTACTTTTTATTTTAAGACAAGACATCATTAAGTTGCACAGCTGGCCTCAAATTTGGGATCCCCCTGCCTCAGCCTCCTGAGTAGCTGGGATTACATGCATGGCATTAACACTTGAAATGACTTAAAGAACTTGGTCTCAGACATTGGTTCAATTTTATATTTTAATGATTAAAGCATTAGTAGCCCTGCTAGGCGAGGTGACATATGTCTCTGATACCAGCTACATGGGAGGCTGAGGCATAAAGATCACAATTTTAAGGCTAGTCAGGACATCTTAGTGAGACCCTATCTCAGAACACAGAATGAAAAAGGGCTGAGGACGTAGCTTAGTGATAGAGTTCCCCTGAGTTTAATCTCTAATACAATGAAAAAAAATTAGGACTTTGTCAAGTTAATTTACCTTCAAAAATACCCAGTCTGTGTGTGTATGTGGTTTGGGATTATGTGGGTTTTTTGTTTTTGTTTTTGGTTGTTGTGTTTTTTCTGTTTTTTGTTTTTAGTATGAAGGGAAAATGGTGGGGAAATACATATTAAATTTTATCAACCCTCAAATGTGAAAAATAGCTTAAGAGACCCTGCTAGCGCGGTTGCAGCTGGGCTCATTGAAGCCTAATTTAAATGCCAGTAACGCATGGTTCTACCCAGAAGTGCTGACTACCACTGGGCAGAAACCATGTCCATTTTGCTGTATAATATTAATAACAACAATAGGCAGAACATTAGCATAAATGTTTTGAGTGAAGCCCCCAAACTCTATTTCAAGGTTTTAAAAAAATCTGATTTTTCCAGGCAGTGGTAAACCACAGAGAAGCCAGGCTTAATTAGAGAAGAAATAAGAAACCAGAAACTGAACATATGGCTCACAGTCTGGGCTCCTCCATCACATGACTCAGTCCTTCACTCATTGTTTTATCCATGCTCTAGAAGCTGGGGCACAGAGTTAGATAAGGTTATGATCTATGACCTCAAGAAAGCCAACGTCTAGTGGAATCATGCATTACAAATCTTGGTCTTAAGTTGTAACATGTTTTCTGAATCACACACACAAATGGGTAGAGAAATGAATGATAAACTAACTGCAGTCAGAAAGACAGCATTGAGTGCCTAAGGAGAAGAAAATGTAAAAAGGCAGCATAAGTACGCCCTTTTGCTAAAGTGCTATAAGAAGATAAGTAAATAGGGATGATGCTGTCATTCAAATGATATGATGCCCCAATTTACCTGGCATTATCTGGTAGTGATTAAAATAGAATTTGTTTCTGTCCTAGCAATACTAGCTAACACTTAAATAGTGTTTACTATGTGCCACACAACCTTCTAGCACTTTACGTAAATGAACTTATTTATTCCTCAAATAACCCCATGAATTAAATATCATTATTGTCCCCATTTTACATGAAGAAACTGAAAGAATAGAATTTCATCAAATAGTGTTCAGTTAATAATTGATGGAGTCAGGATTTGAACCCAAGAAATCTGGCTTTAGGGGCTACTTTGTTATAAAAATTTCTTATAAAAATTATTATATTAGGGGCTGGGGATGTGACTCAGTGGTAATGCACTTGGTTGGCATTTGTGAGGCCTTGGGTTTAATCCCAAGTACCATATACACAATAAAAGAACCATACACAAATACAGTATGCTAATTGTTAAATTTGTTTCTAATGAGTACAGGTAAATAATTCTGAAATTAAATTTATACCAGAGTACATCAAATAATTAAATACAAAGTGGATAGTGGGAGCCAAGTCTCTCGATATTGGAGAGGAAATTACGGATGAACAAGGAAGGCTAGAAAGAAACCTGTGGGGCTAATTTACAACCAGAGACATCAATATAGACTAACATTTGGCTTAATATATGAACAGATACAGAAATATATTTATTATAGGTTTTATATATATATGTATATATGTACATATATTAGGTGTCAACAGGCCTTTGTTGAAATAATAGCACAGTAATACTAATATATATATATATATTTTTTCCCAATGGACATTTATTTATTTATTTATTTATACGTGGTGCTGAGAATCAAATTCAGTGCCTCACACATGCTACACAAATGCTGTACCACTGAGCCACAACCCCAGCCCAACTTTTTAACACTTTTTTTGGGGGGAGTGGGTACTGGACATTGAACTCACGGGCACTTTACCAAATCCCCATCCCTTTTTGTTTTTGATTTTGAGACAGGGTCTCACTAAGTTGGTTCTTGCTAAGTTGCTGAGGCTGGCTTCAAACTTGCAAGCCTCCTGCTTCAGCCTCCCAAGTTACGGGGATTACAGGTATGTACCACCATGCCTAGAACAGAGTTACACAAGTAATATCCTTTCCACTTGCATATACATATATTTTCGAGCTGTGCCTGTAACAGGGCCTAGAAGCAATGAGATCCCAGAAACAACACCCAACACCTAGATCTTGGTTTCTAAATACCGTTTTTCAACAAAAAGGAACCAGGCCTTCTCAGAAAGGTTACTGATCTAGAGCTCTGGCAAGGAAAATGTAAGATATGCATGAAGCATCTTACAGTGCCAGAAATTAGGGAAGTGCTTACAAAACAAAAGGACAGGGGCATAACCAAGACAATCAGCCTGAAAGAGCTCCCAATGGTCATACCTTCAGCAATTCAAGCAATAAAATAAGCACTCTTCTATTTAATTATTACCCAAATTAAAAAATACACAGACAGATTGGTGTTGACATAAGTAAATGATTGAAGTAAAAAAAAATGGAGGAGAGGAAACAAATTTTCCTTATGGAAGAATTCCCAATACAAAGATACCCTCTCTGTAAGGAGGTGGAGCTTATCCCTCTTCTTTTCTTTGCTTGGGGATGGATTAAATTTAATGATTCACTTTCAAAGAATACAGGAGGAAAGTGGAAAAAAATAGTATCTTTTCAGTGAAGAAGACTGCCTGGCAAATGCTACCTTAAGCAAGTAACAAAGAACCTCAGTGATATCATATGCTACTGTAAACCCTGTCATATGACATGACCCAGGTAGAATCCAGTGGCCCTTTGTGATTTTCTTCTCAAAAAACTGCAAGTCCAATCTAATCATGAGGAAACACTGAACAAATCCTGACTGGGAGTCATTTTAGAGGATATCTAGCCAGTATTCCTGCAGACTGTCAAGGTCATGGAAAAAAGAAAAGAGAGAGAAGAAGAGAGAGAGAGAGAGAGAGAGAGAGAGAGAGATTAAGAATTTGTCACAGACTAGAGGAGACTGGGAAGCCATGATGACTGAACTCAATATGGTACCTGGGATTAGATCCTAGAGCAGAAAAAGGAACTTAGTAGAAAAACTGGTGAAAGCCAAATATAATCTGGAATGTGGTAAATAGTGAACCTATGTTAATGTCTTTGTTTTGACAGTATACCATAGTCATACAGATGTTGGCATTAGGAAAACTGGGTAAAGAGTATATGGGAAATCTCTGTGCCACACTTGCAACTTTTCTATAAATCTAAAATCATTTCAAAATGAAAAGCTTATTAAAGAAATTGTTATGTTTCAGGAAGGAGATATAACTCAATGGTAGAGTGCTTGTGTAACACACACAAGGCCTTGGATTCAATCGAAAGAAAGAAAGAGAAAAGAAAGAAAGATGAAAGAAAGAAAGAAAGAAAGAGACAGGAAGGAAGGAAGAGAAAGGAAGGGGGAGGGAAAGAGAAAGAAAGAAAGAAAGAAAGAAAGAAAGAAAGAAAGAAAGAAAGAAAGAAAGAAAGAAAGAAAGAAAGAAAGGAGGGAGGGAAAGAGAAAGGAAGGAGGGAGGGAAAGAGAAAGAAAGAAAGAAAGGAAGGAAGGAAGGAGGGAGGGAGGGAGGGAGGGAGGGAGGGAGGGAGGGAGGGAAAGAGAAAGAAAGAAAGGAAGGAGGGAGGGAAAGAAAGAAAGAAAGAAAGAAAGAAAGAAAGAAAGAAAGAAAGAAAGAAAGAAAGAAAGAAAGAAAGAAAGAAAGGAAGGAAGGAAAGAAGAAAGGAAGGAAGGAAGGAAGAGGGAGGGAGGGAGGGAGGGAAAGAGAAAGAAAGAAAGAAAGAAGGGAGGGAGGGAGGGAGGGAAAGAAAGAAAGAAAGAAAGAAAGAAAGGAGGGAGGGAGGGAGGGAGGGAGGGAAAGAGAAAGAAAGAAAGAAAGAAAGAAGGGAGGGAGGGAGGGAGGGAGGGAAAGAAAGAAAGAAAGAAAGAAAGAAAGAAAGAAAGAAAGAAAGAAAGAAAGAAAGAAAGAAAGAAAGAAAGAGAAAACAGAAAGGAAAAAAATTATTCTATTAAAAAAAAACTACATATCACGCCAATGGAAAAAAAAGCTAGAAGTGAGATCATAACAATTTTTAGTGTTCTGTTGGGACTGTTATTCTTAATTCTTTATGAAGCACATTAGGCAAGCATTAAACCCATTCAGGTTTCCTTCAATGCTTATTGGGTGCATGTCATGTCCCAGACAGTGTCCCAGGTACTTCTGATGCATTGGTAAATGAGACATGGATCTTGCCTCCAGAGAACCTCCAGTCTCATTAGAGAGAGAGAGAAACCAATACAAAATAAGAGCTTAGTAGGCAATTTCAATATGGGCATCATGGAGGATAGACTGTCCCTCTGGAAGAGTTCATGAGTGTCAATAACCTTCAACAACCAGCTTCTAACAGCATAAGTACATTTGTCATGTCACCCCGTGTGAGCCCCCTTCAGAGTTTTCCACTGCCCTTAGGACCCAGACAAGACTCTTACCATATGTGATGGTTTGTTTTATGTGTTAACTTTGCTAGCTAGAGCATCAGTGATTTAATCAAACACTAATATAGGTGTGACTACAAAATCATTTTATAGATGTACTTAATATCTATAAACAATCAATGGGCTTCATACAATCAGTTGAACGCCTTCAAAGCAAAAATCAAGATCTCTCAGAAAGAAAATTTCTTTCTCAAAAAAGAAGAAAAATTCTACCTCAAAATTGCAGCATGATCAATTCTTGCTAAGTTTCTAGCCTCCCTACCAGGCTGCCATACCGACTTCAGACTTGCTGGTTATAGGAAATTATTTATTTATATGATGTGTACTACATATTACATATTGATGGTTCTGCTTACATATAAATGGTTTGAATATTTTATTAATTATTGTTAATAATTATCACACACACATATCCTTATATTTCTTCTCTGGGGAATCCTGACTGATATAACATGGTCCCCAAGCTTCGTGCAGCCTGGTTCTCACACTCCTTACTCTCCCTTCCATTCATACTGGCCTTTTATCACACTGAGTCCTTTCAACTCCTCCTGTCCCCTCTTTCTACTGGCTGTTCCCTAGGCATGAATCATTCTCCCTCATTTTCCTGATTAACACCTACTCACGTCTCAGCTCTTCGCTCAATTTAGACTTCCTTGGGGAAACTTCTCTGAGCTCCCACTGTCAGCACCACTTAGTACAAGCTTTCCAAGAACCTCACATGTCTCCCGCAGAGCTGGACAAGCTACAGCTTCTGTATTGATGACATGTAAGTTCCATGAAGGCAGGAACGGTGTCTAGTTTGGCTCATTTTTAATAATTCTATTCCCTAGCGCAGTGCTTGGGACATACAAATCTCTCCATGAATATCTGTTTAATAAATGGACATGAGATGTGATAAAATCAGAAAATAGCCCCTCCTCACAGTCACAGCCTCTTAAGTTCTTGTCAGGTAGAATCCAGTGGCCCAGTCCTTTTGACGACTCATCAAGTTGAAACTCAAGGTCCAAAAAAAAAGGGGAACTCAGGGAGGCAGTCAAAGCAGGCAGAGGGAGGGGGTTTTACTTGCCGAAGACAGAAATGTCCCTGCAGATGGGCTGGAGGCGGTCAGAGTGACTGCAGCCTCACATTGACACTGACTTCTCCAAAAATACCACCTGCATTTTAACCCAAAGTTTATGTAATGATGTTTCTTACTTACTATTACCGGTTGCCAAATGATGAAACTCCCAGAAGCACCTTTTTGAAGTCCTAAATATCAATGCTAGAATATTAAAAAGTAGAAAAAGAAAACAAAGACATGTTCTCATCACATTTCTTTAATTGAAAAAAAAATAGTCTTGGCTGAATTAAGTGTAAACAAGAGATTATTATATTTCTTCTGGTTATTGTTACCCCCAAATTACCTGTACTGAATAAGCAGGTAATGTTCCCAACACACCAGCACACTGAGTCAAATCTCCAAAAGCAATAGCTACAGCTACAGTTCACATACGTGGCAATTTTAAAATACCACCTTTCCTGGCTATGGTGGTGCACACTAGTAATCCCATCAGGTAGAAGACTGAGGCAGGAGGATCACAATTTCAAGGCCGGCCTGGGCAACTTTAGTAAGAATCTATCTCAAAATATCAAAAGGGTGGGAATGTGACTCAGTGGTAGAACTCCCCCAGGTTCAACCCTCAGTACCAAAATAAATAAATAACATTTTATACATAAAACACATTTCTGACATTTTTCCTGGTGAAAGGTGGGGTCTATAGCCTATCCCTTTGAATTTGGGAAGCTTATGACTCAGTTGCAACCAATAAAATGTATTGAAAATGCTTCTTGAGTCTGAGTGATGCCAATCCTGGTCACAGACTCACCACAGTTCTGTCTGGTTCACAGGAACGGTTGTGGCTGAGCTGGCAAAAAGTCAAATTCTCCGGAGGCTGCTGTGCTCCCAAGAAGCCACCCCACAGGGAGAGCCCACCTGAAGGCCCTGGAGGTGGTAGCCTTATCCTTCCAGCACTCTCACCCAGATGCGAAATATGCAAGTAAGCAAGTTCCTAGACGATTCTAGCCCCCAGCTACTGAGTCCACCCCAGCCTTTGAGTCCTCTCAGCTGAAGACTCAGACATGGGGGAGGAGAAGCTCAAAGAAGTCAACTTCACTGTGCCATTTCAGAATTCCTGACCCCAAAGCCTACTAAAACATTGATTGCTTTACACAACTGTATTTGGAGTGGTATTTGATATGTAGCAACAGTAACAAGAACAATATAGGAAAATGGGAGTTATTTCATAAACGTCAAAACAAATGTCCAATTTCTCTGCCAATGACTTTTAGTTAAGACAAATCCCTCAAACAGAAACAAACAGACACATAAACAATAAAAGCTGGCCTCGATATTTCATGAAAGGAATGAGTTCCAGGCAGCTTTAGATCCTGAAGGAGAGGAAAGAATCACAGTTATCCCTTGGTTTCTACAAGAGATTAGTTGCAAAATCCACATGTACTCAAATCCCTTATGTAAAATGGTGTAGTATTTGCATATTTGCATGTAACCTACACACATCCTCCTATATGCTTCAAATATTCTTGGTATTACTTGTAATATCTAATACAATGTAAAGATCATAAGCAGTTGTTGCTCTCTATTGTTAGGGAACAATAATGAAGGAAAACATCTGTATGTATTCAATACACCTTTTTTTTTTTTTTCCAGTCCTGGAGATTGAATGCAGGAGTTCAAGTGTTCTAGGCAGGCACTCTACCTCTGAGTTACATTGCCAGCCCCAGACACATTTTATTTTCTTATTTTAATTTGCAGTGGGTTGAATCCACAGATACAGATGCAGTTGAGGGCCAACTGCATATTGGGAAAGAGAGTAATCTGTAAATGCTTTATGAATAAGTAAAGGAAGTACCCAAAGAGCTATGGAACATTTTAGGTAAGGAAACAACAGAAGGCAAAAGACAATCTTCTAAAAACAATGGCAATTTAACCGCCAGTTCAAAAAATTCAATTCTACAGATAACTTGTGCATATCCTTGTGTTCTTATTCCATCCTATTTAGTGGCATTTATTAACAACTACCAAGGAGCTGAGAGTGTAAGTCAGTGATAGAGCACTTACCTACCATGTGTGAGGCCCTGGATTTGATCCCCAGCAATGAAAGAGAGAGACAAAGTCAAGCACATGCAAAGAAAATATATATGCACTGGACTCAAAACTGAGCTGGACAACATACTCAATGACAGAAAGACTCAAAATTATTTTAACAAGAATAAAAGCAAGATGAAAATGAGTAACTGGAGTAACCTTTATCTCACGAGGCAGCTGAAGAGATTGTGAAAGAACCTCAAAGTATTTGGGAGGAGGTGTTGCACTCATGCTGAAGATAACAGGAAGCTGTAGAATTTTTTAAATAGAGATGCATTGTGATGAAATGTAGTATCTCAGAAGATTGATTTGACATCTCTTTGTGCAATAGAGTCAAGGGGAAAAAAATGGAAGAAAGGCCACTTAGCACTTAGGGATTATTTGCAGTCCCACAACAATAAAAGTGTTTAGATCTGATCTAGTCTGACCACAGTAGGAGGAAGCACGGGCAAAGATGATTTGGTGGCATGACCAGGAACGGGCAAAGATGATTTGGTGGCATGACCAGGAAGACTTAAGAACTAGGCTAGATGTGAAGAAAACTGGTGAAGGAAGAGTCAAAGGAGACTAAAAGAATTTGAGCCAAGCAGGCAGTAAAGTTTACAGAGGCAGTGTATCTGGAGAAGAGAAAAGCAAGCTCAGTAGGAATCCAGGGACTTTGAGATAATGCTAGCTGGACATTTAGGTAAAAAGAACCAATGAGAGATTGAAGATCTTGGATTATGCTTTAGGGGAGAAGATAGGCCTAAAGAAGTGGGTTTGGAAGTCATCAGCTTGGAGGTGACACCTAAAGCCATTCCCAGGATCTTGCCATATTACATTCTACATTAGATCTTTAGCCTTCATGACATTTTCAGGTTGAAATTTTTAAAAAACATACTGCATTGTTTTCATGCCATGAGCTGCATAATTAGTTCCTCCTCCGTGCCACAGCTACTTCAGAGGTAATATGATAATTAAGGAACAACACATAAATTGCCCAAGAGTATGTATCTTCACTTGGGCTCTCAATCAATGTATTATGAACTATTCCTCCTACTCACTTCAGCTGATGTTCAGAAACCATGGAAACTCTTTAAATGCTTTTAAAGAATATCTGGGTGGGCCACCGTCCCTACTGCTCTCCATGTGAATAAATTGTCAGAACACCAAGAGCTTTTGTAGAGCCAAAAAGAACCAAAGAATGTGCAGCTGGAGATATCAGCTGTGCATATCTAATTCTAGCCAAAATAATTCCCCAGAGTGTCCAGCTTTAAAGAGAGAAAGAAAGAAAAAGAAGAAAGACAATAACTCAGTCAAGGAAGTCAACAGCGGCTAAAGACATGAGCTGGCCACACAACACCATTCCAGCTGGGTATCAGAATGGACACGGACATTGCCACAACATTTGCGTAACTTGCAATTGCAAAGCGCACCTCAGTTCGTGACCATCTATCTGAAATCATGCTGGGTGGGGGTCAGAGGCATGGTGAAATACAGCAAACTGAAAATGGAATGAGATAAGGCAGAGAGGAAAATATGTAAGGAACCTGATAGATTTTACTCAGAACGAGATAGCAAGTAGGAAATGTGGGATGGGGTCTCCGTCAGTAAATTGTGACTCAGCAAGTACCATTTTATCTGCCTAAGAAAGTAATTTTAGGAAAGCACTGTTTTCTGAAAAGTGTCTCTGTGAGTGAGACCATTTGGAATAGTGACAGGAGCTGCTGGCAGATGCAGAGTAACACTGCATGACTTCCCCAGAGATGAGCAGGACTGATCTCAGTTAGGCACACAATATTAGCATCATGCACTTTTAGGAAGCGTTGAAATTTGCTTCCCTTGGCCTCCATGATCTCCACCACATTCCATGTGCTGATTTTCCCTCTGCCCGCCCTGGCCATCCTTCAGTTGTGTTCACAGGTTTCTCTTCCTCTGCCTGTTTCTTAATACCTGAGCACCACTGGGCTCCAAGCCCTCCTCTCATACACTTTCCCAGGGTGATCTCATCTGCTCCCTTAGCCTCAGTGTCATTCATGTGTTGATGACTGTCAAATATTTACTGTCACTCAGACTTCTTGTCTGAGCGCAAGACCTGGACAGCAGCTACATCCGAAGCATCTCCTTTTGAGCATAAAAATGCTTGTCTAAAGTCGCACTGACTTTCTTCTAGAAGGCCATGCATTCTCTAAAGTTTCCTATGGGGGAAAATCACTTCCATTCACTTTGTATTTCCAAGTTGGCCACCTAGGAGTCCTCTTTTGAGTGCTCTTGAGCTTGACCTACACTTCAACCACATCCCAGTGTCCCAACTGTATCCACTGCGCTCCAACTGCAATTCCATTGTCCTGGGCCACTTCTGACGTGTTTTCATTCCATTATCACAAAAGCTTTCTGACTTGTTTGCCTGTCTGGGATCTTGACTCTGCCCTACTTTGTCCCCAGTCCATTCTCAAGCACGCATCATAAATGGATCTGATCATCTTACTCCCTCTGCTGAAAACTCTTCAGTGGGTTACCACTGCTCCAGAGTAGATTTTACTGGACTACATCAATGTTTCCAAGACTTGAGTATATAACAGAATCATCTGGAGAGCTTGTGAAAGCACAGATGTCTAGACCCCCAGAGTTTCTGATTCAGTAGTTCTGGAATGAGGCCATTGAATTTGCATTTCTAACAAGTTCCCAGGTGCTGATGCTACTGATGATGATCTGGGCACCACAACCTTGAGAACCTCTGCATCAAACGTTTGAGTCATCATCTTAGTCATATAAACATATGCAGTGGGTGTCCAGTGCTCTGGGGGAGGAGGGGCATCTCTTCCTAAATCCCTGGAAAGGAAGATCCCACTGCTGAGCGGGAAGCAGGGAAACTTGCATGGGGATTAAAGAACTTCTGGGAAATAAGAAATCAGAAAACCCCTTCTATATTGAGGTCAAAGTTTAACATCCTGATAGTTTAGGACCATCAGATTAAAACAAATCTGCAAGAAAAGGACATCAGGATCCTTGTGGTAGAAGTGTCTACCCTGTGATCATTCTGAAAACAGCTCCTCATTTTCTTTTAAAGGAACTACTTATTCTCTAGTTCTCCACGATTATAATTCAGATGAGACAGACTTCACCCTCTGATGACGGGGAGGGCCTAAAATTTGGGTCCAGGAAGCCTGTGCAATACTCAGCCCACAATGGCATGTGACTTAAGTTGGTCTAATGATAGCACTGGATACGATTAAAACTGTTGGGACAAGGACTGTCCCTTTGGGGTTTCCAAATCAGAAGGCTGTAAATCTGTAAAGACGAGAGAGACACATTTCTGACGATATTATATGGATCTATCAGGGTCTGATGTTAGAACCTGAGCTCAGTTTCTGTCACTTGTAACTAAAAATCTTGCCTGAAATAAGAGGAAACTCTACCAAGCAATGCATGCACTGCTCTGGTCTGGAATGCCTAAGTAACCAACTGTTCTCTCATGGGTTCTCTCCCGATGAGCATATCTGCCAGCCTCTCTGAAATTCCAGTGATTAAAATTTTTCCTAAGGAATCATTCCTTTAAGACAGCCCTTTGCTCTGTGCCTCACTTCTCTTTTCCTTTCTTTCTTATGTGAGCTCCCTCAAGTAAGAACTAGACATCTACCATCTGCCAGTTTCCTTAATGGCCATGAGCAGTAGCTGGCTCATAGTAGGTACTCAAGTGTCAGGGCAAACAATCCAGAAAAATATCAAGATTGAGCCCGGTTAGTCTGCATCCAAATAGAATGAAACTTTTTAAAGGGAAGCAAAAGGACAAAAGGACATAGGAATCAATGTTAAACTTAAAAAGGTCTAAAATCAGGTAATCCAGGCTCCGCTCTAGAATATTTCTAATGAAATCCCAACTCTCACCAGAAACTTCGCAATTAGTCTTTTCTTTGAAAAAGCATTATGGGGAGGTGGGGAGGCAGAGAAGGACAACTGAGATGGTGACTCCCACATAAGTCAGCTTCCTCTTCCCCAAATCAGTTTCCAGAAATTCTGCCACATCATGCGATGAGAACCCCCTGGTTTCTAACTCAAAGGAAAGTCTCAGAGATCTTGGGCAAAGGCGACTGCAGGCCTCCTTTGGTGGGCTTTCCATGATAAGTAGCTTCCCGCCAGAAACTGAACGGGTGGAAAAGAATCACCACGTGGGAAACAGAACCCAAGAAGGATCCATAAGTGGTACCCAGCGCAGATTCGTCACCACATCTTTGTCCCGAGAAGTCCATGAGACTCAGAAGGTACAGCTGTGGCCACAGACGCTCCACCCAACAACTGGACCTGAGAAGCAATCCATCTTTCTGACATCAAGGGACCTGCCCTGGAAGAAAAACAGAAACGGCACAAAGGAGGCTGCCTTTCCAAATCCTCAAGGATGACAGGAGATCCGCAGCGTTCCTCTGACTCTGCCTCAAAGACTTCCTTTACAATTGTTCATAGGCTAGCTCAAGGGCTAGGCAGTGAGGTTCACTAAAACAGAAACACAACCTCAAAACATCCAAAACAGCTGGTGGAAACTGTGACTGTGTCAGCAGAGCTGACTTACCCAGCAGAGTCAAAACAAGTGTGAGCGCTTCAAACAGGCAGGAGATCAGAAGCAAAATTAGGTGTTTATTGAGTGCTGTCCCTCTTGATTTTTTTTTTTTCCTTCTTTGCTGGACATGAATCTCCTCCTTAGCTTCAGCTTGACAAGAAATAAAACACTTTATTACAGGGGAAAAAAAATGACATGTTGGGAAGTTCATTATAAAAATAAGGGTTTTTTTCCTCATTAGAAAAGTATATGTGTTCTTTACAAGAAATTTCAAAAAAAAAATGCAGAAAAGGAGGCAAATCATAAAATAAAAATCACTGGCAATCCCATCACTACTGTTCCCATTTTGTTCTTTTTTTCAACTCGTGTTTTTGTTACGTACACACACTTTGAGGTATGTCAGATCTAGATCTAAATAGATAAGCAGATAGAGTCATTTCTGTTAATTCCAGGATCAGTGGCATACTCCTAATCCCAGAAACTTGAGAGGAAGTTTAAGATCAATCTGGGCAACTTTGTGAGACCCTGTCTCAAAATAAAAAAATGAAAAGGACTAGGGATGTACCTCAGTGGTAGACTGCCCCGGGTTCAATTCCCAGTACTACAAATATTAATAATAAATGTGGATATAACTCTGTTACAGTTATTGATTTTTATCTCCATTTTCTGCCTAGTGCATTATGACCATTTCCCCATGTCATTTACATATCCTCTGCAACATTTTTGGTGTCTTCATAAAATTATACTATGTGAGTATCATAATCTATTTGGTGAATGCTAATGATAAACGGTGAGGATACTTCTAAATTTGTGAAGTACAATATATGAAGAAGATTCTTGTTGACATATCTTTGCTCATGTGCATAATTAAGAATTTACTTTCTCTTTCAGGACACTGAAATCCAGGGCATAAAGTGGGTGGTGACTGATACTGAAGAAGCCCAGCCCTTTGCTCCCTGAAAGTTTCTGAAGGGATCCCCTTCTATATCTTTTCAGACCAGTTAGACAGCTACCATTAGAACAAGGCCTTCCTGATTTCCTACAAGCCTTACTTCTGGTCAAGTTGGCGATTTCTTCGATTTGCAATGCAGAAACACTAAAGTAACTTCTTAAACTGTCTGACAAGAAAGGAAAGCTTATGATATAAATACATAGAAAGATTACTAATCTTGTTAGGTAAAAGAAAATATAAAATAAAGAGTCATTACATCAAATAAAGTATTAGACTTGATGAAAAAGGTCTACCCCAAACTTTATCTTCCAGAAAACTCTCAAATTTAGATAATTTGTAGCAGGTTTTACAATTGCAGGAGACTCGTTCAAATGTTTCCACTTTCTCCTATTTTCTAATTTAAAAAATGAAAAGAAAGCCACTAAAAACAACAACAAAAAAAAAAATGAAATGACATGCTCCTAAGAAGATTCTTAAAGGGCATTATCATCTCTCATCCTAGATTTACTACCCCCACCAAATGCCAATTGCCTCTGTATTGGCATGAAGCATCCAGTTGCTCATTACTGGAAGATGATTCATTCTCCAAAATCATTCCAGAATATGGATAATAGAGAGATTTGCCTCCCACCAAAAGCTCAACAAATGCTGGTAAAATTTAGGAAAATCATTATCATGAAAGCCTTCGATGTTTTTAGCGAGCGTCTCTTAGTAGTTGCTGTACTCCTGACCCCTGGAAAAAGTGTAAGCAACCGCATTCGTACTCACAGCGCCTGCCAGTTTCCCTTAAAAGTCTCATTCTCTTCATCACTACTGAGTGAATTAAAAACAGTTGGTCAAGCTCCACTAATCGACAGCTGCTTGCAATTAGATGAAGCATTTAAAGCCACTCTCTTAACTACCTTTCCAACTGCCTCTCCATTCAGCATGAGCAATACACCGTGACAATTTGCCAGAATGTTTAACTTATCTCCATCTCTCGTGGTTTCTATACCTTCCTTATTTTCTCCAGTCTTCCCACACACTGTCTGACTCTTGCAGTTCCTCTTGTTAAATTAGGGGAATACAGGGAAGGGATTAGTGGAAATCAGGTCGAGCCGCTTTGTGCTAAGATGGAAAATTCTACCCAGGCGACCATTTAGAGGACAGAGTAATCTTGATGTTTCTCAATGCAAAAAAAGGGGGGGGGGCTTTTTTTCTCCCTTTCTTCTTTTGTTTTTTTTAACAACAAAATGGAAAGTTCACTGTCATGATGAAGCAAAGCAAAAGTCCCTGGGCTTTTGTAAACTGTTTCCAATTTCTGTGACTTAAAAATCATCATTTTGGAGAGGGAGGAAAACGTACAGATCCCTTTCTGCAAGTGTTTCTTTTACAAATGGAGAAAGTGGGCATCAAGAATCTAGTTGCTATTCCCAAGGTCACACAAGAAGTGGCTGAGAGTGAGCTGAATCCAGCTGTCCTGATCTTGGCCCACAGCCCTCGCAGGCACTTCACCTGCCTTCACCCACAGAGAAAATCTTCCCATCTTAACTGTGGCACTGGTTGCCTGATCCAAGGGACATAGCTGCACTCCTCCAGCGCCTCTCCCTCCTACAGGGAAACACCCAGACCTCCAGCCCTGCCCTATCCTTGGCGCCAAAAGTAAAAGGGGAGAAATTATGTGGCTTCTGCCCCCCAGCTATTTTCCCCGGTACCACACCTCTCCTTCCCACCTTAAGGATCCCCAACTACTTTTCTCCATCCAGTCCCCTGGTGTTGACCACCACCCTACACTCATCTGACCTGTCTTATTATACATGGGACAGGCAGAGAATGAAGGAAAGAGAGGGAAAGCAAGAGAGATGGTGAGGGTGTCCAGCAGAAGGAGGAGGTTATTCCTTCTCAAAATTCAAGTCGAATGAGAGCTGAGACACACGGCAGCCCGCACCCCAGCCCTCTTGTGGGTGCAGATCATTTCCCAATCTATTACTCTTCTCGAAGCTAATGCCCTCTTCCCCTAAACTTCCTTCTCACAGCCTCAAGCCTCTAGTCCAGTCCTCTAGGCAATCATGGAGTCTTATTTCTTTAACTTGAGGGCACACCAAAATGGCAAAGTGATGCACCATCAAAAATTATTTTTAATGTTTATCTGCTGACAGCTTAGCTTATAGTATCCTTCAATCTAGCAGAAAGTCTAGAACTGGAGATTGATTGACATGAGAATAGATTTTCTTTTTATTCCACAATTAAGCTTTCATTTTTTTTTAACATCAAAATCAAAGAGTTTGCGTCATTCTTTATTTTGCCTCCTGCCCAGGGACTCTACACATTAGGACAATGTGTCCTAGAAGATACACTAGGTGGTAAGTATGACTTTCTGTCACACAAAGGTAGGAAAGGTAAATGAGCTCTCCCAAAGTACTGTCTCTTGGGCAGTTCATTTTTAGGAGAACACATACAGAAGACGATTCTCTTAAAACTACACATATGTGCAGCTCCATTAGAATCTTCTCACACCCCCGGGAAAGACATGTATCCCACAGTGAATACTATGGCACTAAAGATACCACATGATCTTGTGCCTGCTTCTAACCTCTTTTCAAACCCTGTATCCTCCAGCCTTTTAGCACCTCTGGATCACTGAGCATGCTGTTCCCACCCTGGTTCCATGCTGTTCTCACTACCTTAATGTCAGGTTCTCAGATACCTTCCCTGACTGTTTAGTATAAAATAGGTTTCCCAGTTATTCTCTCTCCTAGTTCTCTGCTCTTCTCTTCTATAACATTTATCACAACTGACCACAATGTCAAGCTGTATTTATTTAAGAAACCCATTAGACCAGCGTCTAATGTGGTCCCCTTCTGGCATCTTTAGCATTACTTGGGAACTTGCTAGAAATGAATGTTGCCAGGTCACCCCAGAACTGTGAACAGGGAACTCTGAAGATGAATAAGAAACTCTGGGATCTGTGCTTTATTAAGTTTTCTTATGTGTTTCTGATGCCAGTAAATTTTAGGAATTATTACATGGGATCATAATTTTCATGAGGACAGAAACTATGTCAGGTTCATTTTTTCCAGAACTTTGTCCAGTGGCCAGCACATAAAAGATGCTCCACAGTTACATATTATTCAATAAATTCAAATAAGATCCAGGCATTCCCCATAGTAAGAAATCCATTTATAGGGCTGGGGTTGTGGCTCAGTGGTGGAGTGCTCGCCTCACACGTGTGAGGCCCTGGGTTCAATCCTCAGCACCACATAAAAATAAATGAATAAAATAAAGGTGTTGTGTCTGTATACAACTGAAACTATTAAAAAAAGAAAACCTTTTATATAGTGAACTTTTATATATTATGGAAATATATACACACATATAAATATATATACAAATACATACATATAATAAGTTTTACAAAATAATACCATTAATATAAACCATACTAAGGTATATGCATTGTGTACACTTCTATTCTATTGATTCCATTTCTTCCTTATTTTTAAAATTTTTATTAATGCTGTTAAGATGACTGCTGAAGCTGGGTGCAATGGTGTGTTCAAGAGACCGAGACAAGAAGATCACAAGTTCAAAACCAGCCTCAGCAACTTAGAAAGACTCTGTCCCAAAATTAAAATTTATGGGAAGAAAAAGGGGGGTTGGGGATGTAGGTCTGTGGTAAAACACAACTGAGTCCAATCTCTGGTGCCAAAAAAAGAGAAAAAATCCACCACTAAATTTATTCCACCCTCCACTAATGGATCCATATATACTTTGAAAACTCTAGTCATCGAGACTGTTTTAAAGAAATGCAGCCCACATCCCTGTTGTTCTTTTAATCTGGAATTCCTTCCCCGGCTCATTTCCTCACACCCAAATCCTCCTGATGCTCTAAGGCCCACCTCTCAGAGTGGGCTCCTCAGAGAGGAAGATCATCTTTCCTTCTTCTGATTCCCACGACATTTTTTCTGTGCTTAGCCCATTACTGTCTTTATTTTCTCCTTTTAATATAGGATTTATGCAATATCATTTTTCCCTATCAAAGTTGATCTTCCAAAGTAGAATTCATATCAAATTCACCTTTATGTGTTTCATGGTATTCAGTGTACAACTTAAAATAGGTTTTCCTAAATAAAGTACACTTTCAAGGAAGGAGCTGTTCACTTCATTTATGGTTCTGTAGAGAAATACTTTAGAAGGAACTAGGATGTCCATGGGTGGCTGAGCAACAAAGGGCATGTAAGAAAAGAGGAACCATGTGGGCAAAGAGCCCATGACAGAGAGGTACAGGGCACACCAGGCTACATGTGTTACGTGTGAGGTGCAGAAAGCACTGTGGAGTCAAATGAGTTGTGTGGCCGAGCACCTTAACCGATCTGGACTTCATTCTTCAGGGAAAGGGGAACCACTGGAGGTCTGTAAGGAGAATAACATATATGGTTTTCCATTTAAAAATATATATATCTTTGGGGCTGGGGAAGGAGCTTCATCGTAAAAGTATGGTGCTTGCATAGCATATTTGAGGCTCTGGGTTTGATCCCCAGCATCACCCCCCCCCGCCACACACACACACACACACACACACACACACACACACACACACATGTTATGTCTTTGGTGGCAACATGTAAGAGAGTGTAGTAGCTGTGACAATAAAGCACTCAGCTCTCCTGTAGCAGGCAGTTTTCTGAGTGACCATCCCAGCTGCTCCTGTGCATCCCCCACCAATGATGGCAACAATAGCACCAGCCCATACCTGGGAGACACAGAACTCCTCCAGCTTGGCTCCAGGATCCTCCATCCTCTACCTGCAATTCAATTAGAATTACACTAAAATCTCAGGCTGCCTACGCAGTCCTTTCTTTCCTTCAGTCCGATCTACACTGCAGTGTGAAGACTCTCCCAGCAGGCCAGTCCTGCTTCCTCATCTTTACCCTTCAGAGGCATTTCCCCCAACAAATCCCTTGCATGTATAATGCTTTCATAGCATCAGTTTCTCTGAACTGCAGAAAGAAGATCAAGAAGGAGGTAAGAGACAGAGAGGTTGAGACAAGCATACCTGATGAAAATACACGTATGTCCTTCCTCCGAAAATAAAAACTAGAATTACCCTTTGGTCCAGCAATTCCACTTCTGGGTTTATAATCAAAAGTATTGAAAACAGGGACTCAAACAGATATCTGTACACCCACGTTCACAGCAGCGTTGTTCACAGAAGCTAAAAGGTGGAAACAACCCAGTGTTCATTCACAGATGAATGGATCAAGTGGCATATACAGACTATGGAATATTATTCTATCCCATGGAAAGAAATTCTAAGACTCCAGTGTAGCTCAGTGGCAGAGCACTTGCCTGGCATGATTAAGTCCCTTGGTTCAATCCCTAGCACAAAAAAGAAAAGGAAGGAGATTCTGACACATGGTGTAATATGAATGAACATTATGCTGAGTGAAAGAAGCCACTTACAAAAAGACAAATGCTGTACGATTCCATTCCCATGAGAAACTAAAGCAGTCAAATTCATAGAGATAGACAGTAGAATGGCAATTGCCAGGGGCCAGAAGGGGACCTCGGCGGGAGTTGCTCATTGGGTACAGAGTTTAGTTTTACAAGATGAAAAGTTATGGAGATCCACTGTACCACAATGTGAATATACTTAACACTACTGAAGTGCAAACTTTAAAAGTTTAAGATGATACATTTTATGTTATGTGTATTTTACCACAGTTTAAACATATGCTTGAAAATTGAATATATATGCATGTATATTTTATATGTATATTGAGTACAGTATAGAGTACACAAAAACACTCAAATGACTGAAATTATCAAAGCTAAAAGAGGGAAGAGTTTCACCTAAAAGCCACTCTGTAGGAAAGGATGCAGATCTTGTGTCAAACTACATTTATTCATAGTCATAAATCTAATGAGGGTCAGATAACAACAGGCAATCTTCCACAAAATGTGAGATGGATAGATGACCAGAACACTTTCACCATGTCACATGCTGCCAGAGAAGTTGGGGCAACAAAAATACAAGCAGATGTCAACACTTTCACCTTCCACTTTCTAAATATCGCTGATCAGGCCAAGTTTCATTTCACTTATTGGGCCACTTTCCATGTTGGGGGAGAAGGGTTGAGAGAAGGCGGAAGAAAGTGTTAAAATCCAAGTTTCATATCTGCTAAAATAAACTGATATTGCTTACTGCTGGATTTCAAGACCAAAGTTTCCCTAAATTAGTCAAGAATTGCTTATTGCAGGGGTCAGCAAATGTTTTCTGTAAAGGGCCAGATAGCAAATAACTTAGCCTCTTCAGGTCACATGGTCTCTGTTGCAACTCCTTGATTCTGCTGGTACCGCTCAAGGAAAGTCGTAACAATGCAGGTGAGTAGCTGGGCAGGCGTGGTGGTGCACACCTGTCATCCCAGCTATTCTGGAGGCGGGAGGATGGAAAGTTTGAGGTCAGCCTGGGCAAATTAGCAAGACCCCAGCCCAAAGACAAGCAAATAAAAACCCTGGTGAATATGCATGGCTGTATTCCAACAAGACTTTATATGCAAAAACAGATCATGAGCCAGATTGGGCCCATGGAACATAGTTTGGCAACTCCAATATAGTGTCCTAGGAATTCTTTAAAAAAATATGCTTTTCCAGTTTGGAGAAGGATGCACTACCTGCAATCTGTTTTGTTTTGTTTTGTTTAATCTACTCAACACAAAAAGTACACAATAAAAATCTAGCTGAAAATGATCAGTTATATTAAGCACCTTCTTTAAAAGGGGAAATGACTGTGAGACAAACCTTGGCCTAGAAAGAAAAAAAAACAAAATAGTCCTCTGACTGCAATCTGAAATTACATTCATCTGCTAGACCAGGGTGCTCAAAGTGTGGTCCTTGGACCAGTAGCATCAGCGTCACTAAGAGACTTGTTAGAAATGAAATTGCTCAGGTCTGGGTCTAGGCCTACAGAACTAGAATATATATGAGTGGGCTAGCAATCAGTGTTCTAACAGGTCCTCCAAGTGGTCTTGATGTGAGATTAGGTTTGTGAACCACAGAAATAAGATAAGTCTGAAGCTACCTGGGCCCCAAATTCTCCAGCAGCAGAGTGCGAATACTGAAATCTTGTTATCTGCCCCTATCCCTATGGTTACAAAGAGATAGCCACAGCTGGGCAGATAGACTCTTAAGGTCATTCACTTAACTGAAGCCTGTTAGTGTTTAAGTTAAAATACATGATTTTTTTTTCAATGTGGATCACTTACATTTAGAACCAAATCCTACTTAACTCTAAATCAAATATACATTTATAAAGACTTTCTTCAGCTTGATCTGTACAATGATTGGTATAGTCTTTAGGACTATAAAGATAAGATACATAACTTGTGAGGGAATGAGATCCCAGCTGGGCAAAGCCAGGTATGGACATCTGCAGTGTGTGGAGTAAGGCCACGCCCAACCCTGCCTCACTAATTTACATAGGAACACATGAGAAACCTGGGGAAAAACTCAAGCATGACCATGAGAAAGAATCAGGTATTGGAGAGGCATCTGGGGAAGAAGAATGAGAGGGGAACAGAAGCGAATTTATACATGTGTGCACACACATGCAGCTCAAAATAAAATTATGCAAGACAAAGTAGACATGCCAGTCAGAATCCTTTCAAGTCTGAGCTTCTGATGGAGTCAGATTCTCAATAATGCATAGCTGCTGATGCATGAACCATTTCCCCCAGGTCTCCTGGAGGCACATGGGCACCGCAGGGGTGCACGGTGACGGAGTTCACTGGGCTAGTGCATGGAAAGAGCAGATCCACTCCTGTTGAAACAATTCTCCCCACTCTGCAAGATACCACTGAACTTTTTTTTTTTTTTTTTTGAGCTGGGAATCAAATTCAGATGTACATAACCACTGAGCAACCTCTATAGCCCTTTTTTATTTTATTTTCTGAGACAGGATCTTGCTAAGTTACTTAGGGCCTCACTAAGTTACTGAGGCTAGTTTCAAACTTGTGATTTTCCTGCCTCAGCCTCCCAAGTCACTGGGATTATAGGTGTGCGCCACTGCACCTGGTGATACTACTGAACTCTTAAGGAATCACACCACCTCTGGAGTCACATGGGGAAACCTCTAGAGTCACATGGGAAATTGGCAGTGTGGAAGAAGTGAGGAATTTCACAGTGAAGAGCACAAGAACTTTTAGCAGGCATTTTTTGGGGACTTTCTCAACTCTTGGGAAGTCTCTACAAGGTCCTGAAGTTCCCAATTGAAGCTTAAATGCATCAAGGTTCTGGTAATTGCATAATGCAACTTTCTTGTGCCCACAAATGGAAAGGTTGAGGGTTGTGTCTGATACCTCCTATGCCTTGTATCATTCTCTCTGTCTCAGCTTTCATTCATATCCCAACAATCTAACCTCATACAAGTGTATCCCAAAGGACCACTCTGAAAGCAAGCCTATTTTCAGAGCTTCTTTGTTGATCCTGGGGAGAGGGGCAAGTAAATCCATGGGGTGAAATTTGATCAATGAGGTGAGGAATTGATTAATCAACGTGTCTCTCTTCTTCCCACAACTTCCCAGCAAATGAAATGGAAAACCATCTTATTCACCTCCTCAGGTAGACCTGCAGGACCAAGTACCAGTTACCAGTGACTGTGGTTGCCTTGACATTGTTTTCTCCTTCTCTGCTTTGTAGCCCTGTCTATCTCTAGTGCCTCCTGGATCTCATGCCCAGGAGTAAGTGCACTTAGACCTTAGGCTCACGATTTGCTTTTTGAAGAATCCTAGTTAAGGCAGGAATGTTTGGGTTATACATGACCTAGAAGCAATAACATGTTTGTGGTCAATATAAGACTTGAACATAATTCAAGGCAAATAGATAGTATTATTTTATATAATTTTATAAATAGTCCTGTTTTATATAATTAGTTCTGTTTTATATAATTTACATTTAGTGTAATATGTCTATTACATGCTTCCAGCAAAGATATAATAACCTTCATGATTTCCCTAGATGCCCAATCATGCATCTCCAGCAAATGAAGAATTCTAGCCCTTTTTTAAAAAAATAAATATAAGCACATGTCAGGGATCTAAAAATTCATTAAACAATATTCCAGTCATCTGGAACAACAATATGGTACAAGTTACAAAGTAGACTTGAGATACATGATGAGTGGCAGAGTACTTGCCTAAACGTGTGAGGCTGTTGGTTCATCCCAGCACCACACACACACACACACACACACACACACACACACACACACACACACACATCTTAGTTTTGGCAAAGAGAATGAACACCTGAAGACCTACTCTATGGCTACAATGACAAGTCATCATATTCTAAAAACTGGGGTAAAGTCTGGCCTCAAAGCAAATTTTTCATCCTGTTCTGTCCCTCTCCCCTATGCCTCCATTCTCCCACTGAGGACTGTGCTTCTCTGAACTGGTGGTTGCTGCTTTATTCTGTTTTCTGTTCAGGGCTTTAATACCAAACTCCAAAGATCATTTATGCACAATATCCAGGCAGAGTTCAAGAAGAATACTTTTATAAAGAGGAAGAACATAAATGTAGTTAAGATTTTCAAAACAATTTACAAGGTAAATCATGGTGTGTGTGCCCATGTATGTGTGTGCATGTGGGGTGGGGTGGATGGGTGCTAGGGATTGAACCAGTACCACTGAGCTACGCACCTATCCCTTTTTATTTCAAGACAAGATCTCATTAAATTGCTGAGACTGACTTCAAACTTGTGATCCCCTGGCCTTAGCCTCCTGTGTTGCTGGAATTATAGGGGTGCATCACCTCATCCAGCCTAAATCACTAATTCTTGATGTTAAAAAATATATTCTTGAAATATAAAATATTGAGAACAAGGAGAACTTCCCACTTCCTATACTACTTAATTTTCTAGTCTAAAACCGGAAAGGATGGTGATTGGATTAATTTTTCTATCTGTTTTAATACATGGACATAAAAGTCAAAATTGTCTTCTGTGTTAGAGAGCCTTCCATCACTGTAACAAAGTGCTGGAGGAAATCAACATAAGGGAGGGAAGATGTGGCTTGCAGTTTCAGAGGTTTCAGCTGGTAGTTGGTTGACCCCATCACTGTGGTCTTGGGGAGAGGCAGAACATCATGCACACAGGGTGTGGTGAAGCAAAGCACCCATGACAGCCAGGAACCAGAGAGAGAGGCTGGAGACAAGATATGCCCCTCCAGGACATGTCCCTGGTGCTCCAGTGCCCCACTTCCTTCAATTAAGCACCACCTTGTATAGTTTCGACCACCTCCCAATAGTCCATTCAATTAAAAACCCATCAACATTAATCCATTGATGAGAACTGAGCCCTTGTGGTCCAATCACTTCCCAAACGCCCCCTCTCTGGACATTGCTACCGTGGGGACCAAGCATTCAAAACACAAACCTTTGAGGGACAATCTGGATCCTAACTGTAACACCTTCCCTCTTCCTCATTCATAGATCATCTCACAGACCTCCTAAAACGCCCTAATGACACCCCACAATGATCCACCTTTAGCTCAGGCATCCCCAGATATAAATCATTTTAAATTTCAGAAAATGAAGCTTGTTCTTCAAAGACCATCCTTTGGAGGATTAAAAAAAAAAAAAAAAACGTTCCCCAAGATTTGTGCCACCAATGGAAAAGATTCTTAGCCCATACAACTCTGGGACTTCATTTCCCTGAGGACAGGGTACACCGGCCATCTGGTCTTTTTGGCCACTAGGTTTGGAAGAGCTCACTGTGATCACCCTATAAACAGGTGCCATGTTAATACCATTTCAATGTAAGAATCAATGAATTTACTAGGAAAAGGGTTTTGTTGAATTCAAATAAGAAGAAAACTTACTCAAATTCACCTCATATAGCCCTATATCTTAATAGTAACCCAAAACTCACAGAGAATTCGAGCAGAAAATTTCAGTTCCTAACACAGGGAAATAGCTAAAATAAACGTTACTTAAATAATCAAAGAAATATCTAATTTATATTTTTCCACCTCTCAAGTGCGTCTATGTTCTGGCTAATAAAATATAAACATCATATTTATAACATAACAATTTTTCTTAAGTCCCTCTATAAATGTAATGTAATCCCCATAAAATTCCATCCATTGTTTGTTTGTTTTCTCCTGAAGCTAGACAAGTTGACTATAAATTATTTCCTCTTGGGACAGGTGATCAAAGAAGTTTTTATCCCCCTTCCACCTTCTAACTGTTAGAAAGTAAGATGGCTGGAGCTCCAGCAGCCATTGTGGGCCATGACAAGCCTTGGAGATGAATGCCACATGCTAGGATAATAGACCAGAAAGCTAGAAAGAGCTTAAGTCTTGACGATATTTGAACCACCATTCCAACCTTAAACTCCTACCTTCACCCTTCTTTTAACTGAAAAAAAAAAAAAGAAACTCTCAAAATGTATTAAGCTACTTCTGTTTTGTTAACTAGCTGAACCTAATCCCATCTGATACAGCCTATCATTGGCTGAACAGCCCGTGGGACCATCATGATTGGAAAGGAGCCCATCACTTCTGATGCACATAACCAACTGATGTGAATCCAAAGATAAGAATAAGTTTCACAAAATGGATGGAGGAATACATAAAGAGGAAGGTATAAGGTAAATATAGCAAAATATTAATTGCAGAATACAGATGCGGGGATATATGGGTATTCACGTATAATTCCTTCAACTTTTCATGATAAAATGCTGAAAATCCTACTGACCAGCTACCACTACCATTTTGGGTTTGTTTGTTTGTTTGTTTAATATTCCTAGTATTGAGGAGTTCCTAACTTCTTTTCTCCCACAAAAAGAGTCACTTCTCTTCCTGTTTTATAAACACGATTATGGGCTTCAAATCTTGAAAAACAGAACTGGAAGTACTGCCAATGGGACAAACCGGGTGCAAGGAAAGACTTGAAGGGCTATATAAACAGAAATCCATCTGGAAAGATGTTTTTTTCATCAGCACAGTAAAAGCGAGAATAGAATTTCCTGATATAGACTGTACTGCTTGACTCTGCAAATCCCACTGGGTGCGAGAGAGAGGCGTCTTGCTCTTTAAAAGTAACTTTCACCCATGGAATGATTCTAATAATATTCGAATCTCAATCAAACTGAGCTCTGCACTAGGAACATCATTTTCTTTCCGAGTTTCCCTCCCTCCTCCTTCTCAAGACAGGGTCATTTCCAAGGAAATATGATTTCAGTTTGATCTCCTGATCAACTTGAAGCATTTTTGTTGGGAAAGTAACAATTGTGGTGTTGGATCTTTCCCCATGGATCTGTATTCTAAGAAAAACAAAATTGGAAATGACCACTAAACAATTACTGGCAAGAAGGCTCAAGTTCGCAGGAGCCTTGGCAGCAAACGGCCAAGACAGAAGAAAAAGTCTTTTCCTTTCCTCAGAGATGCAGTAAGTTACGGCTTCCTAAACAATGCCAAAACTGATTTGGACTATTGTGTCCACTAAAAAAAAAAAAAATCTATTTGTTGAAACTAAAATGCCTTCAGACAATGGGGCAAATTTAATTGCAAACAGTTTCACCCTGAACTCCTCCAACAGAGTTAACATATTATGTTTACTGAATGGCTGGAGAAGACGCTGAACTCAATGAAGAACGGGGACTCACATTGCAATACCATCGCTTCACTTGCTGATGATTTGCTAAAGAGTTCTGCTTCTTGTTTTTTTTTGTTTTTGTTTTTGTTTTTATATTTCTGCTTCTGAATCAACATTTTCCAAATTTGATGTAGTCTCAGAAAGAATGCTTTTACAAAGCCTGTAGGAAATATCCTAAGCTGTGTTGGAGTTATTCAAGGATGTAAAAGTATATGATTTACATACAAATTTACTTTTGGAAGAAAATGGTCCCCTCTGTATAGAATCCTGTAGAACAGGCTTCTGGAAGAGAAATAAGAAATAAGAGATGAAGATCAGACATTACAGATATTATCAGTATTAGGCAACATGTTAAGCACGTTACCTGTATTATCATCCTGACCATCATAAAATCCCCTAAGACAGAAATTGTTATTATCTGGTTCTACATATGAAGAAACAGGCTCAGCACTATTTGCTCAAGGTCACGAACCTTGAAATAGCGCGACCCACACTGGGACCAAGTCTGACAGATACCAAGGGCTGATCTTTTCGTTCCCATCTGACAGTGCTGATCTTTGAAAGCTAACTGTGTGTGTTAGTTTATTTTATTTTATTTTTTGTCGCTGTGACCAAAATAATCTGACAAGAACACCTTAGAGGAGGAAAAATTTATTTTCAGCTCACAGTTTCAGAGCTTCCATCCATGCTGGGCTCACTCCATCTGTGGGCCCAAGGTGAGACAGAGCATCATGGAGAAGGGCATGGCAGAGAAAATCAGCTCAAGGTTGCCAGGAAGGAGAGAGAGAGAGAGGAAGGAGCCAAAAGAAGAACGAGCCCTTCTAGGGCACACCCCCCGTGACCTACCTCCTCCAGCCATGTCCCACCTGCCTCTCAGTCAGTCTATTCAAACTAGGATGGACTGACCAAGGTTACAGCTCCCCCAGTCCAATCACTTCACATCTGGATATTCCTGCATTAACAGGAGCTTTGGGGGGACACCTCATACCCAAACCATAACACCAACTGTCACACGAAACACTCAGCAATGAGAGAGAGAGAGGAGAGAGAGAGAGAGAGAGAGAGAGAGAGAGAGAGAGAGAGAGAGAGAGAGAGATCGATCATTGGGAATAGAAGCAGCAGTTAGAAGTTACAGTTGTGACATGCTTCAAATAAAATCTAGATGAACTTATTTTTCACTTTTTTCATTCTTCATTTCTTCCCTGTTCTGTTTCTTTTGGTAAATTTTTTAAGAGAGGAGAGTAAACCTTGGTATCTTTTTAAAATTAATACTGAACTCCCTTCCTCTCCTCTGCTTTTCCTGCATCTCTTTCTCCCAGATATTAATTGAACACCTACTGTGTGCCAGGACTTGACATTTTTATATCTCCAATATAGAATAAATCAACTTAATTTACTTTTGTGAATTAAAAGGAAAAAAAATCTATTGTCAGATAGTAAGGTACTGAGCCAAAAGACCACAAATAGGCTGCGAGAATAGTAAGAGTAGAGACGTGAGGGCCTCAGAAGAAGCCTTGTGTCAGTGAAGTGCACTATTTGGCCAGTTTGAGTTAGAACTCCACTTTCCTGCCCTTCACCAGGCAGTGTGAAACCACCACCACCACCAAGATTTTAGAAGTGAAGGCCCCCTGGGAAGGAAAGCAGAATAAGGATGTGGAGCTGGTGCAGTGGCACTTACCTGTAATCCCAGCGGCTCAGGAGCCGGAGGCAGGAGGACGGAGAGTTCAAAGCCAGCCTCAGCAAGGGCAAAGCACCAAGCAACCTAGTGAGACCCTGTCTCTAAATAAAATACAAAATAGGACTGAGGATGTGGTTCAGTGGCCGAGAGCCCCTGAGTTCAACCCCTGGTACCAATAATAATAATAATAATAATAATAATAATAGTAATGAAGAATGTGGGCAGGAACCAGCATCCCAATAAGGGTCTATTAGAGGAACAGAGAACACCCCCATTTTCACTATGTCTATGGCTCCAGGAGTGGCAGGGCTAGAACCTGGCCTATCTTGATCCCCTCGTGTCCACAGCTTTTGGCCCTCTACCTGGAATATAGCAGATACTCAATGGAAAAAAAAATGATTGAACAGATAAACAACTTAATGAATAAAACAGAAAATTACAAGAAGGCTGTGACCAGACTATCCCTGTTACATGACACAAAAGGAATAGCCATTATCCAGCAAATGTTCACTGTTCTTCATCTAGTTCATGTGTATCTAGAAATCTCTAACCTCTTCAAAATCCTATTATAAATCTATACCTCACAGCAGCCACAATAAAAACCACAGTCATCTATAACCTTAATAGAAGATGCCGTCATCGATAAGAGAGGTAGGAAGGCACACGTAGAGGGAGTGACTCACTTCCTGACGTCTAAACCTGTTTGGTTTCATGAGGAGATTCAGTCACCCTCAAGATCAGTCACATCCACGAGGAAACCTTCCTCTGGGAAAGAGTTTCTTGCTTGTTTCAGACAAATTATCCTATTCACCACTGCCTTTTGAGCATCCTGAATCAAGAACTTACTGGGAAATTTTTTTTAGTTGAAGTCATGAGGCCAAAAACCCTGACCAACAGTCACTGATCCTCAGTCTACTCAAGGGTAACAGGAAAGGCAAATATTCTGGTCAGTTATTTTCATTAACGTCACCTATTTCTCTTCCCACTTTACCCAAAGAAGTTTGGTGTAATACAGTCATGGAAGCGTAGTGTAAAAAAAAAAAAAAAAAATCTCTTCAGGACACAGTAGTGTATGCCTGTAATCCCAGTGACTTAGAGGCTGAGGCAGGAGGATCACAAGTTCAAAGCCAGCCTCAGCAAAAGCAGGGTGCTATGCAACTCAGTGAGACCCAGTCTTTAGATAAAATACAAAATAGGGCTGGGGATGTGACTCAGAGGTCGAGTGCCCCTGGGTTCAATCCCTGGTATGCCCCCCACCAAAATAAAATAAAATAAAATGGGCTGGGGATGTGGTCTGGTTTCAATCCATCTCCAGTACCAAAAAGAAAAGAAAAAAAAAACTTAGAACATGTCAAAATGACAATATATTTTAGAACTTATTTTTATTCAAACCTTTTTTATCCCTCTAGATACATTTACTCTGTCTTAACAACAATCCTCAGAAGCTATTGATAGCAATTGCCCTGGAGCCACTCTGTTCACAACTAGAGAGAATCCAAGACCTGACCCAGAGGAACAAACACCCCTGAACATCCAGGTAGCACCAGAACAGAGCCAGAGTAGAGAACCTGACCAGGAATGCAGGGCCCCTGAGGAAAACTACCTGAGAGGCAGGGATGAGGATGTGGCTCAGTGGTTAAGCATCTCTGGGTTCAATTCCTGATACCAAAACAAACAAACACTTTTATTTAAGGTGTCAAAAAAGAGGGTTATTGAAAAATTCAAAGAGTTATGCTATGTGAGAACTGAGTCTCTTCACAACATAAATGGAAAAGGAGAAAAATCTTCATATTAGTTATCTGTTGCAGCATTACAAATTACCAAAAACTTAGTAGTTTAAAACAGAAAACATTTTCTATTTGACACAGTTGATAAGGGGCAGCTTAGCTCAGGGACTGACCCAGGGTCTCTCATGAGGTGGTGGCAGCCATGATATTCCCTGGGCCACAATCATCTGAAGATTGTTTGGAGCTGGAGCATTCACTTCCAAGGAGGCTAGCATGCACGGATGTTGGCTCAATTCCTTGTCACTCAGTTCCTTCTCAAGCCTTGGTGGCTGGTTCCTTTCTCCACCCCAAAGCAAATGATCCCAGAGAGTAATCCAAATGGAAGCTGCAGTCCTTCCTGGCCTAGTCCTCCATCACTTCTTCTATAATCTACTTATTACAAAGGAGTTTCCAAGTACAGCTCGCCATCAAGAGAAGGAGAATTGGGCTCCACCTCTTAAAGAGAGGAGTACAGGACAATTTATGGCCATGTTTTAAAACCCCTGGAGTCTTCAAAGACAATGTGGATTAGGAGAGGGTTGGGCAGTGCAGGGAAAAATATAGCTATGGAATATTCACTATGGGGCTATGTTAGGGCTCATTCAAAAAAGATTAAATGATCCACCCAAAAAAGATTATATTCATGCTACAATAGTGACAAAATGACTTTTGATACAGAGGAAAAAAATGATAATAGAGATTTATACCAGACAGATCAGAAGTTTACAAAGGAGAGAAAACTGTTATTAGACAGAGTAAGAGCTCTAAAAAGAACCTTCTAAAGTTCATAAAAAGTAGAAGGAGGACTGTTATCACACCAGACCCTCCAGACATACCTGACCTTGTCAAGGCCGAGAGGAAACAATGGTGCCAGTACAGGACCTGGCAGATGGCTCTGCTCACTGCAGCTGTAACTGGCCTCCAATTTGAGATCCCATCCAGCTGAGTAGGAAGTTGCTATCCTGTTCACCTGATAATTAATTAACTTTCTAAAAGTAATTTAGAGGAGGACTCATGCTATCATTATTATTGTTTTTTTCATTTTGGTGTTCTCAGGATTGGTACTGTGTTAGGGGACAAGACATTGTAGGAAAGATAGAAAATTCATAAATAGCCATTGGATGGATAGATCTATCGATGGATGGATAAAACCAGTTAAAACAGAGAAACTAGTGTAATTCTTTCTATGCACTTGGCATGTTTAGATTTCAGTGGGGCAGAAGGTATTGAGCTCATCTTCTTAACCTTGGAATACTGGTAGTTTGCAAGGTTAATAAAGTATACAATGTGATAACCAAATAAGCATTCCTAAGTGGGAAACAATTAAAAATTATTAACAAGGGAATTATTATGTTCAACAATTAGCAAAATTACTTGTTAAGTTTTAAAGATATATTTTAATATCAAATTATTTGTTTGTATTTATTTGTTTCTGCCCATTGCTGCTCTGTTGGGGAGCTAGGGATCTCATACAGTGGGGTGCTGAAATCAGCACCCATAGGCTCACAAGAGTCAATTTTGCAAAAGTTTCATCCAAACTCCATATTCAATGATGCTGTACTGGTAGCTTGAGGACTACAGTGGAAGTATCTACACCACAGTACTTGGCAAATGCCAAAAAAACAAATCAAGTTTGTTGTGAACACTCTGGGGCATTCTACATATTGATTTCAAGTCAACAAGTTCTTGCAAAAAAACAAAAAAAAAAACACCCAGTAAGCAGAGTTCATGCTACAGTGCCTGCAACATAGAGGGTCTGGAGATGTTACCTTCTTCTAGCCCCAACTTTCCAGGTAAAATCAGCTTCCTTTTGGAAATAGATTAAGCTATTATTACTAATTACTTGATTGATTTAAATGCTCAACTTATTATTATTTTGCTGAGCCTATTTTCAAAGCCAGTAAAACTTCACCAAATTTAAACTTTCTGAGTTCTTTTTCCCTTCCTTCTTCTTATGAGACAGGGTCTCCTTATATTGCCCAGATTGGTCTCAAAGTCCTGGGTTAGAGTGATTTTCCACCCCAACCTCCCAAGTAGCTGGGACTATAGGCATATGCTACTGGATCTGCCTCAGATTTTCTGAATTCTTAACATCAGAGAGACAGAAAGATAAATAAAAGAGATCATCCCCATTATTAACTGTATCACAGATTATCTAGAATTACTTTACTCCATCAATATTTGTGAAAATGAATTGTTCATAAAATAATGAATATGAAGAAGAATTAAGCAACATGGACTGAAAAAAGAGGAAGAGATGCTAATTCACAATCCAGAAACAGGTTGCATCAGCTGGTGGATGTACTCCTATAAACCATCCCTAATAACAGTCTGTCTCTTTTCTATTATCTCCGCTATGCCAGTACTAACAGTACAGATAATCGTGCTAGGTGTCTTCCATTTCTCTCTTCACCTCTCTCCATCCTTCTCTGCAACTCAGAAACAGACCTACATGAATGGCATCAATAAGGTTCCCTTGTTGCCTGATCTTGGAAAGAAGGGAGGGAGGAGATAGAAATCAGGGACTTAACCCCCAGATATTTCCCTCCCTGCAGAGTTATGGGGGACTGACTCTACCCCGCCATCAAAGACCACGGATATTTGTCAGGTAGCTCTTCCATGCACCTCCCTCTCTTAAATTCCAATAACCTGCTTCTCCATTGCCTTCAAATCTTGAGTGGTCACAGTGCCTAGCTGTGACAGCTCCAATATATTGCACTACCCCTGGGAGTTGCCTACACCTTGCCAAGAGCTTTATAATTGACCCTTTATTACATTTTATTCCTAGGATTCAATTTCCCTGCACCATCTCTTTTCTGCTGGGTTCTGATTGATATAATAGTACTGGAAAATTCAGAAAAACCATCACTACCAAATCATTGTATGTCTGATGCCTCTGGCACCTCCACATGACTCTGTGCTGCACAAGACTCAAGCTTTTATACTCACCTAAAATATCAGCCAAACAATCAGGAAAACTCCTTGAGCTCTTGTCCTGCCCAGCACCATCCTGGGTACTGTGTCAATGCTGTGTATAAGGAGATCACAGTGGTCAACTTTTTATTTTTCCAAGTTTAACTTCTTTTGAAGTCCAATCTAATTTCTCCCATAGAGCTATACAAATTCATATGGCCATATTAATTTTGATATGATTTTTATTAAAACTACCCATATCAAACTACCATGTTTAAAGTATAGGTTATCAAAAAGAAAATAAACAAAATCCCCAATTCCTGTATAGCATCAGCATAGAACCAGAACAGAACAGGTTACAGATAGCACAGCAACCTCCAAAAAGTCAAATGCAGAAATCTAAATTCAATAGAGTGTCCTCACTATTTTCATCTAGAACCCTCCTTGAAGCCTAAATGATGAGAGCTTTTTTTTAGTACTTAGCACAAGGCAGATCCTATGTTAAGTGCTTCACCTGTAACATTTCATTCAGCACTTTAAGCAAATCAATGAAATATGCGTATTATATTAGTATTTCCATGTATAGATGATGAAACTGAGGCTTACCAGGTTATGTTCTTATCCCAAGCCCACACAACTGGCAATGTGTTGAGATTCCAATGCAGGAAGATGGCTTAAAAAATCCAAGATCCACACCACTGTACCAAAAATCAAGTTGGGGGCCAAGAGAAGAAAAATCTAACATTTGAGAGGACAATTTTAAAGAGAAAATACTCTGATTTTCCTGTAAAATATTCCTGTTCCCCTTTAAATCTTCAAGGTTACCCACCTGGAGCTGGGAGTTGGGGTGGGAGGATTGTTCTGTATATTACTTTTGTGCTCTGTACAGAATGTCTTCTTGGCCTCAAACTCTGTAAGTTTCTCAAGTTCACTCCCTTCCAGAAGCCTCTATTGTCTTGGTGTGATAAAGGCTTTGTAGTGCTCAAGGCCAGGGAGCATTTATTCTTGTAGTTCCTTATAACTGACAAAGGCAAAAACAATGATTTCAATGCATTTTTTACCTACAACTTCACTCTCCTTTGTGATATTTCAGGTATGCAACAATTAATAGAAGAAGTTCCCCAGGATGTTCTAATTATAAACTTCTTCCCCGGATATAGGGGGAAGTGGTTTATTTCACATAAGAGTATTTTGTAAAACTCAAATTCCAAATTGAGTTGAATATGAATTTAATATTTCACCTAGGTCTTTTCTTGCCCTCTGGAACACAAGCATATACAACTAGAACTTCAAACAGTGGTCATCGGTCATTTCCTCAGATAACCTTAAGAGGTTATAAATCCAATGAGCTAGACTTTGGGTTTGTAAGGACATTATCAACTCTAAAATCCATGAGCTACATTCTAACTCTCAGGAAACTGAATACCCTGCTTCATTTTCTCCCCAGCTCTAAGGATTGGGTCATTTTCAGTATCTTGGAGCTATTGTAACAAAGTCCACCCTAATGACCTCAGTTAAATTTTTATCTCCAAACAAAGTCACTTTCTGAGATATTTGGGATTAAGATTTGAACATATGAATTTGAAAGAAACACAGTGCAGTCCAAAATAATCAATATTTTACCTACAGTCTATATACTGTGCTTTTCAAATCAAATTATTAATACTTAAAGCAGACAAATAAAGTAACACATCTGTTTTTGACAGATAAAGTCCCTGTTGCTTCAAAAACCATAGTCACCCCCAGCCCACAATATACCAACTAAAGCCTTAAAAAATTTTTTTTGCTTTATTTTCAAATGAACATTTCAAATTCAAATGAAGAAGAACTTATTGAGAACACTAGGGTCCTAAAGTCAGTCCACATACAGAGTCTTGGGTCTAATCCTTTGGAACTCCCACCAGATTTCCTCATTTTACCGCTTAAGATTCTCTCTGGTGCCCATCTGGTGCCCACCTGTCTCTGCCTCTTAAAGATACTCTTTTTCACTCTTAGAACATTTATGCTTATGGTTTTCTTTTTATATTTCCCAGGGTGACTCTTCCCTGCTGGGTTTTTCCTTCCTATGTTTATCTTCCCCATGGCTTTGGATGAGGTCCACGTGGGCAGACTGAATTGGAAAGAACAAGAGAGTACCAGCCATAGTAAATGAGTGAGCAAGAGGGAGAAACTACATCTCAGAATCCTCATCAACAAAATGTGAGCTATATAACCCACAATATTTATTTCATAGACTTTTGTGAGGGGGGAAAAAAGAGAGATAACAACATTTATTCTAGAAAAAAAGAGCAAGTTGTTTTCAACTTACAAAGGAGCTCTATTACAAAAGTTCATTGACAAGTCAATTACTACGAATTTGGAGCACATTTTCCCAGAAAAACAATATGACAAAGGGTGGTTATATTTACAGGCACTCCATGAGCACCGCCATACAAACCTGAGGTGGACTACAGAGCTGATGTGTCTTAGCACACAGTCCGTGTTCATGTGATATTCACAGAAAAGGGCATCCATGTTCCAGTGGGGGACAATTAGGAATACTCTGTTACAGGGCCAAGGGGCACCTTGCTACATGACTATCTTTAACAGATATGTCTCTGCTTCTCTTACTCATCCAATTAGATAAGAAAATCTGTGCTGGACAGAGAAGGGGATGTATAGTCCTGTGGGTGGGGTATCTTGCAAGTGGAAAAAAAGATTCAGCAACTTAGGGGAAAGAAAGAGAAAAAAATTGAAACAAAGGGATTCAGGAGCTCAGAAGAGATCTTAGAAGCACCTGTTCAAGAGGTCTGATGAAGTCTGGGGACAGTAGCTACTGGTGGGTAGAGCTACCAATATACCCTCAAAATCAGGTTTACAGCCAAATTTATAAACAAGCAGACCAGCTTGTACATTTTTTATGATTTAACAATACTTTGCATATTCATAATACCCTTGAACCAATACTAATGATGTTACATCATTATCAAGATGAATGATAATTCTTTGTGGCAGTATACTATAAATACCCAGTTAGGATAACGTAACTGACAGCAATCCTAGCTACTGGAGAGACTAAGGCAGAAGAATCACATGTTTGAGACCAGTCTGGGCAACATAGGGACTCTGTCTCAAAATAAAAAATAAATTGGGCTGGGGATATAACTCAGAGGTAGAGCACTTCTGGTTTCAATTCCCAGTACGGAAAAAAAAAAATTGACCCTAGAACCTCATCCAATCTTTTCAGAATGAATGAACAAATACAAGAATCAATTCTGCAGAGGCAGATAATGAAGACAGGCTCAGAAAAAGAACATGGATGTCCATTTTAATTGAAATACTGTTATGTTACCTTGCAAGTGAAGTTCAAAGTCCATCAGTAGGAGACTGCTTTAAAATAAACAGAAATTCTAAAGGTATTGATATTAAAAAAAACTTTTAAAGTATATACATTCATGTTAAAGATGTGTGTATATATGCATATGTTCAAGATATATAAAGTGATAAAGGAAAGGGGCCAAACAGTATGTATATGTGTTTCAAGAAACAGTCCTGAATAAATAGATATTCTTGGGCCGGGGATACAACTCGGTGATAGAGCCCTTGCCTAGCATGCCTAAGCCCCTGTATTTAATACCCAGCACTTTGGAGGAAAGAGAAATTTATACACACACACACACACACACACACACACACACACACACACACACCACATGCATATACATATTCTTGATATAGAACAGACTTCTAAAATGATATCAGGTATGGTTACTTCTGAAGAACTGAGATATGAATTGATGAAAATGCAGAGAGATAAACTTTAGTGGTGTTTTGTTGCTGTTGTGTGTTTTGGTTTTTGCTTTGTGTTTCTGTGATATTGGAGATTGAACCAGGGCTGCCCTACTACTGAGCTGCATCTTCAGCCCTCCTGGGAGTCCCTCAAATTTGTAGTGCTCCTGCCTTGGAGCACTGCCACCCCCCCACACACACCCAGTCTCTAGGATCACCAGCATGTGCACGATGGCACCTGGAAACTTCACTGTTTTATCCTTCTATGTTGAATTTTTATCACAATCAGGAGTTGATTTTTTGTTATTGTAGTAAAATACACCCTATGTAAAACTTATCACTTTAACCATTTTTAAGTGTACAGTTGAGCAGCATTAAGTGCATACATTTGCATTGCTATCCAGCCATCATTGCTATCCATCTCATCTGCCCAAACTGACACTTTTTATTCATTAAACAATGACTCCCCACTCTCCCTTTCCCCAGAGCAATAACTCTCATAACTGAAGAAACTAGCATAGAAAAACTCTTCCCACACAAAATATCAATACTAAATTAACTGATAACAGAGCTATCTTTAGAAGTGACAAACATACTTAATCATTTATTGTTAGATATAATTTGATAATAAAGTCATGCCGTAAAGTGAGACTAACAAGCAGGTTTTGTAGGTTCTCTGGAAATAATAATCAGACACTGTTTTTGAAACAGGAAATTTCATAACACAATATCAGATTGAGTATTCATCTGTCTACCATTAAAGTATGATTTATTAATCATTCTTGATGGGGTTTTTTCCACCTCCTAATTGTCCTGACACATGATCATTGCGACATCCATACAGGATGACTTGGAAAGCACCACAAAATCAAAGTATCACTATGTTAATACATCCTAAATGCTTTAGTCACCCTTTCCAGGTCCCTTTTCTCCTTCCTTCTTCCTAGTTACATTGGGAAGGAAGAGAAATTTCATTTACACAAATTTGTGTTAATTTCTTCTGAAAACAGAGCCTGGATGCAATTCACACTACACACATGCTACACATGTGCAGGTAACCCCCTGAGAGGGGACAACAAGCCAGAGGCAGGAGTGGGCAGGTAGGGTGAATGTGAGACAGCAGGTGGTATAAAAGGGGAAGAGACTGAAAGGCCCCAGAGCAGGAATGCTGCCAAGAGCGTCTGGGGCACAGATCTAGGCAGCAATGCTCCTGGTCAGAAGAACCAAGATGCAGTTCAGGATTGTGAGAGAGGGCAAAGCAAAGATTAGTGTCTGAGTAGCTGAGGGGCCTGGGACAGCAGGTCATCTGGATCTAGCATTCACCACTAAGCTAATAGGATGTAAATGTTCTCAGGATGTCTTAGTCTTCATTTTTTTTTTGCCACATATGAAATAAAAGGAAGTTAGCAGTTTATAAAATCAATATACAAAAATCAGTAGCTTTCCTGTACATCAATAATAAATCCAATGAGAAAGAAGTCAGGAAAAGAATTCCCTTCACAATAGCCTCAAATTGATTAATTAATTAATTGCCTAGGCATAAATCTAATCAGGGAAGTGAAAGATTGCTGTAATGAAAACTAGAACACTGAAGAGAGAAATTGAAGAAGACACAAGAAGATGGAAATACCTCTCATGTTCATGGATAGGCAGAATTAATGTTGTTAAAATGTCTATACTACCCAAAGCAATATACAGTTCAATGCAATCCCCTTCAAAATACCAATGGCATTTTTCACAGAACTAGGAAAAACAGTCCTAAAATTCATTTTGAAGAATAAAAGATGCAGAGATGCAGAATAGTCAAAGCAATTCTAACCAAAAAGCAATGCTGGGGGCATCACAACACCTGACTTCAAATTATTCTTCAGAACTATAGGAACAAAGACTGCATGGTACTGGCATAAAAACAGACACATAGACCAACAGTACAGACTAGAAGACACAGAGACAAACACTCACAAGGATCAGTCATCCGATCCTTGATAAAGGTGCCAAAGACATACATTGGAAAAAAAAAAAAAAAGCAGTCTATTTAACAAATGTTGCTTGGAACACTGGTTATCCATAAGTAGAAGTATGAGACTAGTCCCTTATGTCTCATCCTGAAAACTGTAATCCCAGCACTGAGGGAGGAGGATAACAGGTTTTAGGCCAACCTCAGCAACTTAACAAGGCCCTGAGCAATTTAGCAAGACTGTGTCTCAAAATAAAAAATAAAAAGAGCTGGGGTTATAGCTCAGTGATTCAGCACCCCTAAACTCAATCTTCAGTACCCCCCAAAAAAAGACTAGGAGTGGAATATTATTTGATAACTAGGTTTGCCACTCCCCATTATTTATTTATTTATTTTTAAAAATTTTTTAGATGTATGGACATTTATTTTATTCGTTTATTTATATGTGGTGCTGAGAATCAAACCCAGTGCCTCACACATGCTAGGCAAGTGCTCTACTACTGAGCCACAGCATCAGCCCCCCCCATTATTTATTCTAAAGAATTAAAGTGAGCAAATTATAGTGGCACACATATACTCATGTTTATAACAGTGCAATTCACAAGAGACAAACTATGGAACCATCCTATCTGAGCATCAGTGGATGAATGGACAAAGAAAATGTAGTAGATATACACAAAGGAGTTGTATTCAACCAGAAAGAAAAAATGAAATTATGTTATTTACAGGAAAATCAATAAACTTGAAAACATTATATTAAATGAAATAAGCCAAACTCAGAAAGTCGAGGGTCATATGTTTTCTCTCATATGTAGAAGCTAGAGAGGAAAAGGAAAAATAAATGGTGGGGTGGGTGGAGTTATGAATATTGAAAAGAGATTAATAGAGTAAAGGAAAGGGACCAGGGGGACAGAGGAGAGGAGAGAAAGGGGAAATACTGGGCAACGATATTGGCCAAATTATATCATCATATTGTGTGCAGTATGTAACAATGAATCCCACCAATATGTACCACTATAAAACATGTTTTAAAATGGGGGAAAGTAAGCCAGACTTAGGACAACTCACTTTGTAAGGACAAAGCTATGTGCCTGAGAATTTTCACCTAGTTTTCCCCATGAATGCAACTAGAAGAAAAAAAAAAAAAAAACGTAAAGTGGATGATATTAGCCACATGAGGAAGTGAATAGCCAGCAGTAAAGGTGTGACTAAGGAATTTTGAGACATGTAAACAAGGTGACTAGGGTATGGCCTCAGGGAAGCATGTCCAGAATGAGAGAGCAATAAAGCAAGTTGAAAACTATATATTTGTATCAAAAAAGTCTCCAGAGAGATTATCACAGAGGAAGGAAAATGGTCTGGTCTGGGAAAGTAATAACAAAAATAATAATTATAGCTAACCATTTCTTGAGTGTTCATTATGTACCAGGCATTGTTCCAAGTATTCAACCTACTGTCTTTACAATACCCTGAAGAGAGTGGTACTGTCACTACTTTCCCCATTAACGACAAGGAAGCCGAGACACATCAGGAAGAGTAAGGACATGTCCCTCAGTTCCAGCCCTATACAGAAGAAGAAAACACTGGATTGTGGAGCATATTTTTTGCTCATTCTAGATGTACAATCTATTATAGGGCAGGGAGAGTTATGGGATTCATCACAGCAAACACGACATATTCAAAAGGCCATCCATGTTCCCTTTCTCTGACTCCAAACTTTCCCGGAAATTACCAGAATAGAAATTCTGCTTCCCTGGATCTCTGATGAGTGTACAGAGTATCCTAGACACCAGAAGGGACGATTCACCAACACCATAAGTTAACATTCTGGCTTACACATTATAAGTCTCATAAGTCTGACTAACCTAACTTGGTCCCATAAAGCCTTCAGACTCGAAACTATGAACTTACAAATGAGAAACTGTCTCATGAATATGATCACTGGACCAAAGTGGCCTTATCAAAGAAGGCCTTGTCTAGGATGTCATTATTTCCATTCTATCTACAACAGGGAAACATTAAAATTAATTGTCAAAGACTGGTTTTGGTTTAGCTATATTCTTTCCTTGTACATAGCTGTGGTCTAGCCTAAAACTGCCACTTCTCTAGCCTTTAATAAAAGTTTTTTTTTTCAAAGATGCATGCCTATTCTTTACTAGTGTTATGGTTTGGATCTACAATATTCCCCTGAATTTCATGTACTCAGAGGTGATTGGATCATGAGGGCTCTTACCTCATCACTGGAGTAAAAACCACTGTTGGCTGAATCAACTATTGGGAGGTGGCACCTGGTCAGAGGAAGTAGGTCACTGGTGAAGCACCCTGGAAGGGTTTATCCTCTCTTCTCTCCATCTCCTTGGTGTGTCTGTCTGTCTGTCTGTCTGTCTGTCTGTCTGTCTGTCTCTCTCTCTCTCTCTCTCTCTCTCTCTCTCTCTGCTTTCCAACTGCCACAAGCTGAGCAGCCTTCCTCACCATGCCTTTCCACCATGATGTTTCCACCTTGGAGTCAGCCAACCACTGCCTGAATCCTTTGAAACCAGGAGCCAAAATAAATCTTTCCTCCTTTAAACTGTTCTTTTTGGGTGTATTGGTCACAGTGATGAAAAACTGACTAACACGACCAGTAATGAAAAGAACACCTGGTCATCCCATGATAAGGGAAAAATCACACAAGGCTGGGTAAACAACAGAGCAAGGGAAGTAGTGGAAATTTAAGTCGCAGTGGATGGAGGGGAGAATGCTGTAGGCTTTGTTTTAAGGATCTAGAACTTAGATTCACCACTAGATTTTGTTTTAATTGAAGATACATTTAACAAATATGCACAGAGCATACCTAAATATCCCAAGCCTCATGCTGGGATCTACAGACATAAAAGCAAAATCTCACATTCAGCAGACTTGAAGAAACTCATGTTTACGCCTGGTTCATACCTATAATCCTAGCAACTTGGGAGGCTGAGGCAGGAGGATCACAGGTTGAAGACCATCTCAGCAACTTAGTGAGATCCTGTAAGGGTCCGGCAAACGCCAGAGGAAGAGACCACCAAGAGACCAACTCATGCAAACACAGAAGGGGGTTTATTGATCCAGCACGCTGGGGCTCCGTGCTCACTCAAGAAGGGAGAGCAGCCCAGAGCCCAGAGCAGGGGTTGAGCAGTGCTTAAGTACACTGTTTGGGGAGGGCGGGGACTTTACATACATCACAGTCTCCTTTAACAAATCACCATACACCGCGGGAAAATCAAACAACAATTCTTAGACTTGATTAGTACATTCATTGGCGGGAACAGGTCAGGCTGGAGTGATAGTCATTCCTAAGGAGGGGGTTACATTCAAACTGATTGGTTCGGGCCCTGAATGCCTAAGTGCCAAGCTGCACAGGGTCCTAGGCTATTAATCAACTAAATGGTCAGTGGGGCATTGTCTTAACTGCCTCAGGAATTTCAGGTTCTGTGTTCAGAAACTTTACAATACCTAGTCCTTTACATTTCAACTCAGGCTTTGCAGCTTAGAAGCAGCTTTACCCTTTCAACCCTGTCTCAAAAGTAAAAAATATAAAAAAAGATGGGGATATAGCTCAGTGGTAAAGTTTCCCTGGGTTCAGTCACCAATATGCATCGCCCCCCATGAAAAGAGACTCCCATTCTACAGACTTTCCTCCCACATGTATACAGTAGTATACAGTCTGTATACGTTCTTCTTGAGTTGATTTAGATTTCAGTGATTTCAGTCCAGTGAAAGCAATTGAAGTATTTGCTACTGAATGCTTTACATTTCACTTGGTTTTCCTTCCCCTTTCTGTTGAATGACACAAGTTTTAACTTATTTTTTTCAGAATCTACTAAAAAGTGTACTCTATTAATTTGTAGCTGAGTTTGCTGAGCATCTGCTAGGAACCAGGTACTGTCTTTAGCTCCATTCACAAAAGTTAATTCCTTTAATGTCAACAGCATGCATTTTGGAGGCAGGAGATCTCAACCCTGTCCCAGTTCCCTGAATTATTACTTCTCTGACTTTTTTTGTTTCAGTTACCTCATTTGTAAAATGCATATAAAATACTCAAGTTGCCTACCCTCATAGGCCCTAAAAGCACTATGGCTTTAACACTGGGCCTGCTATGCCCCCTGGACAAGTTATCCTGCTCACTGAAGTGAGCGTCTATAATCTCACCCCACTGCCTTTCAGCTGATTCTCCCACCACTCTCCTCCTCGTTCCCTCTACTCCAATCTACCTGGCCCTCCTTCCAGCTTTCTAATGCATATGCCTATCCCAGAGACTAAGCTCTGGGTCCCCTTGTCCTAGGATGCTCTTCCTCAGATCTTTGCAAGCCGCTGAGTTCTTCACAATGTCACTGCCTTGGAGACATCTTCCACGACAACTCTGACCACCATGGCCACTCCCCATCCCATGAGCCTGTTGTAGTTTCTCTGCAGACCTTAAAATAATCTGAAAGGGTGGCATTTCTGTTTATGTCAGCCTCTCAAGCCAACATGACGTAAAAAAAATAAATAAATAATAAAATAAAATAATAAAAGTTAGACAAGGGCAGGGACCTAATCTGCCTTGTCCACTGCCATATTCCCAGTGCCTGATTCATGGTGTTCTCTTAACACACTTCATGGAATCAATGAATGATTGGCATGGCTGCAGAGTCTTCCTGGCTCACTCTTCCATTCACTAGTCTTTATAAACACCAGATCTCTACCAGAATAACACAGGTGTCCTTGGCTAGTGCTGGTACTTCAGGGAAGGAAAGAAGGGAAGAGAAGGCGTCTGAACCTACCACCCAGACCAGAGTATAAGAAGTTCTCATGGCTGAGTTTTCTGGGTTCCTTTAAGGAACTTCACTCAGAAAGAATCTTATTTTGTTTGTTTTTCCAGCACTGAGGATTGAACCCAGGACCTCCCGCAGGCTAAGCATGCTCTCAACTACTGCACTACACCCCCAGGCAGCAAGAAGGCATTAAATGCCTACTCCTATTAGCCACCACTATGAAGAACTGGACTCCTTTCTACTCTCAAAGAATACAATGAAAGCCAACCAAATGGTCATTGAAGTTTGGAAAGCACCTTAGAAGGGCACATAGTCCACACCTGCTTTCAGGCAACACATGGGACATTGTTGAGAGACTGAGGAAGAGTGGCTTCAGGGACTGTGGGGGATTGCTGTTGTTTCCCAGCATCTGTTCCTACTTTTTTCGGTAACTGAACACCTGTTTTCCTTTGCAGAATCATCCCAACCCCATTATATGTAGGTTCCATGGGATCCTTATTCTCATCCCTCTTTTCTGAGGGAAGTATTAGTCATGTGACCCAAACAGAGCCAACCAGACTTTCAATAGAGACTTGACTCTCTGCAGGTGACACCAGAGTAGGGAAAGATTCATTCATTCCAGCAAGGACACGCTCACAAAACCATGGATTTGATTCTACTTCCAAGGACTCCAGAAATGCGCCAGTGTTCTCTTATTCTGAACCAGGTTCTCCAACATCCCTCAATTTTGTGAACTGCCTGTTAATTCCTATTCTTAAAGAAGCCTGATTCATTTCTCTGAAGCACTCTGATAAATGCCATGGGAGAGGCACTGGCCTGGAGTCAGGCTGGGTTTCTAGACAACAGGTAACCAAATGATGGACTTCTTTGTGCCTGGGTTTCCTCGGGCTTCAAAGGCAGGTCATTCCTACTCAGGATACCAAGACCACTGGGGGAGTTAGAATGAACCAGTAAGTTAACAAGGATATGTGCCAGTTAAGTCTCCCAAGAGTGCAAGAAGCTTATTTGGGAGCTAACGTATCTGAAAAGTAGGGGGCGAGGGGTGGGGGAGGAGACAGAGCGAAGCAAGGAAAATCTTTAGATCACATTGTGTATTCATGTCATAACTTGATAAGGGAAACCTATGAATGCATAAAACCAAGGAATCTCTTGAGGAAAAATAATTCAGATGCTAATCTTTTCCCTTTCAAAGTTTAAAATTTTGTTTCCCTTTTTTCAAGGCTGTGAGAGTCTTACTGGACCCAATGCAGAACTCACCATTAGGCACAGAGGCTAGTAACCCAGGCCTTACTAGATCCATTGGCTATCTGAGGGGAAGGTGGTTCTACAAATGCTCATAAAAGACCCTCCTGAGCCACCAATTTCAACTTGAAAGGCCCAGACAATGAGCTGCCTAGAAACTAAATAACTGAGTTTGACATCTAAAAAAAAAAAAAGAATTGTTCAAAAAAAATCTCTTCCGAAATAAATCCTTTCTAAGTCTGCTCTCAGACACATGCAGAAACAACTGATTGAAGTAAAGGTGGATAAAGTAAATGAAGAGACTAAAAAGCAATTAAATGTTTTCACCTAAATGAAAAAAATTAGTCTTAAAAATTAAAAATTAGCTTAAAGCATATTTTAAGACTAATTTGCCTAAGTCCCGTCAATAAATTTTTTCCATTTATCTCTTTAAAAAAAAAAAAGAAAAAACCAAACATGCAGCTGCTCAGGACAGGAGGAGAGAGCATAAAGGATTTCCCCAGCCCACCAGAACCAAGTCTCAGGCACCATCTGAATTCACTGACAAAACCTCGCTTCTTCTTAAAATATGGCTTCTATAGGGAGTAACAAAATAAGGGTGGTGGGTGTCAGGAGAGGGAGTTTTTCTTTCTCCCCAATTGCTCTGGTGTTGACATTAGGAAGACTAACATTGGATTCTAAGTGACTCTCAAATCCACTTATTTGTTATCTTAGAAACAATAGGTTAACAGTTTCCAAAATAAGGAAACAATACAAACAAACAGTTGCTTTGACTCATCTGGCATCCACTGCTGCCATGAAGTCACCTTCAGGACATTTTCAGAAAGAGGTTTGGGAATTTTTTTTTTTTAATCTCCTGACTATGTGAAAAGCTTGCCTGAAAATTGACTGGAGTGTAAAAGGAAGCCATCATTCATGCTAATGGGCCATTCAACTTGTTCCCCCTGGACCCCAAGCTGCCCTGGAGCTGAAATGTGAAGCTTCTTAAGACCAGGCTGGCTTAAAGAATTTCACTACCCTTCAAGTCACTCCAGGAAAGCTTCTTTCTAGTGCATTTTCTTGGAATAGAATACCATAATCACTAAAATAAAGCGCTCCATTTCTAAGCACCTGAACAGCACTGGCATAGCACATCTCAATGAATGGGATGGTTAAGCCTTTCTTCCACAACTCCACCTCCAAAACAAGGAAAGACATCTGTATGTGGTGCCTAGACACAATCCACCTTTCACTCAAACTCTGCTCAGTTGGTTTTTCCTTTTCTCAAGCCATCCCCACCACAGACTTACGTACAAAATTTGAATCTTATCCAAAAGCTGAACCAATAAAACTAAGAGTTTCAACATTTTTATTCACCTACTATTATTTCTCAAGTCTGGAAAATTTTGAGTTTTTATGAATTTACCCTGGAGAAGAAAAAAATCCTCATAACCACAGAAAGTTTTCATAATCACACTTAGGAAATGACCAGTTCTTCTTGGGAACAATTCCTTTTGCTTTCTGAAATTGGAGGTGAGAAATTTCATTTTGTTGTTGTTGTTTGTTTGTTTGTTTTTCATCAAACCACAAAAATGGATGATGTCATACCACAGAAATTGATACTTCATGCTCTTTCAAAATGTGTGATCTCCATGTATGCTCATTCAACATTGATGATCAAATTATAAATAGCGCTAGTGAGAAAAGAGAAAACAAGAGTAAAAGCCACATCACAGTCATTGGTTATATAGAAACACATGAATTCCTACATTTCTCCGTTCCAGTATTTTCTTCCTAAAAGTATTGAGGGAATATTTGGGGCTTTTTTTTCTTTGTCTCATTTCCTCTCAGTTAGGAGCTAGTAGCTGGTTATCTAGATTGGTATCATACAAGAACAATATGCTTACCAAAAATAAAGATTCCACCTATTACATTGTTTTTGTAGCAGGGACTGAGTCCAGAGATATCATGCAAAACTACCAAACATGGGGTAAAATATCTGCTGAAAATTCCTTTTGATTTTTTTGAACAGGATGAGCTTTTTGAAAACTTAAAGACAGTATAACCCATCCAGATACCACCTCTATAGAGATATATAAGGAAACTGAGAGCCAAAATGTTGAGCTTCCATGGCCAGTTAGTGGCACTACTGAAACTAGAACCAATGGATTTTCTATTACCCTTTATTGTATATTGTATAATTATAATGGAGGTAAAAGAGAAATTTATTATAATATGGACTTTAAGCTAGATTTTTATATTTTTTAAAAAGCTGAAATATTTTCCATTTTAAAATCCTATTATATTTTATTTCAGTTTCATCAATTCTATAAAGCTATCCAGATCTACATTCACCTTTACTGCAGAGCGAATAAAGGAATTGGTATAAATTTAACTTCAATGCACTATAATTGTAATAAAGTGAAGGAAGAACATGAAGGGAAAATAACTGGATCTTGGGTCAGCCAGACAAGCAGGAGAGCACTGAAGATCGCGGGCTGCTCAAGGACAGGGAGTTTAGCTCCCCACCTCCTGAGGTTAGGCTGTGCTTCCTGATGTGTTTACCAGGAGTAAGGTATGTAAAGGAAGAAAAGTAATGTTACAGTGAAGGAACCTGGGAAAAGGACACTCCCTCCATGTTATCAAGGTCAGCATCCCTGGAGAGAAGTCATGTTGGCAGCATGCATCCTGAATGGGATATGACCAGAACGGCACTATATCTCTGTGGTGGTCCTCCCGAACATCCATGACCCCTACCTGATCATCAGACAAATATAAGCAAACCCAAACTAAGGGCCATTCTATAAAATGCCCGACCAATGCTCCTCAAAAGTGTCAAAGTCATCAAAAACAAGGAAAATTTGAGAAATGTTGTAGACTGGAGGAAGTTAAAAAGACATGACAAATGTAACACTAACAAATAATATGATTAAGGAGCTTGTCCTAAGTGACATAGACAGAACACTTCACTTAAATGTAGGATGAATATATTTTTATTTATCAAAATTGACCTTGTATTGTTTCATAAGTCAGGTCTCAATACACTTACAAGGATTGAAAGCACAAAACCTATGTCCTCTCACTACAATGCCAGGTTTCTGTTCTCGCGACTAAAAGGCTCAGGGGCCACTCCAGGAAAACTGGGCTAACTGGAGTGCACAAAATAATCACACCAGAGACACAAATACCTTTTTGTTTGGAGTCGCTGTGACTGTTCCTCTGACCTTAAGGGTCCACAGGAAGAGAGAGAGCTTGAGAGCATTCGCTGACCCCTTTTATTGAGGAGAAGCTATTCAAATAAGGCAAAGGGTCAGGTTTCAGGGGGCTGAGTCTATCTTCATGATGTCCAATGTCAGAAGGTTGACTGACACCTGGGTAGGCCACACCCAAGGCACAGTAAGAGAAGGGGACACACACAAGGCACTTCCATGGAAGATTCTATCCTCAACTGGGCAAGGGGTTATATTACAAAGGAACAGGTGAGCATAGCTCCACCCATGGGGCTGTAGCAAAACACACCCATGCAAGAGATACGGACCCTAGAACCCAAGAAGGGTAGGGAAAGCTCTGCCACATTTCTGTGACTAAGTGCTTCAGCAGCCAGCAGGGAGTGTAACACATTTAGGTGCAAGGTTGGTCTCCCACACTACAATAGAATTAAATTAATAAAATGGTTAATAGACATTTTGAAAATTTTAATATATCTAAGGGCCAAAGAAGAAATCATACTTTGGATTTTAGGATATTTTGAACAGATGAAAATGGAAATGTAATCTATAAGTTGTAGGATGAGGCTAATAGTCATGCTTAGAGATATGTATTTAAGTGAATATATGAAAAGAAAAGAAAAGATATAAATCAGTAACTTAAGTCTCCACTTCAAGAAATTAGGGACATGAAGCCAGACACAGTGGTGGAAGCCTGTAATCCCAGCTACTGGAGAGGCTGAGACAGGTTCAAGGTCAATCTGGAGAAGAGTGAGATCCTATCTCAAAATTTTAAAAAGGGTTGAGTATGTAGCTCAGTGTTAGAGTGCTTGCCTAGCATACACAGGCTGACTGGTTGAATCCCCAGTACCATACACATAAAAGAAGAAGAAGAAGGAGGAGGAGGAGGAGGAAGAGGAGGAGGAGGAGGAGGAGGAGGAGGAGGAGGAGGAGGAGGAGGAGGAGGAGGAGAAATGAAATGACCATGAATTCTTCATGGCCTCTGGTAGAGGTGACAAATCGGATTTTTTTCCTTAATAAATGTTTCCATATGAAGGGACTAACATTTCTGATTTCTTTTCATTGCCTCACTCAGTCCTTTCTGAGAGGAGTGACTTATTGATCAGTGAGTTAAGAAGGAGCTGAACCAGCAGCTAGCTGTTCTCTCTTTGTGTGCCAGCCACACAGAGGAAGCACAGCTTGACACAGTCAGACTTTAGCAAGAAGTCTCCTAGGGTATAGTGTGGACTCAATACTGCAAAAGCAGCCATCTCCTATGAGTGCCACAGAACATCAATGAGCAAGGTACTGGCAATCAGGTATGCAGGATGTTAAGAAGGTACCCATGTAATTCAAAAGTATACTTCAGGTGCTGGAGTTGTGGCTCAGTGATAGGGCACTTGCCTAGCATGTGTGAGGCACTGGGTTCGATTCTCAGCATATAAATAAATTAAGTAAAAGTCCATCAACAACCAAAAATTTAAAAAATCTATATACTTCAGTTTTATTCAGAATACAAATAGTGGAAAGATGAAAAAAATGGATGAGTGGCTAAAATGCCTACAGGAAGAAAAAAAAATACCCTCAGGAAAAAGTAAAGTCAAAAGACTGAATAGACAGAATGAATTCTAAGAAGAATACAAGTCATTACATTTAGGACTGATAGCTCTTTGAAAGGCAATTCAAACAGAAAGACTACAATAACTTAACATGAAAAAAATAGCAAGATTTCAGAAAACAGACTGAAAATTTGATTCTACAAGGGTCAGAGTACAGAAAACTATTAGGTAAGGTAGTCGTAAAGCTGTAGTTACAGTCTATTATGAAACCACATGAACAATGATCCTTTAAATATTCTCATCTCTTATATCAAGTGACTGCACACAAATTAGGCATAACTGAGAGGGAAAATTGACAAATATCAGAATAAAATATTCAAAAGGTAATTGAGTAACTTTCTGGATTACAATCGTTACAAATGAACACATAAGTACTCTTTGTCTCCTCAAGGCATGTGCTGAAAAAATCTGTGGAACTACCCCTCGAAGGCAAACAGAGGAAAGATGGGTCATATTAATGAGACCCAAGAAGAACAATAATAAATTTCATTCAGGTCTGCATCAGCTGATAGTCTGATGGGCAAAATCATCCCATCAGAACGTCAAGGTGGAAAAAATGCATTTGAGCCAGCCATGGTGCTGCACTCCTCTAATCCCAGTGACCTAGGAGGATCATCAATTCCATGTCTGCCTCAGCATCTTGGCGAGTCTCTGTCTGAAAATAAAAAATAAAAGGACAGGAGATGCAGCTCAGTGGTAGAGTGCCCCTAATTCAATCCCTAGTACCAAAAATTTCAGAAAAGAAAAAAATTCATTTGAACAAGAATGCTTTTGAGGGCTGGGTATGTGGCTCAAGCGGTAGCGCGCTCACCTGGCATGCGTGCGACCCGGGTTCGATCCTCAGCACCACATACCAACAAAGATGTTATGTCCGCCGAAAACTAAAATAAATAAATAAATATCAAAAATTCTCTCTCTCTCTCTCTTTTAAAAAAAAAGAATGCTTTTGATCTAAAAAATACATAACAAAATAAATAAATACATGAAGACTTTTAAAAAAAAAAAGAAAGCTTTTCTTGTTTGTTTGGTTTTATACCATGGATTGAACCCAGGGGTGCTTAACCACTAAGCCACCTCCCTAGCCCTTTTTTGTATTTTATTTAGAGACAGGGTCTCCTGAATTGCTAAATTGCTGAGGCTAGGTTTGAACTCAGGATCCTCCTGTCTCAGCCTCCCAAATTGCTGGGATTACAGGTGTATGCAAGAATGCTTTTTTACATACTAAAAACTCACTTGTTTTATATCTCTTACTAAAGGAGAGAACACAAGAAATAACCTAGACTGTAAAGGAATGTGTAAGAAAAACAATGATCTGATCCATAAGCACTGAAAAAGTAAAAGGAAAGAAAGGACACAATTCTAGCACATAGAATAAGACTTACTGATTTTGGAAATGAATAGAGACCCAGTAGAAAAGCAGGTTAGGGTGGCATTAGTTAAAATGGTAGAATAAGTATCTTTAAAAAGCACCTCTTCCATAAAAGCAATAAGAAACCTGATAGAATGATCAGATTCACTGGGCTGGGACTGGGGCTCAGCAGTAGAGCACTTGCTAGCATGTGTGAGACCCTGTGTTTGATCCTCAGTACCATATGAAAACAAATAAATAAAATAAAAGATATTGTGTTCAATTACAACTAAAAAATAAATATTTTTAAATTATCAGAATGACTTGTACGATTAAATTTATTCCAAACAACTTTATTATTTTTGAAGTTTGTTTAAATGGAGTTATTTTTCAATTTTATTTTGGGATTGTTCATTGCTAGAGGACAAAAATAGAATTTATTTTTATATTGACAGTTTGTGTCCTACAGACATGCTGAATCCTTATTAACTCTAAAAGTTAATAGATTTCTCATGGATTTCTTTGTATCCTTAGGATCATGTCATTGCAAGTAGAGAAAGATTCACTTCTTCCTTTCAAGACTAGATTCCTTTTATTTCTTTTTCTTGCATAATTGCCCTGGCTACAACCTCTACATGATGTTGGCAAGAATAGAACAGCATTTTCTTGTTTCTTTTTTCTGATTTTGGGGAAAAAGTATTCCATCTCTTACCATTATATGCGACATCATCAGCTGTGGAGTGTCTGAAGATTGAGGAAGTTCCCTTTTGTTCCCAGTTTGTTAGGGTTCTTATCATTAAATGGTATTGGATCTTGTTAAAGTCTCTTTCTCTATCTATGGATGACTATGTTGTTTTGTCTTTTATTCTATTAATGTGATATATTACATTGATTCAAATAGTAATCAAAAAACTTCCCATAAAGAAAAGCTCAAGACCATATGAATTCAAGGGTGAATTGTGAATTCTATTGTTTGGGGTTTTGTTTTATTTTGCTTTGCTTTTTGTACTAGGGATCAGGAGTGCTTTACCACTGAGCTACATCCCCGGCCCTTTTTATTTTTTGAGACAGTGTCTCACTAACTTGCTGGACTGTCCTTGAACTTTCTATCCTCCTGTCTCAGTCTCATGAGTGGCTAGAATTACAGAGTGTACCAACATGGTCTGCTCAACCAAGTATTTAAAAAAGAACTAGCACCAAGTGTTCACATATTCTTCCCCAAAATAGTAAAGAATGAAATACTTCACAAATTATTATATGAGGCTATTATATGATTTTAAAACTAGACAAAGACATTAAAGGAAAAGGAAACTACAGACCAAACCCCTTATGAATGTAAATGAAAAATGCTCAACAAAATATTAGCAACCAAGTGCAGCATCATAAAAAAATTTTAAAAAGATGCTATACACCATGACCAAACAAAATTTACACAGGGAATATACAGTTGGTTTAACTTATGAAATCAATTTACTTCTTAATAGAAGTTTTCTCCTAACCACTGGGCATGGTGGTACATGCCTATAATTCCAAGGACTCTGGAGGCTGAGGCAGGAGGATTGCAACTTAGCAATCCTCAGCAACTTAGCAAGGCCCTAAGCAAGTTAGTAAGACTCTGTCTCAAAATAAAACATAAAAATGGCTGGGGATGTAGCTCAGTGGTTAAGAACCCCTGGATTCAGTCTCTGGTACCAATAAATAAAGAAATAAAGAAAGTTAGTTTTCTCTTAACCAAATTTATTTCATGGATCATAAAAAGTAACTAGCATCAAAGGACAGGGATCTGGAAACACTGAGAACAAGAATTTTTTTCAGAGTTCTTGCCATGGCCTTTGGTATATCTGGGCCTGGATGCCAAGAACATCATTTTGCTTGAAATAACTGCCCACAGGTGAGGATTAGTTATCTAAATTTCCGGGTATAGGCTATTCTGTGATAACCTTATATAGACTAATAATTCTTGGGACTTTTTGAGAAGAGAAAGAGAGAAAATGAAAGAAAAGAGAAAGGGGATAGGAAGGAAGGAAGGAAGGAAGGAAGGAAGGAAGGAAGGAAGGAAGGAAGGAAGGGGAGAGAAAATAAAGAAAGAGTGAGCATGTGAACTGGGGATATAGCTCAGTGGTAGAATGCTTGCCTAGCATGTGCAAAACCCTAGATGCAAATTCCAGCAGGAGAGAGGGGGGAAAAAGAAGGGGACCAAAGAAAGGGGAAAAGGCAGACACATGACATGAAGACCAACTTCTAAAGGGAAGAAACCCTAGGGTTGAAATTAAGCAGAATAAAAAATTAGAGATCATGGATTTTCATTTAATTCCTTTGCACTTTAACCTCTTTCAAGTCTAACAAATTAGGAAATTTCATCTGTACTTGGACTTCTTCCTAAAAGATTGATAATGAATGGCTTTTTTTTTCTTTTTCTTTTTTTTCTTGGGGTGTGGGGGGTCATGTGAGGGTTAAGGAGCAGGGTCTTGCTATATTGGCCAAGCTGGTCTCAAACTCCTAAGCTCAAGTGATTCTCTTGCCTCAGCCTCTTGACTGCTGGGACTATAGGTATGGACCACCATACCCAGTTAATGAAGGAGATTTTACTTTAAATTTACAGCGTCACTATGTTGGTGGTGTTTTATTATTGGGATATCTTTATGTGGGTATTTAATCTCAGTGCAGTATCTCTATATTGTACCTGGACATATTTTAAGATGGGAGATGGACCTGATAACTCCAAGGTTGTGGGTTTGATCCCCATACGGGCCACCAAATGCCGCAGTCTGGCTGGGCACAATTCAGGAGCCACTTGTCAAAAGAAATGAACTTTATTTTTAGAACACACACACTGCACCACACAGCTCGTCAGGAAAACCCTCAGAGCCCAACTGCCACCACCGGCTTCCCACAAGCCTCTCAACCTTCCCCACTCCTCCTGCTCTTGAGGCCCATTGGCTGGATTGCATAGGCGGAGCCAAAAAAAGTCCGCCAATAAGAAGCTCCATGGTCTGAAAGGGCGGGGAAAGAATCCAATGAGCATCACCGCAGAGGAGCCAATCAGTTGGCAGCTAGAAGTTTGCTGGGGCCACTGTGAGCCAATCATCATCTGGCAGCTGGAAGTTTGCTGACAGCTGGAAGTTTGCTGGGGCCCCTTCGGCTGGGGCCACTGTGAGCCAATCATCAGCTGGCAGCTGGTGCTGGCAGCTGGAAGTTTGCTGGAGCCCCTTCGGCTGTGGTGAACTCTTTAAAAATTATTGTCCATTTACTATTACCAATTTTAATCCATTTAAAATATGTCTATGATGAAATTCACATTGCTTATCTGCAGTCATGTATAGATTTGGGGGAATTGTTTCCTCAAGGCCAGTCCCTGAATGATAAAAGGCTTAACAGTAAAGCCAATGTGGCAAAGCTAAGAATTTGTGCAGATGGGTGCCATATATTTTCATCAGGAGGAACCTATAGAGAGTGACACTCCTGGCCTTTCTCACAATCCCTCCTTTATTTGGGATCCAGCCAGCCTGTAGGAACAATATTCACTGTTCCTTCATGCCTTGAGTTTGACTCAGGCAGAGGCACAAATTATGAATTATGTCCTTAAAAGCTAGCCCAGTGCCAGCCAAACCATAAACACTCAATTTAGAAACATTAATTAATTTAAATTGAGACAAATGTTTGAAAAAATTGGTTACAGGAATCCAGATTGAAGACGACCTGCCTAATGTTATTGGCAACTCATATAGAAAATAAAATATGGTTGCTTAGTTGACCACAAAGGTAAGAAAATGTTTAAAATCCACTAAAAAAAAAAAAAGGTGCCCTGTCAAGATCAAGAAATGTGATTGTACTTCAGCATTTTCAGTTGGAAAGTTAACCTTAAATGTTGTTAAAATTGCTTTCTACTCTTAAGATAATATGGTCCAATGCATTCCTCTTCCAAAGACCTGTGTCTGTTTGATATACATTAATATAATACTCTGCAGATTGGGTTCATTGTTGTTGTTTGCGCTTTGTGATATTAATTTCTTTCATCCTTTCGGGCAAGTTTTATTTCCTTGTATCTGTGTCTCTAGTTCAGAACTTCCTAAATCCTTTAATCCATGGAATGAAGAGTCTAACCCACACAGTGAGCCTGATGAACTCTTACATTTCCCATTCAAGAATGATCCAGTCCCTTGCTGCAGTCCAAAATGAGTCCAGCCATCCCAGCAGCACCTGTGCTTTGTTAGAAATGCAGGTTCTCACATCCCAGCGCAACAAAGGAATTAGAAATTGTGTTTTAACAAGATTCCAGGTGATTCAGTGTAGAGAGTGGCCTGTTACTTCCGAGGCCCTTCAAGGGTCTGGTGTCTTGATCTCCTATTCTGTTGGCTTTTCTCTTACAACTTATGCTTTTGACATAAGTTAGTAATCCTTCTATGAAAGCATCTTTTTAAGAAATATTAAAAGATAATAGCCTTTGTTTTAATCCTTTAAAAAAGTTCTTTTCCTGGACTGGGGTTGTGGCTCAGAGGTAGAGCGCTTACCTACCATGTGTGAGGCACTGAGTTTGATCTCAGCACCACATAAAAATAAAATAAAAATATTGCAACACCTATAACTAAAAAATAAATATTTAAACAAAAAAGTTTTTTTTCCTCCAAGTGCCATTTAGGATTTAGCATAAAAATGATGCTCAATATCTTCCCCTTATATTGTTTCTTATCTCTATATACTCATTAGAGAGCAAAGACTGGCCTTTTCTTTCTTTCTTTTTTTCTTTCTTTCTTTCTGTAGCTTCATCTGCACCTATTCAGATGTTTACAAATGGATATTAAGGACTGTAAAAAGAAGGTGGTCCTTTGTATCTTTTGTTCTGAACACTAATCCATAGATACCAAAAGTCAGAGTCAAACTGCTAATTCTCAATTTCATTATGGAAAAATAAAACTGAAATTCTTGCTAAAATCAATACAGATAAAAGTTATCATTTCCTCTTACCCTGTCAATCCCATTTACCTTATCACAGCAAGGATAAGATAGTCTGGCCAAATTTAGGAACAGGCTGTCTGTCACCACCCCAGGACCTCATCAAACTGTTAGCAGATTAAATTCATGATTACTGTTTTCCCTAATAGCACATTTTTAAGTCATACATTTTCTTAATTTTAGATATTACACAATTGCTATTATACCCAAGTTCTTTTTTTTTATTAATATTTATTTTTTAGTTATTGGCAGACACAACATCTTCATTTGTATGTGGTGCTGAGGATCGAACCCGGGCCGCACGCATGCCAGGCGAGCGCGCTACTGCTTGAGCCACATCCCCAGCCCTATACCCAAGTTCTTAATGACAATCAGTGGCACTGAAGTCTTAATGAGTGAGTGCACCACAAAGTCCTAGTTCTTTTTAAGAGTAACCAAGATCAAATTATTTTTCAAAAGGCAGCTACCATCTCCATTTGGTTCTGCTTTCTACTGAACTTCCTGTAGGAGTGGAACTGATCATTTTTTTTCTAAGGAATATATCAACATGCCATGACATTGCTTTTTTTCATGTCATTCTGAGTAGGTTTTCAGGTTTTTTTTTTTAAAAAAGAGGGGTGGGAATCACTATTTTTCCTCATCTTATCTCTGCTGCTATGCATTGTGGGTATTGTGGAGGAATTTTTAAAAGTCTTCTTCCTCTGACTAGTGTCCCAGAGTCCCTAAGAAAGCCCAAATATAATATGGCTTTTTCAGAGTGATTTTCAGACCTCACTCCTACAAACCTTCCAAGTTTATTTGTATTTCTTGGCAATTATGAAACTATTTTATCTGGCCAACAATTCTTTTAAAACCCTCTTCAATACTTTGTTAAAGTATATAAATTTACTTTTCTCCTTTTCTGTATTTTTATGCTCCTAGCATGATATCTTATAATGTTAAGCATTATATGCAACATGTAAGTAATATAAGCTTTTCCTAGCAATACAGTATAAACAAGGTATTTTTCCTCCACAGTATCTCCCCCACCCACCTTTTCTTGGCTGATAAAAACAATCAAAAAATCTTAAATTTGGAAAAAATCCTGATGTAACTAAGTGTTCCACTGAACCCAGATCCCTCCCCCAAAAAACCTTCCATTCCCAGCTATTCCTTCCTATTCTTACTGCTACTGTTCTAGCCCCAGCCCATAGGACTTAAATGCACCACTATATGAAATGTTTTCATTATCGTACATTGTGCCCTAATCATTTCATGGAAACATGCTTATCTATACCATATAAGCAATTTACTTCAGAGAAATTATGCACATTTTTTTCTCTACTCCCCAACATTCAGCAAAATACCTAGTATCCACCACCAGCCTGAGCCCCTTATCCAACTCTGAGCTCTGGACACAACCATGAGCCATCCACAAACTCAGGTTTCTGGATTGATTGATCCATTGATTGGCTTTACTTTCACTAGGAAAGTGTGCATCAATAAAAAGGAGAGTTGGGGTGATTACCTAGCAATTAAAGCAAAAGCCAATCAGACCTTTCAGTCTCTGTTTTCCTCCCACAGTAAAACTTGCAAAAATCAGCAGACTGGGTGCTCCTGACAGGAAGCCATGGTGGTCACTAGTTAGCACTTCAGTCCTCTGTATAATATTTTGTTTAGAATCAGCCAAAATAGGACAGAGCTCTGTGAAACGGAATTAGAGTAATGAATACTCCTGCAAATGAGCACATGATTACAATTCATTATGTATATTATATTGTTCCAAAATAAAATTGGTGATTCGGTAGGCTATTCATCTATTTTCTTTTAAAATCTAACCTCCTGTTTTACAGGCTACAGAGTATACTTATTTATAACTGCCTTCTTTCAAAAAAGTAGTTAAGATAGTATACAGAAATGCAAAATTAATTTTTATGGGTTTGAGACAAACTAGCAGGCTTTCTAATAAACATTAACTTTGTTTTCAATTAAAATTCTCACCACTATATTCATACAGTCTGTAATTGTATTTGTTTTAAACAAAAAACAGTCACAATATTCAAACATGAATTTGGAAATAGAAAACTTTATGTCACTGTACTTATTTATAAATGCCTTATTTCAAAAAGTAGTTAAGATGGTATACAGAATTTGAAATTCACATCCATGCCCTTAAAGCTCATATACACACGTTTTTGTTACTATGATATAGCATAGGCAGTACCAAGTACTCATTTTATAATAAATTTAAGCCCTAGTTCCTGTTTGATTATGTGTTTCACTTAATTACAGAAGGCAGAATATTTAAATATTTGTATTATTTAAATTATAAGCTAAGTTGCATTTGAATTCCCTTACAATTTAGATTTGAATGAATCTGACTGCATACTTTGGTTTCAGTAACATAAGTACCAATTTACTGTATCATCATTAGTCATCCTCAAAGACTAGGAGGTCTTCACACCTTTCTCTCAATTTCCCTTGCCAGGACCAAAAAGGATAATATAAATGTCATGTTGTAAATGATAAATCACATTTTTATGGACTTGGAAGTTAATTTTGCTTAGAAGCATTTTTATGGACTTTGGAAGTTAAAGAATAAAAGCAGCTAGGTTTGTAAGATCAAAAACTTTCCTCCCAGGGAGCAGCACTTGTTTTATCCCTGCACGTTCACCGTTGGTTTCAGTTTCCTCTTGGTATTTTTCACTGCTGAGTGGTACACTCTGAAAACAACACACTTAATAAAGGCAGTTTTTACACAGCCTTTCAATTGAACATGAATTCGTTCTTGTTGTTGTTGTTGTTGTTGTTTATGGGAAACAGTAATGAAAGCTGTCCACACTGTCCCACACCATTTCTTCTTGCTGTTGAAACCGTGATTTTGTTTAGAGGTCTAGCTCCTCCTAAGGACACAAGAAAAGGCTGGACCAGGTACAAGGGGTGAATTTGATGGTCTATGGTGTTCATAGTAATGAATGGTGAGATTAGGAAGAAGCATGTGACCCCAGGTCCAATTCATGAGATGCCATTTCTTCCCTTACTGATTGTTGTGAATCCACGGCAGCCACTCACCACTTCTAGGAAAAGTAGATTGCCCTGATGAACATGGCAGAACAGAAATAGGGAGCCTGCATCTCTGATGACACCAGTGAGGCACTGCATTCACCAACCCCAAAACTGCCCTACTTTTGAACTTTCTGTAATATAAAACAATAAATTACCAATATTTTAAGCCATTTGAGTTGGAGGTTTTGGTGGTTTGCAAGTGAAAATGAATGTACTTTCTTCATCTCATGCTGTGATGAAGTAGAGGGAAATTAAAAATATAGAGAGACAGCCTTAATAAAGAATGAAATTATGGCATTTGCAGGTAAATAGATGGAGCTGGAGAATATGCTAAGCTAAATAAGCCAAGCCCCAAAAACCAAAGGCAGAATGCTTCTCTCTGATAAGCAGATGCTGATCCATAATGGTGTGGGGGTTGGGGTAGGGAAGAATGGAGGGACTTTGCATTGGGCAGAAGGGAGTGAAGGAGGGGAGGGGTGTGGGGCATGAGGATGGTGAAATGAAATGGACATTATTACCCTATGTCCATGTATGATTGCACAATCAGTGTGACTCTGTACTGTGTACAGACAGAGCAATGAGAAGTTTGCTCCATTTGTGTACAGAATGTCAAAATGCATTCTACTGTCATGTATTAATTAGAACAAAATTTTAAAAAATAAAAAAACTGGAAAGATTGGGCAAATTCAGATTTATACAATAAACTGTGTTATAATCAGCTATGATGATGAGAAAGAAAAAAAATATAGAGAGAACATGATGTCCTACTGTAAGTAGCAGGAAAAAGGCCAACGACCTGAGCATGGGCGTCCATTCATGTATCAACTGCCTCTTGACCCCTCTGCTCACTCACTCATTCCATTGTCCATTATAGAAATCTCAATCCTCTGGCATTTACTACATACTAAGAATAAGGAGATGAGCATAACACAAAGCCATAGTCCAATGAGACAAATGTGTTTGCCAAAATTTTTACCTTGATGTGATCAAATACCACTGCCACAGAAACCCTAACTGACATCTAATTTAACCTGGGGGTAAAAAGCTAGTCATTAGGTTGGGTTAAAAGAAATGACATGTTCAGGGAAGATTCCGAAAGGAATTGTCTTCTGTGTTTTGAAGATTTTTTTTCCTTTTTATCTAAACATTTTACATTCATGAAGTCATTTATTTCAAAGCAAACTTTTTTTTTATGGTATCATGGCAGCATCCCACCTCACCCTCCCCCCTATTTTTAAATTTTGGGACAGAATCTGCTCAGTTGCCTAGACTGGCCTTGAACTTCAATCCTCCTGCCTCAGCCTCCTAAATAGCAGGGATTACAGGCATGTACCAACACACCCAGATTCATAGCAAATCTAAATAACCTGTGGAATTGATTTGAAAGGCAGAGTCAGTCTTTGCCAGAGAAATGAAGCAGGGAAACAACCACCCAAGAGAGGAACCGTGTCTACAAGGACAGGGAGGTGTTAGAGAGCACATCTGGGGAACTGTAACCATTACTACAAATGGGACAAAGGTGTACTCAGGGGAGTGGGAGGTAGTGACCTTGGAGGTCACTAAAAAAAACATAGATCAGACAATAAAGGTCTTTAACCTAATGAGAGTCAAGAGCTGGGGGGGGGGGTGCGGCGGGGAAGGGGAGGCAGGCGGGGTTTCCAGTGACGCAGGAACGTTATCCAACATGCTTCTTAGGAAAACCACTGTGACAGTAGAGATGATGATAAATTTGAAAATAATTAAGAGAAAGAGATATAAGACTCTGAAACTATTGCATAAATCCAACCCAAAATATTAAGGACCTGAGAAAGACAGAAGGAAAAGAAGGAATATGAAAATGATTAAAAGAAATTATTTACTGATGACAGAGTGGAGGAAGGAAGGACAAAAGGTATCCTAAACTGATTCCCTAGCTGTGGATTGGACCCTAGGGAGGATAACTGTTATCAAGAGAGATGGGACACTTGGAGAGGAGAAGCCTGGCACCACGTGACAAACAGAAGCATTTCCCTAGGAGAGCTTCGTGTCCTGCCTGCAAACCATGCATCTCATGGCTCATTGCCCCACTGCAATCTTAATCCACTTGAACTGACAATCTCAGAAAATATGTTAGCTGAAGTTATGAGCAAACAACAATGAATTCCCATTCCTATCCACTCCTATCCTCAAAATAACACATGCTCACAAGTACAAATATGCTGATTTATTTTAGAAAACATGCATAAAACACAATGTGATACAAGAAAATAGAAGAATAAGTTGAATATCTTTCTACACAGAGAAGCATAAATGAGACCAAAATTAAATAGAACTAATTGGAAGTGATTTTCCTTTTGAAGTTTGATTAGTTAGTTCATATCACACTATGTAAATACAACATTTATTTGTTTAAATTTGTTTATTTGCATATACTATATAGGAAATAAATAAATGCATGTGTGTTTTTAGGTACCTTTTGATTGAATCCTTAATGACACAAATGTTACCTAGAAATAAGTTTACTTGCAGCCTTCAATGAGATTCTATATGAAGGAAGGAAATGAGGGGCAGCTCTTTTGGACCTAAGGCTGGAGAATAGAGCAGGAATCTATTCTCCCTCTGATTCCCCTTAGCCCTGACTGGGATTCAGCAATGGCTGCACCAATATTTCTGTCCAACATGCAAGTTTTATGTAAGAAATAACTGAGTTTGATTTCTCTCTCTCTCTCTCTCTCTCTTTCTCTCTCTCTCTCTTTCTCTCTCTCTCTCTTTCTCTCCCTTAGAAACATTGTGTTGGATGTGCAGGAGGTAGGTGGTAAGGGATGCCTACTACTCATTCAAAATAAAACAAAACAAAATCTTGAAGAACAGATTGTAAGCAGATTCCCACTAAAACACAGCTCCTGCCTTGAAGGAGATTACAAGTACTATTACCCTACCAGAGGTGACAGAGTGAACTACTAGAGCAGTAACAGATATGGCAGGGCATTCTTCAAGGTTGAATGAGATTTGAGCTAATTCTCAGGGCCTACAACTGGCAGAAACAGAAAGGGGAAAGAGGATTCTTAGGAAAATTCCTGGTGTGAACAAAGAAACAGAGTCTAGAAAGAACAAGATAAATGTGCAGGCCTCTGACATCACCCAGGTGACCATTAGCAGGGATGCGGGGGTACCAAGGATTGAACCCAGGGGCACTCAACCACTAAGTCAGATCCCCAGCCTTATTTTGTATTTGGTTTAGAGACAGTTGCTTAGAGCCTCATCATTGCTGAGGTTGGCTTTGAACTGGCAATCCTCCTGTCTCAGCCTCCCAAGCCACTGGGATTACCGGCGAGCGCTACCATGCCCAGCATGGTTATTTCTTTATGGATGTCTCTCCCCCTCTAGAATGCTAACTCCTAAAGATCTGGGCCTATGATTTTTCACATTTGCATTCACAGTACTTGATGCAAATAGTGCTTGATTATTGTTCAATAACATCTTGTTGAGTGAATGAGGGCTGAAACCGCATACTCGCTGAAGGTTGTGTGGGTCCAGGGTGAATGAAAGTGATAACAGAAGATAGAACAAGAAATGGAGCTTGGATCCCGATCAAGTAGGAGGCCAACCCCATAATTAGTGAGCTTGGATTTCATAGTGAATGTGAACTATTTTCATCCTGAAAGATGGTGTTGGAAACCAGACAAGAAACAATTGTGATAGTTATGAAGAGCAGAGAGAGGGAGAGACAGTGTGAGGCACAGAGGGCTTGGCAGCTGCTCAGAACTCAGTGGCACTAGTTACCAGGCAGTATGCTAAGCACTTGATACACTGTTGCATTCAATCATCACAATGCTGTAAAACAAGTAACAATCTACGTACTGCTGCAGATGAGACCCCAAGAAGGGTTGGGGTGAAGGGAAGCAGGGTGCATGTTAGAGTAGGCAGAGGCCTCAGCCTGCCTCAGCCTCTCCCAGGGCCCTCCAGGCAGTTTTACTCTTTTTAGGTAGTAAGAAAGCAGAAATATTTGATGATCTCTGCCTGGACTAAGTTTCTACATTAGGGGCTAGGGTTTACCTCAGTGGTAGAATACTCACCTAGCATGCACAAGGCCCTGAGTTCCATATCTAGCATTGATTTAAAAAGGGAAAAAAATATATAGACATGTATATACATATATAAACACATTCATACATACATGAATTTATAATGAATTAATACATGTGTATAATGCATATTTTTATATACACATCTATATAAATTCCACATAAAATTTTCCAGTCTTAGATAACCAAATAAAGTATATTTAGAGAGAAATTATTTTCTCCTTGTAGTCATGGATTTGCTGTTATTCATTTTTTGTATTTGATTGGACACAACACACTACACATCACATATTCCAAGCTCTATATTTTTAATCAACCTAGACTGCATCTGTTTGGGAAAAACAGCATGCGGCATGGCTCCAAGATGAAGACACCGAGCAAAAGCCTAAGGATCCCAAGTTCTGTCTTGTGGGTCATGGAAATATTTATAGGGACAGGAATTTTTTTATCAGAGAAAGAATAAGGAAGGAGGGAGAAGAAGGAGGAGGGAGAAAAAGAGAGGAAGACGCAAATACTTCACTCTATTTTTCTGAAATCAGCCTCTCAAAGCAGATTGCTGTCAGGAGGCAAAGTCCCAAGTGACTGTGAGTTAAGGTTTATAGTCCTAGTCAAGAAACCAAGAAAAGCATGGGAAAAAGTAAAGATCCTTTTTGCCTGGAATGAAGGTATGAAGCAGTGAAATGCAGAAGAGAGGAGGGTACCCACATCCATTTTGAAAGAAAACAAACCCCTGGGCCATAAAAATGGTGATCATCTGTACTATAACCATCCAGGGAGTGAGGAAATAGGAGCTGAATTAGAAGCAATGCAGACATGGAGATGAGGAGACCATGATGAAGTTCTACAATCAATATTATGTTATAAAGTAAATCGTCTGAAAATACCCCGGACCAGACATTTCTTGGAGTATGGGGAGATGTTTTTCCTTTTTTTTTCCCCTTTACTTTCATTGTTTGTTTTATTTTGTTGTTGTCTTTTCCCCCACTACTGGGGATTGAGCCCAGGATGCTCTACCACTGAACTACATCACCTGCCCTTTTATTTTGTACAAGGGTCCCACTAAATTGCTTAGGGCCAGGTTAAATTACACAAGCTGGTCTTGAACTTGCAATTCTCCTGCATCAACCTCCTGAGTTGCTGGGATTATAGGCATGTACCACTATGCCCAGCTTCTTTTTTTTTTTTTCAATGAACAATGCAATGTGTTATTTCATGTTATTTCATTTTTTTAATTTATGCAAATGGTATCATATTATGCATGTTCCTGTGCCACTTGCTAGTAAGGTCTATGTTTATCTTGAACACAAGATCTGTTTCATTCTTTATAAGACTTTGTAGATCATCATCCACATTATGGGCCCATTCCTGATTTGTGAACACTAAGGATATTTCTTATTCACTATTATAGTGCTGCAAAGATCATTTTTATTCACCTGTGCAACAGTCTAGTGCACTTGAACAATATTAACTTAGCTAACTGGAACTACATTTCCCAGAACCCCCTCCCATCCTTGTTCTGGGTTGGCAGGAGCCTCAAGAGTTATCTTGCCACGGGGCATGTTGGCATGAGTCCTCCCAGAGACTCTGGAGGCTGAGGCAGGAGGGTAACAAGTTTAAGGCCAGCCTCAGCATCTTACAGAGATCCTGTCTCAATTTTTTTTAAAAGGAAGACGAGCTAGAGATATAGCTCAGTGGTAGAGTACCCCTGGGTTTGACCCCAAGCACTAAGATAGATAGATAGATAGATAGATAGATAGATAGATAGATAGATAGATATGGGGGGCAGTATTTTGCCAAGGTTTGAGAGGCAGAGTGAAGCAGCAGTCAGGCCTATAGCTCCCCAGCTCCTGTAGATCTCAGCCTTTCAGCCTCCTAGGCCAAATGCAAACACAGATTCCTGGCAGAGGGCATTAGCTTCTCCTGATGGCTACTCCCATCACAGAAACTGAAAACTCAGAGGTGGTGAGAGACCCCTGCAGGTTCCAACCACCCTTGTAGGTTCCAAGTTGTTTCTTACTCTTCCCATGTCATGGCCATCACCTGCTAACTTCATAGAAGTCATATGATCAGACATAGAAGCAATAGACCTCACCTAAACTATTTAAGCCAAATCCTATCATCAAGCCCTTATTCTATATCATATCTAATGGTTCAGCTTCTCTTGATCCAACCTTTACCCTGGGCTACCAGAGGAAGTCTAAGAGTCAAAGAAATGAACCCTAAACTGCTCCCTGTTCCAATTGCTGCACTCCCTTCTGCTTTCTCTTGGATGGACAGAGCTGCCTGAGGCCTAGGAAAGAAAAGTTGTCCATTACACAGTAAGATCCCTTCCTATCTCCTCTGTGGACTCCCTTTTGAGGGCACTCTCTATTCTTTGCTCTGAAATTAACTGGTCAGTGGAACTTCTTTTTTAAGAGCCCACAAAGAAGGTAAGTGCTTTGTTTTTGAAATGAAAGAAATTCACTTTCTTAATGTTAAATGTGAAACATGTGTCATTTGAAAACAATGAGTAAGCCAATATAGTATTCCACCAGGGGTTTCCCCCTTATTAGGATTTCATCAATATTGAAAAAGACAAGTCTGGAGAAAAAGAGAATTTTTTCAATTAGTTTTTGAAGCTGAAGGGTCTAGCTGAGACAGGCAATAAGTCATGGATAAAAATCCCACACATTTGCTTATCCCAAAGAGAAAAGGATATCACAGACTCTGAAACTTTCTACGAGGCTTTCACGTGGTAAAGCTAAACTGGATGGCCCTCTGGAGAAGACGCCAACAGCAGGGCCCATTAATGTCAACACAGGCAGCCCAGAAGAGACTGACTTCAGTAGCTTAGCCTCATAAATAAGAAAATTGCTCATGTCTTCAAAACTACATGATGCTGAAAGCTAAGTATTTGAAGAAAAATAAAGCACAACAATGAGGTTGAAATATACCAACTCACTTTTTTCAGTAAGATTACTTCATTCTGCCAAACTAACACTTACCCCTCCACTTTAGAGTTGATGAGGGATGGAGAGAAAGAACAAATTCATCTCCATTGAGCTTCATATTAAGAGAGACAGAAACAGAAAGAGAAAAAAAAAAAAGCTTGAATACTCCCCCCACCCTTTTATCTTCTATCGGATTGAGATTTTTCAAACAGATATGTGGAAATCACAAAACAAAACAAAAAAAGTACAAGGTGAACAAGAATTTTTGTTGTTGCAAACTAAGTAGTAGAATAGTTAGGGGATGGGAGTTAAGACTCCATATGTCATAGTAATAGCTATATCTTTATGTGTCAATGGGAGTTGACATTTAGAGTGAGGGGTAAATGTAAATATGTCACCTCCTGTCAAATACTCAAATCTGAGTAAGAAAGAGGCCCCTGACAACTATGAGTAACTCTTTGATTACAGCATCTTCGGCAGTGAGCAACTGAAGACCAAACTAAAGAGGTAATTTATTTTCTAACCTTAAAAATGTCCAGAAGATCAGTTCTGGAGTTGATTGATTCAGTGGCTCAGCAACATGGTCATGGATCCAGGGTCTTTCCATCTTCCTGCTTCATCACTGGAGAGTCAGCCACATGTTCTCATGGTCACAAGACAGTTACAGCATCACATCCTCAAATGACAAGAGTCCAGAGGTTTGTGCGGTTCTTTAATATCTCTCTCTCTCTCTCTCTCTCTCTCTCTCTCTCTCTCTCTCTCTCTCTCTCTCTTTTCTTTTCAGGGGAGGGGAGACTGGGGATTGAACATAGGGGTACTTTAGCAGTGAGCTACATCCCCAAATCTTCTTAATTTTTATTTTGAAATCGGGTTTCACTAAATTGCCAAGGCTGACCTCAAACTTTCCTCAAACTTGTAATCCTTCCGTCTCTGCCTCCTAAGTACCGGGTATCACCGGCATGCATCACCACCACTGTGCCACCACCACTGTGCCACCACCTTTGTGCCCAGCTTGGTGTCTCCTTTTAAGAGCCAAAATGTTCAGAAACTCCTTCTCATCTCCTTGTCTAGTACTGGATTATGGCCCACCCCTCAGTCACAGGTGGGAAAAAAGAGACATGCGTGATCAGCTTAGACCAGGCAGGGCTTAACTGAGTCACAGGTATGGACACAGGAGCAAAGTCAGGCTCTGGGTGAGCCGCTGACTCTGCATATTATGCTGCTGCTAAGCCAATGTCTGGTTCAAAATCACAAAAAAAAAAAAAAATTTGCTGTCAGCCCAGAATGGGAAATTTCCAACTTTTTTTCCTCATATAATATTTTGCCCCTTGAAAAGCCTTGTGAATAAAATGTTAACAGGAACTAATACTTTCAGAGACAGACTTACACTGATAATAAGAGCTTGTTCTAAATGAATAATATGAAAACTTTCCAGGTAACATCCCCCCAAAATAATAGAAATAGTCAAAGAGAACTTAACTTCCATGTTGAGAAAATGCTCTTATATATGTGAACAATTACCAAAATACTTGGTATTTGAAGGACAGTCCCCCTGTCTTATTTACCCCGTCACCCAGTGTTCCTATCTGGTTCCAATATACATGCCAACAACAGGCAGAGGTGGACTCAGGGCTCAGTAATTAGGGTATTCCAGATGCCTTACCACATCACAATGGCAGACACAACCTCAGTGCAAACAGGAATATCAAAAAAGTGGCACCCTTCTTTTTTTTTTTTTTTTGGATCCTGACATGTTTGGATCCTGGGAGCCACAGGAAAAAGTATGGTTAATATCACCACACACACACACACACACACACACACACACACACACACACTCACTCTCCTAGACTAGTGGCAGAGAGAGGGAAGGGGGAAGAGAAGAGGTGTATCCAATCAGCCTGAGGTTGTAACTGTTACCATTGTTGACAGATTGCTTAACCCACATTTCATCCTTTCTGTATCCAAAATTTTCACCATGAAATTTTGCAATTTCCCCCACTTCCATGAAAGAGTCTATTTCCCTTCTCCCTGATTTGGGACTTAGCCAGATGACTGATGGTCAATGAGATGTTATCAGACGTGACATGCAAAAGGGCTTTAAAGTCTGTAATTACCAGGGGAAGAACTTGCCTCATTTTACCTGCTGGTCCAAGGAAGACAAGACACACATGGAGCAGACCTCCAGTTCTGTACCACAGCCTCCCCAGCCTAGATCTGCAGATGCATGGGCCAGCTCCACTGGGATCCACAGAACTGGGTCAGCCACCCTGTACATGTGAGCTAAACAAATGTTTGGTGTCCCATGTCACTGAGATAATGTGCTGGCTTATTACTCAGAAATGGCTGGCCAACACAGCAGTTATGGAACCAATGTCTTACTTCCCTTTTTTATTCATCTAATTTTTTTGTCTATTTGTTTATTTTTAAGTATCATAATGGAGGCTACAAAAAAGAAGGGTTCCTTTCCTGTTTTAGGTTTTGTTATATCTTTAAAACCAATAAAACTGTGACATTGTAGGCCCTTGATAAATATTTGATGAAGAGAGCAAGTTTGAGGTGAATATATGTCACTTTAAACAAGAGCCCCGCAAGCCACAAATCACATGGTTGTTTTTCTTTAGTTTTATAACATATATTTACATCATAAAAATCAGTCCATAAGAACTGAACCTAGAGAGGGCTGGGGGTGGAACAGGGTTTGAGTGTTTGCCTGGCATGCACTAGGCCCTCGGTTCAATCCTCAGCACTTAGGGGTGGGAACATTGAGATTATGGTTTTCTCCTGTTTGAAGGATTTTCATTGTTAACAAACGGTTAGTGAATCAAGGATCCATACAAAAGTACAGATTAGTACTCACTGAAGTCAATCCTCAATTAATTCTTAGTAGAAAAAATTCAAATCATAAAGCCCTAAGTTTACCCAAGCAAAGCCACAGTGTTGCTGGTTTGCAAGTGACCCTTTGTTAACAGCAACAGCCTGGGTGACATTATATCATAGGGCCACCCCCCTTGCATCTGAGATCCAATCTACGACCACACATTGCAATTAATCATTATATCTTCTTGGTTTCCTCTAATCTACAATATTTCCTCAGCCTTTCGCTGTTTTCATAATTTTAGATATATTTTAAAATTTGTAATTTATTTATTAGAATGTGGAGAGAAGGATTTGTGCTCATGCACTCATTTCTCCAATCACTTCCTCCCTCCCTTTCATTATACAATCATATAAGTAAATTTTGGTTCAATTACAAATTTTAAAAATATCTATACAGTAGTAAGGAATTTTATTTATTCTAGCAATTTTTAAATTGATGTAAAGTGTGCATTACATGAAATTTACCACTATAACCGTTTTAGGTGTAAGATCCTGTGGTTGTACAAAAAATTGTCACCACTCAACTCCAAACCTCTTTTAATCTTGCAAATCTAAACCTCTATACCTGTTAAACAATAACTTCCCATTCTTTATCCCTGCCCTGCAGCCACAGGAAATGGCCATACTAATTTCTGCCTCTCTGAATTATTCTAGGAATTTCATATCAGTGGAATCATACAATATTTGTCTTTTTTATGAGTGACTTATTTTACTTAGTGTAATGTCCTCAACATTCATCTATGTTGTAGTTCATCCGAGAATTCCCTTCCTTTTTAAGGCTTAATATTATTCCATTTATGCATGTACCACATTTTGTTTATCCATTCATTCATCACTGGATACTTGTGTTGCTTCCACCTCTTAGCAACTGTGAACAATGTTATTACAAATGTAATATACAAATATCTTGGAAACACCAACTTTGAATCTTCTGAGTACCCTGAAGTGGAATTATTGTTTTATACAGTAAATTCTATTTTTAATGTCTTGAGGAACTGCCTTACTATTTTTCACAGCAGTTGTATCAATTTTGCATTCCCTTGTACAGTACACAAGGTTTCAGTTTCCTCATTTGGTTTTCGTGTTTGTTTTTGGTTTTGGTATTGGGGATTGGACTCAGAGGCGCTTTGCCACTGAGCGACATCCCTGGCCCTCTTTTTTTTTTTATTGTTGTTGTAGTTTGTTTGTTTGTTGTTGTTGTTTTTGTTGTTGTTTGTTTGTTTTTTGAGACAGGGTCTCATTAAGTTGCTTAGGGCCTCATTAAGTTGCTAAGGCTGACCTGGAATTTTTGATCCTCCAGTCTCAATTTCCTGAGTCACTGGGATTATAGGACTGTGCCACTGTGCCTGGTGTGCTTTCTTTTTTTTTTTTTTTTGATAGTAGCCATCCTAATGGGTGTGAGTCAGTATCTCATTATGGCTTGGATTTGCATTTCTCTACAGATTAATAATGTTAAAAATCTTTTAGAATCCTTGTTGGCCATTTGTATATCTTTGGAGAAATGACTCTCAAGTCTTGCCCATTTTAGGTGAAGGACTTTGTGTTGTGTGTGTGTGTGTGTGTGTGTGAGTGTGTGTAGCTGGGGATAGAACCTAGGGCCTTGCCCATACTAGTAAAGCACTCAGCCCCTGCCAGCATATTTTGCCCATTTTTAAATCAGGTCATATTGTCATTGTTGAGTTGTCAGAGTTCTTTATATATTCTAGCTACTAACCCTTTATCAGACATGAGATTTGAAAATATTTTCTGTCATCTATGGATTAACTTTTCATTCTTTTACTTGTATCATCTGATGCACAGCAGTTTTTTGTATGGGGAGAGGGGTTGTTTTGTTGTAGTATGGGGGATTGAACCCAGAACCTCAGATATGCTAGGCAAGCTCTCTATCCCTGGGCTATATCCATATATCCCATGGTATATAATTTTTATTTTATTTTGAAACAGGGTTGCTAAGTTTCACAGAATGGCCTCAAACTTTCAATCTTTCTACCTCAACTTCCAGAGTAATCGTGAGTATAGGTATAGGCCACAAGTGCCTGGCTTCATTTATTAGTTATAGTAGATTTTTTTTGTATGACCTTTAGAATGTTCTGCACATGACATCTGTGAACAAGAAAAATTTTACTTCTTTTTTAACTTGGATGCTTTTTTTTTTCTTTTCCCCTAATTTCTCTGGTTAGAACTTCTAGAACTATGTTGAATAAAAGTGAGCAAGGATGCAAAAGTGAGCATCCTAGTCTTGTCGTGGACCTGAGAGCAACAGTTTTCAGTTTTCTCCTCAAGTTTGATATTAAGCTTTTTCATATATGGGCTTTATTATGTTAGTTTTTTGAGTGTTTTTTTATCATGAAAGAGGTTTTATTTTCTTTGATTTTTCATCAGTTGAGATAATTACATCTTTCGCATCTTTCATTCTTTTAGTGAGAGATACAAGTTGAGTATCCAACTTGTCCAAAGTCCAAAAGTTCAAAATCCAAAATGTAGACTGGGGATAAAACTCAGTGGTAGAACAGTGGCCTAGCATGTATGAGGCTCTGGGTTTGGTTCCTAGAAGCTTTTAAAAATGCACAAACAAAATATGAAGTGCTCTAAAATTTAACAATTTTTGAGTACCAACATGGTGTCACAAGTGGAAAATTGCACACCTGACCTCATGTGTATGTTTAGTCAAAATGCAACTGCACTAAAAAATATTATATAAAATTACCTTCAGGCTATGTATATAAGATGCATATGAGGCATAAATAAATTTTATTTTTAGACTTGGATTCCTTTCTCAAGATATCTCATTATGTATGTACAAATATTCCTAAATCCAAAAAAGAATTGTGAACCCTGAAACACTTTTGGATCCAAGCATTTCAGAAAAAGGTTACTCAATCTGTTACACTAGTTGCTTCTCATCTGTAGAACTATCCTTATATTCCAGGAGAAAATGTCACTTGATCATGGTATATAATCCTTTTAATGTGCTGCCCCATTCTATTTGACACTATTTTTTTGAGGATTTTTTTTTAATCAATCATCCTCAAGGATATTGGTATATTGTGTTCTTTTCTGGCTAACATTGGCTTTTTATCAGGTTTATGGTGGATTCATAGAATGATTTTTAAAACATTTTATCCTCTTCAACTTTGTAGAATAGTTGGAAAAAAATGTGCTAATTACTTATAAATGTTGAATAGAAATAATCAGAGAAGCTATGATGATAAATTTTGTATATCAACTTAACTGGGTTACAGTTTCCAGATATTTACCTAAATATTATTTCTGGGTGTGCCTGTGTCTTTCCAGATAAGATTAGCATTTGAATTGGTAGACTCAGTAAGACAGAGTGCCCCCTTCCATGTGGGAGAAATCATCCTATCCATTGAGGGATTGATGAATTGAGAGTTTACTCTTCTACCTGACTTCTTGAGCTGGGACATTGATCTGTCTATCCCTGCCTTCAGACTGAGACTTATATCATGGGCTTCCCTAGTTTTCAGGCTTTTAGACATAGACTGAACTACATATGCCAGTTTTCCTGAATCTAAAGCTTGCAGATGGCAGGTCATGGGATTTCTCAACCTCCATAACAATGTGAATTCACTTCTCATAGTAATTCAAACTCTATTTCTCTCTCTCTCTCTCTCTCTCTCTCTCTCTCTCTCTCTCTCTCTCTCTCTCTCTCTCTCTCTTCCCCCTCCCTCCCCACTCCCTCTCTCCCCAGAGGTAGGAAGGAAGGAAGAATAATTTGTTGCTGTTATTGTTGTTCCTATTGCTTCTGTTTCTCTGGAGAACCCTGACTAATACAATTGCCATTTGGTCCTGGGTTTTTCTTTGTTGGGAGTTTTTTGATTGCTGATTAGATATCCTTACTAGACATAGAACTGTTTGGATTTTCTATTTCTTCATGAAAGTTGAAGATTTCCTAAGTTGTGTGTTTCTGGGAATTAATCCATTTGATCTAGGTCACCCAGTTGGTTGGAGTACAATTATTTATAATATTCTCTATAATCCGTTTTATTTCTGTCATGTCCTCTTTTTCATTTCTGATTTCAGTTGAGTACCTCTTTTTCTTTTAGACAATTTAGTGAAAGTTTTGCCAACTTTGTTCATCTTTTCAAAGATAAACTTTTAGTTTTGTTGATTTTTCTCATTTGTGTTTCTAGTCTCCATTTGTCTCTATTCTATAATCTTCATTATTTCCTTTCTTCTGCTAGCCTTGAGTTTAGTTTGTTCTTCCTTTTCTAGTTCCTTAATGTATAAGTTCAGTTGTTGATTTGATAACTTTTTTTAAGTGAGATGTACACCTACATATTTACCTCAGAACACTGCTTTAACTGTACCCCACAGGTTTTGGTATGCTTCTTCTACATTCTTGTTTATTTCAAGGCATTTTCTAATTTCCCATGTGATCTCTTCTTTGACCCATTGGATGTTTCAGAATTTGCTCTTGAATTTCTATCTATCTATGGATTTTTCTATTTTCATTCTGCTATTGATTTGTAGTTTCATTCCATTGTGATTACAAAACATACTTTGTATGATTTTAACCTCTTTGGTTTATTAAAACTTGTGTTGTAGCCTCACATGTGATATATTCTAGAGATTGTGCCATTTTGAGAAAAATGTGTTTTCTGCTATTGTTAGGTGAAGTGTTCTGGATATGTCTGTTGGATTCATTTGCTCTATATCATTGCTCAAGTCCTTTATTTCCTTATTGATCCATCTGGTTGTTTTCTCAGTTGTTAAATCCTGTATATAAGAGATATTAATTCTTCACTATCATATGTTGCAAATGTTTTGTCCAATTTGTCAGTTGTCTTTAGACTTTGCTTGGAATGTTTTGTGCCATGACTACCAAAAAAAAAGTCATATTTAAAACATTTTTATATTTATATATCCATATTTCCATCAGTTATCCCTATAGTCTTTTTTTGTTTTGTTGTTGTTGTTGTTTTGCGTGGTACTAGGGAGGGAACCCAGGAGTTCCCAGACATTTTTACTATTTCTTTTGAGACAGGGTTTTGGTTGCCTAAACTGGCCTCAAACTCGCTTCAACCACCTAAGTCACTGGGATTACAGTTAAGAAGCAGCACTTCCAACTCCAATACCTTTTTTAAAATGTACATCCTTACTCCAGTGGTTTGAGATGCCACTTTTGTCATTTCCATGTTGTACGTGGGTCTGTTTCTAGACTTTCCATTGATCTGTTTGTCCACTTATGCACTACTACCACACAACTTCAATTACAGTGATTTCATAGCATGCTGTAATATCTGAAAAGGCTAGTTTCCCCTTTTACTTTTTTACCCAGTGTCTTCCTAGTTATTCTTGCATGTTTATTTTTCTATAGAAATTTTAGTATCAACTTATATTGTTCTATTTCTAAAAAGTTTGTGGCCACTTTTATCAGGTTAAACCTATAAATTAATTTAGAGAGAACTACATATAAATACATAGATATATATGTTTCATTGTCCTGTCCATGAACAAGAATTCCTTTTCATTTGTTCAAATATACTTTAGTGTTTTTCAGAACATTCTTGCCTCTTTACAAAGAAACTCATTTGTAATTGTGGGATTTTACACAGTTAATCTATTGGTGGATTCATAACATGTCTCATTTTCATAGATGAACACCGAATATGTAAAACCAAAACCATATGGAGGAAGAGCATTTTTTTTCACTCAAGGATTTGCCTGACTATTAAAGAAAATGATACATAGCCTGTTCTTCTGCCCTTTAATTAGGAGGGTAAAACAAGTTACAATATATATATATACCCCTCAAAGAAAGTTTAAACTAATTTATTCATTTAGACAACAAATATTACTGAGAAAATGATTAATGTGTGGCAAGTGACTCTCTTGGCATTGAGATTCCAAAGGTGACAAAGACCGAGATCTCTTCTACAAGAACATAACAATCTACTGGGGGAGACAGGCTCTTCCCCAGGAAGCCCAGGAACTCTACTTAACCACATATTTCTTTGCTTATGGAGTTTCCTTAGACCATGATGCTCAGACCTTCTTTCCCTCTTCTAGTCCCAGCTCAAATTCTACTTCTTTTGGCATATCCCTTCTGATCACACTCTCCAAAATTAATTACCCTACATCTGCCATTTCTATTAGATCCTGCTCCTTAGAATGTTGTATTTAAGTGGAATCTTTCAACATGTTTCTACCTCCCCCACTAGCCTTAATGCAGGTGTTAGCTGTGTCTCATTCATTCTTTGTTCTTTCACAGTAACAACAACAATGACTTATCCTGTAGAAGACTGGTCATTATTTTGGGATGCCCAACATTGCAACAGCCTTTCCCATATTTGGAGAATTTCCAACACTATGATCCCTGGTGTCAGTAGAGAATGACTCCTAGTTTAGATGCTAAAAAATGCCAGAAACTGACTTTCCAAAGCTTCCTTGCAGAGAGTCCTTGGTCATCTGACCTAAGAACACTTAATCAGAACTGCCTCCTATGGTTCAATTAGGAACTAATGATGCAAAGAATTGAGAATTGGAAGTCTTGCCTGGTACTGATCCTGGCTGTAGGGGCAGGGCAGCAAATGTAATACTGAGGTTTCCATATAAGTGGTGTTATCAGGTCCTGTGAACAAGACAGGAAGCACAAAAGGAGAATGAAGGGACCACAGTCAAATTGCTGCAGATTATGGTATCAGGTATACAAACTTCCCTTACAGCATTAGTATTTAATATGTACCTAGAAAACTGAAACTTTTCACATGACCAGCCCCAAAGTTTCCTAAATGTTATTACATTTGTTGTCAAACTACTGCTACTACTTAAAACCCTTATTAAACCAGGTCCACTGTCATGTTCCACAACTGAACACTCAAGGTCACTCCAGGTGAACTGGGCTGGCACGAAATAATCACACAGAACTGGGTCTTGGCTCCTCTGGCCTTAGGGGTCCATGGAAAGAGAGAGAGCACGAGGAAATGAGCCATGCTGAACCCTTTTATTGGGGATAAGCCATTCAAATGAGGCAAGAGGTCAAGTTTCAGGGGGTTGAATCCAGCTTCATGATGTCTGTTGTCAGCAGATTGACTGACATCTAGGAATACCATGTCCATCTCATGAGCTGTGTGGGGATCAGAGGCAGAGCAAGGCCCACCCAAATAGAGGGGCAATGTGGATTCAGTCCACTTTGTGCACTCAGTGCTCATAGTTCACACACACAGCCCATGGCTGGCTTGCCACATCTCCACATTCTCATCACTCAAGGCTAAGGGGCACTCGGTTCCTATGTGGCAGCTCCTGACAGTCCACAAAGCAAAATAATATTTAAATTTTAAATGTACATTATAATTACATAAATATCCTTCCTTTTCTCTGTACTACACTACCGGAACACTTTTGTTAGCATTTAACAACCTTTCTGCACATTGTAACATGCAAGAAAGAAATGTAAATTTTATTACATTGAGACACAATCTTCTTCCTATCAGATTAACAAAAATTCAAACTTTTGAAAATATACTCTATTGGCAAGACCAAGAAAAAAGTTACTGTCATTAAATGCCAGGGGAAATGTAACATAGTATAACCACTAGGAGGGGGATTTAGAATCATTTTTGTTAATCTATCCAAATATAAAATATGAGGAAAGAGAAAAAGGAGTAGAAGAAAGAGAAGGAGGAATGGGAATGAGAGCAGATGAAGAGCTAGAGGGAGGTGAGAGAGGGGCAGAGGGAGGAATGGAAAAAAAAGAAAGGAAGGAAAGAAGGAATGAACAAGTAAATTTTGTTTGCACAAGGTATTTACTGTGGTATTATTTGTAATAGCAAAGGTCTAGAAAGAAGCCATCAATTGAGACTGAATATAATCATTTACATATAATCATATAATCATTTACATCATTATGCCGATGTAAACAGAATGAGGAAAACCTCTGAATGATAATATGAATATATTACATATAACTTAACTATATATTATATAACATTTTCTCATACTATCATAATTTTGCCTTATTATTTAATAAGAGAGCCTAAATTATACAAAATATATGTTATCTATAATAATATAGAGGTATATTATATTAGTAAATAATAAAACAAGAAAATTTTAAATTCTATATTTTGTGTAAGAAAGGAGAAAAAAACTTGAAAACATATATATGTAATGTTTGTATTTAGTTATAGGCCCAAAAAATGATGAAAAGACAAATAGGTACTATAATGGTTAATATGGAGAAAGTATAGAAAGGGAATAGGGATGGAAGAGAAATATCTGTGAATGTATATTTTTATTTAGTTTTTACTTTGAAACTTGGTGAAGGTTTTTATTTAATTAGAAATCTAAAGTGATATATATATATATATAAAATTTACCTCCAAAAGGAAATAGGACTCTTTGGTGAAATGAATATTCCAGGTCTGAAGTGGAAAATGTAGCAATTAAACTGGAAAAATCTTGAAGAAGTCACCCTGAAAAATCTTTTTACCAAACTTGAAAGAAAATGTCAGGATAAATTCCACATCAAAAGAACAGAGGCACCAACTTCAATGGACTTCAACTGTCCTAAAATGTGATGATTTAGTATCAAATAAAAAATAATTGTAATGAATTAAAGGGCTAAAATGTATGGAAATTCGCTGTTAAATCATTGGAGGTTGCTTGAGCACCAACTCATCAACTCATTACTCTGAATATTTAAAAGTAAAGGGAAAGCATCAAGCATTTATCCTGTTTTCTGTCTTTCTTTGTTTCTGGGCTAGGATAGAACCCAGGGCCTCCTGGAATCACAGGCATGGGCCACTATGCCATGCATATCCTACCTGTCTTATACCATGTTAGGGACCCAAAGAGTAGATAGGAGCCAGTTTTTTAAAGAAGTATTCCACTTAATAAATTCAGATGGATAAAAGGATAAGAAAAAAAATGATCTTTTTTAAAACTTTGGTGAAATCACAGATTTTTCTAGGCAACAATTATTAATAGATTCTGAAACCATTAGGTGAAAGATTGATGGAAAGATTAAGCTGACATCCCCGGAACACCCTGATTAATCCTACTGTCACTGAAATCAGGGTAACTAGACATTATATGCTTCAAGAAATGATACCATAACAGTTCATACTATTGTCTGCAAAGCATCCCTGCCTTAATGAATTGAAACTGTGTGGTCAAGCTTCTAGGCCTAATTACCAAGCTGTGGGAGAGACAGGCTCAAGAAGGACGAGGTAAATACTACCACGGGGGATGAAATCAGCCAAATCCACAAATTTAGCACACTTCTTCTGAAGATAAATGACCTGGATTCACCAACAAAGTCATTAACCTAAAAAAAAAAATTTTTAAAAAGAGGACTGTCGTAGAATAAAAGCAAATCAAGGGCTGGGGATGTGACTCAAGCGGTAGCGCGCTCTCCTGGCATTCGTGTGGCCCAGGTTCGATCCTCAGCACCACGTACAAACAAAGATGTTGTGTCCGCCAAGAACTAAAAAATAAATATTAAAAATTCTCTCTTTAAAAAAAAAAAGCAAATCATTAGTTATCACAACCAAATGCAATGTGTGGAACTTGTTTTTTGAATGTTAGTTAAAACAAACCAAAAGTAAAAGCATATATTTGAAATTATTAAAGAAAATATGAATAAGGAGTGGTTATTAGATGATATTGAGGTTTATTAATTCTGTTAGGTCTGCCAGTTGCATGTTCATTAATTTTTTTAAAGTCTTTATCATCTAGAATGACATTCTGAATGATTTCCTCGTGAAACACTATGGATGTTCAGATTTGTTTCAAATACTCCAGAAATAGGCAAATAAGAATGGCATAAAGAAAAAGACAAAACATACAAGCAAACAAACAACCCACCTTTCTTTTATTTTATTTTAGGTACTGAGAATTGAACCAGGGGCACTTAACCACTGAGCTACATCCCCAGACCTTTTTTTGTATTTTATTTAGAAACAAGGTCTCAATGAGTTGCTTAGGGCCTCACTAAGTAGCTGAGGCTGGTTTTGATGCCTCAGGCTTATCCCATACCTCAGGCTCCCAAGCTGCTGAGATTGCAGGCGTGCACCATTGTGCCTGGCTAATAAAAAACACTTCTTGTCATGATAGGGCACTGGAGCCTCACTCAGGGCAAGCATCTATGCTATAGTTTCATATATTTGCTGCTATCTCACCATTCCAGGGCTCTGGCCCTTGGCTTCTTTACTTACCAAGTGAGGATTTTGACTTCTCAAGTCTTTCATTTCTAACATTGTGATTCTAACACTCTGAAATCCCCATATCTGTCTCCTTCTCAAGAATCCTTTTCCAACTAACTCCCTGTAAGCAAGACTGGAGTTCCCTCGAACTCTCCCAAGAATACTTTCTCTGAATATGTGACTTGTGTGTCTCACTTTCTATTCTCTCATGCATAAAAAAAATACCAGAACTAATTCCTGTATATCTAAATCATCCAACACTTTCTGTACTCTATCTATATATCTGCTTCTATTGTATGTGTCAGTGTTGTGTGTGTTAGACTGTAAACTAAGACACTGTCAACCCAGCATGTGGGTATTCTCTTTAAACATGCTGATGACTTAGCACATTGTCAACATGCAGCAAATGCATAATACCATAATACTAGAGCATAAATAGTGAATTTTCTAAGCAATCTGTTGCAGCTGGCCTGTCATAGGATACAAAACCTTATATTTTCTGGTTTAATTTGCTTCTTTTCCTCCTGTCCAACATTAGCAGTTGTCATTTTATGAATCATATTTCCAAGAATGGATAAAGGATCTTTGTTCCATGAAAAATAGGCCTAATCCACAAAGCACAAAGTCTCTCTTTACACTCAACAAATAAGGATACAGATATATGTGTATGTATATATATATATATGTGTGTGTGTGTGTGTGTGTGTGTGTGTGTGTGTGTGTGTGTATGTGTGTGTGTGAATCACTTTTATGTAAAGAATATAAACTCCAAGTTTCTAATACTGCCTAGTAACTATCTGTCTACTGGCTAGACACTATTGTATTGCATTTCCTTCTATAATCTTCTCTAAAATTTTCAGTGCATAACTGCAATGCACCGTATAAAAAGCGAGTCTCATGGCATTTACTATTGAAAGTGATTAGATATAACTTTAACATTTGAGACAAATTCAAATCAATGCCATTGGTATGTTTCTTAAGATTTTTCATTTTAGGGCTGGGGTTGGGCTCAGTGTTAGAGTGCTCACGTAGCATGTGTAAGGCACTGGGTTTGATCCTCACTCAGCATCGTGTAAAAATGAAATAAAGATATTGTGTGTCCAACTACAACTAAAAATTAAATATTTTTAAAAAAGATTTTGCATTTTAGATAGCTTGGAAAAACCAGATAGTGACCACATAAAAGCTTATGTGGATTTTTTTTTCTTCTGAAGGGAGTGCGTGGTGGGGAGCAGTTGTCATACTTGTAAATGTTTTACCAATTCCAACTGAGTTCCCATATTTTGCTAATATATAAATATTGTCTGATCCATCCTCTCAACCCTAGTTTAAGAGTGTTAAACAATGCAGATGGCTGAATTTCATCTTCGGTCAGGCTGTGCTGGTAAAAGCTTTTTCTTCTTTAAAAAAAAAAAAAGTGACCATAAATTTCCATCAGAGGTTTCAAAAAAGTACCTCTTGCTGTTGCAAGTAACTTCACGATACTATGCTGCTTATGTGATGTCACTTCCTTAACTCAAAAGTCTTCTGTACTTTGCTTGCTGAATTACATGGAAACTCTTCAGCTTCCATTCTATATACAAGGTAATACATATACACAGAGACTATCTACATCTAAGTAAGGGCTAAATGAACTAGTACACATAGATGGCTTAACCTGTTGTGGGAGCTAGAGGCACACAGCTCTTTATAAGCATTCTCTGCGTCCTGGGAAGTCCTCAGAAAAAGTACATTCTCAATAAGTATTTGTTGAATAAATACAATGAATAACATGAGAAATATAAGTCAATATCTATGAACAAAGAGAAATTCTCTCTTTACTGGGAATATAACTTACCAAGGATTTTCACACAGGGTGTTAAGCTATAGAATGCCTCAACACAGAATTTTAAACCAAACAACACAATTTTGAAAATTTAACAGGAAGAGAGTTAATAAAAGGAAGACCCATTTATTCAGATGAATCAAAGATAAATCTGAGATGTAATCATGTTTTATTTGTACAGGGTCATTCACCTTAGAATCAAAGCACTCACCACATATCTCATTAACCCTTACAACACCCCCAGGGGGCAGGTAGATGGCAAAGATGATCCACTTGCTACTGAGGGAGAGTGCCTGAGGCCCAGGACAATGAAGGGACTTGTCAGAGGCCACATCAATTGAGTGAGTAATGGAACAAGAAATAGAACTAAATTCTAGTCTTTACCCTCAGTGAACTATTATATTTTACCATGAGGTTGCCAAACATCTCAATTACTTCTTACTCTAAAATCCATTTTAAAAACAAACCTTCCTTTTGAAAAAAAAAATTGGTCAACTGTGCAAGATTCAATAATTAAGGAAAAATACAAAATAGCAAGTGTTTTTGTTGTTTGTTTGTTTTAATGGGTCCATAATATCACTTAATATGTCTGGGGAAGAAAACTGAAACAAACACTGGTTCAGAAATAACTTTTGTATAAGACAAATGTATGCTTTAGAACAATTAAGGTGCATTCTATTTACAACTGAAAACACCAGGGCTTGCAAACAGAACTTTTGAAGTTGAGCGCATTTCTTCATTGATTCTTTTCCCCAAGATTCTACCCGGGGGTGATGGGCATACCAACTACTTTTAATTGACTCATCAATGAAAGAATTATCAGAATCTTCAGGTATTTTAACCTCTAAGTTTTCCCAGAAGCCCACCGGATGAGTCGTTATGGTTTTTGAACCCTTTAAAAAGGTTGGAAATAAAACACACAAGGATAAAAAGCCCAAAACTTCCTATGAATTCGTGTCTCTACTCAATAATTTACTACTCCTGACTCCTCACGTTTGAAACTATCGCGGAGCGAAGTTGTGGCGGATGAATTGATTCTCAGATGGGTGGTGGCGGTGCGTGGGCCGGGACCCCGATTCCGAGATCGCAAGGCCGAGTGCGCAAAGACTGGATTCTACATTCGCTTCGCCTCCGTAAGGATTGCGGAAAAACTGGCTCGCCGAGGGAATTACTCCATCTCCAAGTCGTTCTTGTGATTTTTCTTTGTTAAGCATAAAATCAGTGTGAGTGCGAAGATAGTCGCTGCGCTTTCTAGGATCCTGGATCAGGGTAGCTAGCCCTGCTACGGAGCTGCTACCATGGAGTTCCAGCTCTGGGCTTGCCGGGTGTGCCCGCTTCTGCGCTTTACTGAAACCGGAGGAGATGGGAGCGCACAACGCACGCCGGCAGCCAAGTGCAGTTGGGTTCTCAGTTCCCAGACTGGTAGTTCTCAGTTTCTAGTTTCCATATCGACTGCTCTGTTCAAAGGGATCCAAAGAGTGACCAAGCCCCAGCTGGGGAAACCCGTGGAGGACTGGTCTTTCTATCTTTTGGTGGCTCACCTATGCTAGCCGCTGTTGATTCTCTGTTTGGACACCAGCAGGAGAGGAAGTTTTTTGAGAGGAGGCATCCCTGCTTAAACTCCTGGGCTGATGGTGACATGCCAGGCCCACTCTGGCTTGGAGCAGCCAGGTTAGGTGAAGCCATACTCAGCCCAGGAAGAGATGAATGGAAGCTCCAAAGGCCTCTCCCCTCACTCTCCTGAACTTTTGGATCCAGCCCTGCTACCTGTGATTATGCTACCTACCATAGGCCTTCTTCCCAAGGAAGGTTGGGACTCAGGTCTTGGACCCAGAATATGGATTCTGTCTTTAGCTCCACCATTTATTTACTGCTGTTTGACTCTGAGCAAGTCACTTAACCTCACTGGTCTTCACTTTCTTTATTTGTTAAGTGACAAATAAAGAAATAATCAGAGGACTGTTGTGAGAATATGAGATGATGCATTTAACCTAATCCTTCAAGACAATTGCTCAATTAATATCAAGTTGCTTGGAAGAACTGAATAAGCTGGGTATGAGGAGTCATGTCAAAAATAATTTGATAGTCATTATATATTCTTGCCCTTGAAACTAAGAAAGCAGAGACAAAACTGCTGTCCTCTTGCAGCTTGCATGGCTGAGGACAGTGTTGAGGTTGTCCAATAATGAAAATATGAGCATAGGGCTGTTCCAACTTTTAAGTCAGATGGACATTGAAGCAAAGCATGTGAGGCAGGGAGCCAGTAAGAAGAGTTTAATGGGGCTACTGTCCAAGTCCCTTATCTGACCCCACACTCACAAAGGTATCACCATGTGAGTCCTCCCTAGGGAGGTTTGCCTCAGGAAGCAGGCTGGGTAGGTAAGCTCACTAAGGTACCTCTTCCCGCCTTTGTGGTTCAAACCAAGTGCTTGCTCCTCCATTCCACTGGTACCCTGCAGCCCCTCCCCTTTAGGTCTTCAGAAGAATTCCCAGAAACAGCAGACACATGGTATGTGCACACAGAAGAAAAATCATGGGAAGGACACAGCAAGTCACAGAGAAAAGCCTAAGGAAAAACCAAATTTGCCAACACCTGGATCTTGCACTTCCAGGCTCCAAAATTGAGAGCAAATAAATTTCTATTGTGTAAGCCAAATTGAAAAAGAAAAAAAAATTCCTAGTAGAGTTACAAAGGGAGATAACTCATTCTCTCAAGGAATTTAAATTCCTCTTCCTTCTTTCTATGGGAGCCAGGAGATCAAAGAGTGGGTAAAAAACTAAGCAAAAGGTGTTTTTTCAGACTCTCTGAGCAGTGATAATGACCAAATACTTTGAGGCACTTTATAAAAAAAATATAAACAACAATGTGAAGACAGCAGCAATATTCTAGTTTCTAACTGGATGCTATATCCTTATAGGCAAAGAGAAATGTCTTTTAAAAAAATAAGTAGGTATAAGATATAGATATTCACAAGTCTGGCCTGCATACCTACTATCAATATTATATGTCAGCAACTATAATTACTACTTATCTTGTTCCTCTGTGCTTCAGTGTCCTTTGTGTATTTACTTAATTGTTATTGATATGCCTATAAGGTAGGATCTACCATCATTTTGTAGATGAGGAAATTGAGATTTAATGCAGTTAAATAACTTGTCCAAGGTCATAGAGCTAGGTAAATAATACAGCCACTCCTTTCCCATCATTTTATTAAAATAAATATTTACTAGTTCAAAATAAATACTTACTGAGTGCCTTTCCTATATCAGGCACTGGAAGATACAGTGATATTTAAAAAGAAAAATCCCTGCCTCATATGGATTGATTACATTATTGTGGAGGAGCAGCAGCCAAAAGAGGAAAAAAGTAATTTTAGTATATGAGAAGTTAAGTACCATGGTGAAAAACAAAGAGAAAGAGGGAAAGGAGAGGGTGGGGTTGAAATGTCAAATTTGGTAAGAAAAGCTTCACCCAGAAGATGACATTTGAGGAAAGAACTGAAGCAAACTATGCGTATGTAGAGGAGAGTGCTCCAGGCAGAGAGAACAGCAAATGCAAAGGCCCCAAGGAAAGAAGGAAACCAGTGGAGTTCAATACAGAAAAGGGGGAAGGGGACTGGCAAAGCTTCAAACAAGTGAAACTTGAGGGTCTTTTGAACATTCAAGTCAAGAAAAATATCAAGTAGGCAGTTGAAAGGGTCAGAGATGGAGTAGGCACTGGGAGGGTATAGAACCTGAGGGATTTAGGCTTTTCTTCTAGGTGGGGAGTCACTAGGAGGTTCCCAAACTCTGTAATATAACAGGATCCCTCTGACTGCTGTGCTAAGAAAGCACTGCAAGGGGGCAAGGTAGAAGCCTGGAGGCCAGTTAAACTGCCATGACAACCTAGGTTAAGAGTTTAATGCCTGTAGGCCCACATGATAGTAGCAAACGTCATAAGGAATGATCAGATTCTAGATACATGTGGAAGACAGAGGCACAGTATTTGCCAATAGGCTCTTTTTCTAGCCTGAGTCTGGGTGTTAAGGTATTAACCTTGGATTGCTCCAAGGTTTTTGGCCAGAGCAACTCCTTAAAATCTGAAGGGGAACATGGTAGATCAAAGCTTCAAGCAAATTAAATATAAGGGTGGATGTTAGTTTGTCTGCTTGCTTTTCCAGTACTAGGGATTGAACACAGGGACACTTTGTAACTGAGCTACATCCCAGCCCTTTTATTTTTTATTTGGGTACAGGGTCTCGGTTACTAAGACTGGTCTGGAACTTGCAATCTTCTTGTCTCAGCCTCCTGACTTGCTGGGATTAGAGGCTTGTGACACCACACCCAGAAATATGAGGGTCTTTTAAACCTTTACATAGAGCTAGATATCAAATAGGCAATTGACTATACAAACTGGAGGTTGTAGTTAGGGAAGTTCAGGCAAAAAGTATTTTAAAACCTGGAAGATGCTTGGGTTACAGGTGCTGGTAACCAAGAGGCCACATAGGAGTAAGGGCCAATGGGAGAAGAGGCATCGGCATTGGGCCTGGGTGCAGCAGACACCAGGCCGTAAAGGGTCAACTCATCTCACCTAGTACCGGAAGAGACCCCGTGCACTTTACAAGGTGCAAAGTGCGTCTGGCCAGAAGCCTGGAAAGGTCGCCGGGTCCCACAACGTCCCACACCGCTCACGTAGGCACCTTCTAACCCCAGGCCAGGCAGAGAGCCGGCCCGGTCCTCTCAGTCTCTTCTGGAGAACCTCTGAGGCTCGAAGATGTCACGACGGGTGGACGATTACTGACACCTGGAATTGGGTATCCGCCCTGCCAGCTCCGAACCCATCACCCCTGCGATTCGCATTCCGCGGGTGTCTGGCACCCGCTCCGCTCCTGCCCCGCCCTGCTCGCAGACGTGCCCTTCATTCTGTAATTTTTTTTAAAAGGAAATTCCTTTTTCCCTTTACTATCGCCCCTCAGTTTTTGTGTGGGGTCTTCCCCTTCTGGAGAGTTCCTCTGACAGAAATGGCTAGTCAGCCAGGAAAAGGAGTGCGCGAGAACGCACGCTTTGGATGAAGTTCCCTGAACCCACAGATGACACAGCGCAGTTGCTGGGGAGATCACAGATCATTGTAGAAATTCATTATGCTGAATTTTCAATACATCTCAGCAACCCGGGCCTAGCCTAGCGTCCCGCCACAACAGAAATCAACCTGCAGGTTATTCTTAACCTTAACTTTCTGGGGATCACCAATCTCTATAAAATTGTTTGCAAGCTGTGTATCCTAGCTGAAAAGACACACCCACTTTGGGACACACGTTTGGAGTTTCAGCAACACCCCCCACACCCCGCCCCCAGCACCACCAGACAAACACAGGACTCTATCACACCTGAACCAGTTGCCGGACTGAAAGAATGCACAAGCCTTGTGATCTCCGCAGGAAGAGCAAAAATCAAACATCAAGTCAATTTCAATTTCACAGGGCTTGTTTGTGATCTCGATCTCTTTCTTTCCCCCTCCCCCCAAATGGACAACAGTTAATCAGGGGATCAAGTGATTTGGGTGGATATGAAAGGCACAGACCTCCTGGGAAAGGAAAGATGCAATTAGAATGAAATCATTCCCTTGGGTTGTCCTGGCCTCTTCAAACCACCAACAAAAATGTAATTAGAGCAAAATTGTTTTGGAAGGAAGTTACCAACTGGGAAAGGTTACCTTAGACGTAATGATGACAGTTCTGTAATTTTGTAATTCCATTAACCAAAAAATTTCTATATTAAAAGTAAAAAAAAAAAAAAAAAGTTCCAGGGCCTCAAGGACCCGAAGGGGGAGAAGGAGGACAATAATGCTGTACCTACTTCTCCAGGGATTCCAACTCTCCAGCATCTAGCTGGCTGGCTTGTTGGTGGTGTTTTGTGTAACAGTGGAGGATACCATATCTGCTTTATTTTATTTCACCAGATGGAGAAAATGCAACAATATTTTGGGGGGGAAACATTTCCTGTCTTTTTGTTCTTAACATAAAAAAAGTACTTTACGACTTTTTTTCAGCATATTTTCTTCTCCTTTGGGGCATTTTTTAAAACCCTAAAAGCATACATTTACCAGGAGTCTGAATTCTCACAATACTATATTCCTATCTCTTTCTGCAACCAAGACTTGCTGGACTTGCTCCATTGGGGAAACTTGTGTTTTACAAGCCATAGAGAATAACTACAATAGCTAAACTTTTTTTTGGGGGGGGGGGTAGGGAAAATTTTAAACTTAAAACATAGTATTTATAGGCCATTGATTTTTTTTTCTTTTTATTACCCATTTAACCATGTCTTTTCTTTGACGCTCTTCCAGAGGGACTCTCGTCAACCATGGCTAGATCAGAGAAACCAAAAGGAAAGGTCTTCATCATCTCTAATCTTCATCTCTCACCTCCCTCCAAAGCAGTTTACAATAAAAAGAACTCACTCCCACATCCTGATCCCTGCTCTTCTTTGATCTTCCCCGTCATTTTCTTATTAAAAACAACTGCTCTGTTGCCACCACCACCAGTTTTAAATTGTCTGAGTAACTATTTTCATCCTTAAATTTTTAATTTTGAAAAATCAAGTCATATATTAGAGTTATTATGGTGGCAAATACAATATCCTCACTTGAAAAACAGGGGAAATCTGTAGAGAACAACCTATTAATTTTCCACCAACTAGAAAGCACTAAAATGCTACTTTCTGAATATGGGTCTCTGGTTTCTTCCTGTCTCAGTCACACCACTGTTCATGGTTTCCTGGGCTATTTCTTCCATTGAACAGTAATTAAAAGTGAGCAAACATTAAATTTCATTCCAATCAGCATAATAATAATAATAATAATGTAGACTGGGAACATGACTAAGTGGTAGAGTGATTCCCTAGCATGCACTAGGCCCTGAGTTTACTCCCCAGCACTGGACCAAAAAAAAAAAAAAATTGTATTCTGCAACATGTTACTAAACTCTAGCTATTGATACAATATTCCACCCAATTCCAGTGAACAAAATAATTTGAATAAGTACTCAAATAATTTTGAAATTTATTAAGTTATAGAACAGACACATTATATCAACTCTTTGCAAATAAATGGGTTAAATAAGTTATGAATTAAAAATGTAAAAACAGGTTAAAAAGTTCATGCTTTCGATTTTACACATAAAGATTAGAGTCCAATCTGCGGGAAAGAAAACTTAACATTAGCCAAAGTTGAAAAAAATGAATAGAGCAAAGATAAGAAGATTCTTTTGTTTTTTATGTAATACCTACTACCTTATATAAATTTATAGTGTGCTTTTATTCGAGGTTAGATATATCTCTCCACTTTCTGAATTTCAGTGGTGCATTCCACTTGGAATAATGTTGTTCTGGAAAACACACTCTCATCATAGGCAGTCTCAAGTCTGGTTATGAGCTACTGCTACAGTTCCCTCTACAGCACTGTACGCCTCTCATCAGAGCAACAGCTACCCATTACTGCCCTTACTCCCACAATTGCAGATCTTCCTTGCTATGGTATAAAAATCTAAAAGGGAAAGTACTGCCTCTATTTTGCCCAGCATTGTGTTCTAAGTATCTGGCACACAATAGGAACTTATTGAATATTTAATGAATTAATAAACAGATTTCATAAATAGCATTGATTTGTGGGTTGTTTTGGTTTTGATTTGGGCACAAATAAATCAAGTGCAAGGAACAAAACCAGAGATAAGTCCCCTCCCCCTTTTAAATCTAGTGAGGAAGCCTCAGGAGTTGAGTGCAGAATAGCAACAAGCTAAACATCTGAGTTTGAAACCCAGCTCAGATACTTATGTGTGACTTTATATTAGTTACTTAACCTTGCTGAAACTCATTTCCTCCTCTGTAAAATAGATACAATAAAAATCCCCCTGGAGGGTCATTTTACAAATTAATAAGCATTTATGTAAGCACTTTATGAATGAGCATCTTTATCGCTCATTCACCAAGTGTTTAAGGGTCTGCTAATGGGCACAGGGATGCAAAGATGAATAAACCAAAATTCTTTGAGCCCTAAGCCTCTAAGGAAACATGGCAAATATAGTAACAGTGACAATCAAAGGGAGTTACAGAGAAATTACTTGACTGGAAAGAGGGGTTGGATTCAACCAGATGGCAACATGTGACTAAAGACACAAAGTCTGAACAGGATGGCTTCTAAAGGAGAAGACCACCACAAGTAGCTGACTCCCCATTTAATGCAAAGCAAGGCCCAACTTATTACAGTGGCTATTAAGAGCCTGTCCAAAAGCGCATACACCCCATTTTCTCTTGGCCCTCATTTCCTACTATAAGTTGAGTATCCCTTACCTGAAATGCTTGGAGCCAAAAGCGTTTTGAATTTTTAGTTGTTTGAGTATGTTTTCATATACATAATGAAATATCTTGGGGATGGAGCCAAAGTCTAAAGATAAAATTCATTTGTATTTCATTCACATCTTATACACATAGCCTGAAGGTAATTTTATACTTTTATAGTGTGTCTACATTTTGTCTATAATCCATTACATGAAGTCAGTGCAAAACTTTCCATTTGTGGCCTCACATACATGCTTAAATTTTGGATTTGGGGAATACTTTAGATTTTGATTTTCAGATTAGGAATACTCAACCTGTATTTCTCACTCTTTGTTCTCCTCTCCTTGTACATTCCCATCTCAGGGCTCTATAATAGCTGTTCCCTGGCCTAGACATTCTTCCTCTGTTTATTCATATAGCTCTTGCTCAAATGTCACCTTTTCAATTAGGCCAACCTTGATCAAACTATGTAAAAGTATCTTAAATTCTATAAAATGAATTTACTTAAGTTTATTGTTTACTGAAAACATCTCCCCCACTCACCCCCATATAAGCTCCATGAGGACAAAGGTCTTAAGTTTTGTTCCCTGAGGTATCACAAGTGCTGGGGACAATGGCTGGCACACAGTAGTGCAGAATGAATGAATGAAGTGTCGCTGGAATGTAAAGTCAGGGCAGGAAGTAGAGAGAGATGAAGTGGAGAGCTATAGAGGCTTTGAATGCTGCCGTGAAGAGCTTAGATTTTTATCTGGTGAGTAATGGGAAGCCTTTAAAGGTGAGTGGCATGTTCAGATCTGCTTTTTAGATAAATCACTCAAGGAAAGGATTTGAAGAATAATAATGGCAGAGTCCAACAGTGAAGAGATTGCAGCAGCAAGTGAACTAGGGAGCAAGTCAAGGAAGATCCAGAGGACAGCAGTAGGAATAAGAAGGGAAAGGCCCTATCTGAGGCATAATTATGTTAAAAGCAGACAGGTTTTGAGTCTGGCATGGTGGTGCACTCCTGTAATCCTAGGTTCTGGGAAGGCTGAGGCAGGAAGAGGAACACAAGTTTAAGGCCTGCCTTGGTTATTTAGCAAGAATCTGATGCAAAATAAAATTCTGAAAGGGCTGGGACTGGGGGCTAGGGATGTAGCTCTGTGGTGGAATGCTTGCCTTCATGCATGAAGCCCTGAGTTCTATTCCCCGTCAACTCCAAAAAAGGGGGACACTGGAGAACTGCTCAGTGGTAAAATGTCCCTGGGTTCAATCACCAGTAGCAGAGATGGAATAAACAGGGATCAGGAGGGTCTTTTTTTTTTTTTTTTTTTTTTTTTTTTTTAAAGAGAGAGTGAGAGACGGGGACAGAGAGAGAGAGAGAGAGAGAATTTTAACATTTATTTATTTTTTCTTAGTTCTCGGCGGACACAACATCTTTGTTGGTATGTGGTGCTGCTGAGGATTGAACCCGGGCCGCACGCATGCTAGGCGAGCGCGCTACCGCTTGAGCCACATCCCAGCCCCCAGGAGGGTCTTGGTAACTGATAAAGTGGAAGCGGGTAAAGAGGGAGGAAGGGGAATGCAAAGATGACTACAGGTTTATAGTACAGGTGACAGGGAGGTTGAACTAAGTGAGCTGGAGAATGGGCAAGGGGAAAGGGACAGGGAAATGATGAATTAACTCCATGTATATTCAAGTGGTTCCAGTATCATTTATGGAAAAGGGAATCTAAAGCTCATTGGAGAGGTTTAGTGTGAGGATGGTCTTTCTAACCAAGCAATAATTATACTAATTTTAAAGGGAAAAACAACTTTCATTTCAAACATCCAAATTTGCTTCCAAAAGCAGAGACTAAAACACAGCTATTTAGTTGGGAGTTTATATATCTGCTTTATGTGATTTTTTCCCCCAGATAGCAAAAAGAATGTGATTTTTAAAATATTTAATTAGTTCTTATTCTAGACTTCACTTATGGTAGGTTTTAGCTAACTTCCCAGAGAAAATAATAATCTCTTCTCCCAAAGAGTTATCATGTTTGGTTGTGAAATAACTAGTGGTATAAGACCATACCCTTTCATTTTGTAAAAGTATATGGGAGAAGCTAAATAAATTCAAAGGCAATATTATATATTCAAAACAAATTTGAGGAAATAATTTTAAAATGACATGTAATTAGTTAGTAGAAGTAACTATCACAGCATGTGATTGAAGCAAATTGCTTTATGAGATCTCCTTTCTCCTTAATCAAACCTATATGTAAAAATAAGGTATGGAAGAAGGGACAATATTGTACCATCACTTAAAACTACAAGTATGAGGAAATGTAACTTAATTTCAACAACAATATATTGAGCATTTACTTTTTGCCAGACACTGTGCTAGGCAATTGTATATGCTTTACCAGGTTTCCTTTTTAACTCTTTAAAGTATACTAATAAGAAAACAACAACAGAAAACCAAAAAGCAAGGCTTAGTTGAGCACTCACTAAGGTCACTTTACTATCAGGGGAGGTGGAGACATCTTTCTAAAGAAGGAAAAAAATATTGTTTTTTTCTTTCCCAAATCAAATCATTTGTGGCAACTTGCCCTGACTTGTTACAGATGAGCTTCCTGAAGGCATTGTATGAAAAAAGAAGAAAACAAAACAAAACAAAACTGGTGCACCAATTGCTATGCCGCAGAACCTCTGCATACTGGAAAATATGTAAAATGCAATAAATAAACAAACAAACAAACAAACAAATGGGCTAACTCTATGTTAGTGATCTGGGATATTTTCTTTCTAGGGGTAAAATTATTTAGGATTAGGAGAAGAATATTTTGGACAATAACTAGCTGCAACAGGAGAAAACAAGTGATAACAATAGGTAAGAACCCAGGCATACATTTTGGGTTGTGGACTGGGCCTGGGTTTCACACTCAACAGCTCTTCCCAGAGCTAGCTCACAGCTCATGGCCTGCACTTCTGCTGAACTAATTTCATTCAAGTCATCCACACCTTAGAGGAGAGATGGAAGCCACTGCCTTTTAAAGAGAGGTCCATTTAAATGACTAAAAAATAAATAAATAAAAATTTTTAAAAAATAATAAAAAATATCCCCCCCCCCAAAAAATAAAATAAAAAATAAATAAAAAGATGAATGGAAGGTGAGATCTAGAATGGGCAGGGAAAGAAGGGCAGGGAAGTGATGAATTAATCCCCTGTATATCCAAGTGGTTCCAGTGTCATTTTTGGAAGAGGACATTTGAAGCTCCGGGGAGAAGTTTAAAGGCGGGTAGTCTCTACTAAGCAATAATTATACTAATTTTAAAGGGAAAACAGCGAGCGCTGTTTCTTTGACGGCGTTAGCCAGCCCCGGTGGCTCTGAACTGAATACGAACGTAATAAACCACCGGGAAGGCTGTCCTCCTCAAAAACAAAGAGCTGAGTCAGCGTACCGAGGGTGAAGCCGCAACCACTTTGTACTTCTGGAGGCCGTGTGACTTCGCAGGCCATTTTGTGGACGCGAAAACTCGAGCGTTCCCCTGAGATGCGGGAAACACCCGCTTCCCGGTCCTTCACTCAGGTCCGCACCCGAAATCCCCGCTCCGCGACCCCGCCATAAACATGTGGACCTCTCGTTGCTTCAGAATGCCTCTTTTTTGTACCAGTCGCCCCCAAATCATTAAACAAACAAACAAACAAAAACAAAAACAAAAAAGCGGTACCACTCAGGTGTGAACCCCCAGCGCAGAAAGTGAAAGTGAACGCAAGGCCCAGCCGCAGCGGCGCGTGAGCAGGGGTGGGGGCGAGTCACGAGGACGCCGCGGGCCGGTCACGTGATGTAGGATAGCCAATCCCAGCGGCTCTGCACCACGCGCCCATCCGGGCCTGGGAAGCTCTGCTCACTCAATGAAAGCTTCTTTGAGAGCTAGTGCCGGCTAAACCTGGTGTGCAGAGGGTTTTGCACCTCGCTGCATTTCAGGTCTCCCAGTCCTGTATACCTAACAGAGTCGGACATCCCTAAGCCCGGGATTTCCTAAGCACTGTGCAGAGTCACTTTCATCAGATGCTACCTACTTAGGCGGGAACGAATCTTTCTTTTTAGATGTAGGTCTCCGGGTGGTGGGGGCCTCTGTTCTCTTTGGTTGGTTTGTTAGGAAAGAAGCTGGAGCTTTAGGCCTTCTCTCTCCAAAGAGGAAGTGCAAGTGCTGGTGGGGAGAGGTTGGGTCTAAAACCTATGATTTCCCAAGACTCTACCCGATGAGTCCCGTTGACGCCACTTTTCCCAATCTGAAAGCAGAGGTGCCCTTGAGTGGAGCTGAGCTCCTGCAAAACAGGGCAGATAAATAGATGCAGCATATTCTGCCCTTCATTTACAATATTTGAAAATAACTCTGGATCTTTTTTCCTACTGGAGTCTCTATTACTTAATTCAGTATCCTAACTTAAAAGAACTTCAGCCCTAAATTTTGGGAAGGTTTTGCCCTTTGAAAGACTTCCATGAGGCTTAATTGTGGCATCTGAGTTTTTACCCCCAAATATACACTAGAAACAAAAGCTAGCTTTCCTAAACCAAATAACAATAGAGGAACTGGTTTGAGCCACCTCCGGGTAGGCAACCCCCACCCCCAAAACGCTCCTCACACTCCAACCTGCCCCTAGGTATGTTTGTGTAATCAGAGACTGATTGTAGCTGCATTGGCGGCCCTCCCCAAGAAAGCTTAGTGAGCATTGATTGAAATTGCTTTTTTTTTTTCCCTAAGTTTATCGAGGCGCGCAGTGAAGGTGCCACTTGGAAGATTGCTGGCTTCCCTGCTCAACGTCTTCAAGAGAGGGCTGAGCTGCGCAGGTGTGCCGCTTGTGACTACGATGAGAAATGAGGCGTTAGTAGTTCTTTAAAATGTTACTTTTGTTTTAGGAAATTGATTTTCAAAGAATCAAAATGGGGGCGGGGGACGGTTATTTGGGCTAGGACTTCAGTAAGGAGAATAACGCCCAGAGTTAGAGGCAGTGAAAGTGTGATGATTTGGGTTCTGCTATTGCTTAATCTTTAAATACTGGCGAAGTTAGATATCCCTCGTCTGGTTTTACTTTTTCGGTATTTTAAAACAGAATAGAGGGACGTTAGGATCGATCACTACGGATAGTTCGAAGAATAGAATTTCGTGTCACCAACCGGTAAGGGTAAATAAAACGCAGAGTCGTTTACGCCTTACTTTGGAATGAAACTTTTATCTTTTCCGAATTTGTGAAATAAGACGGGGAACAAGAAGTGCAGTAACATTTATTCCCCATCCGTCACACAAAAGCTGTGCCCAAAGTTTTAAAAGGCGCTGGGATGTGGCAAGGAAGGCAAAGAGTCAGAGCGGCTCTGGGGATGGGGCTCCCGGCTGTCGCGTTGGGGACGCAGTCACCGAAGACGCCGTGGGAGGCGAGGGGTTGAGGTAAGACGTCGCTGAAGGGTAATTCGGCTCAGAACAAGCCCCTCCAGCCCAGGGTCGTTGTTAAAAAAAGCAAATTCCACAGTGATTTTTACTGATCCCCGCGAGTATGGAACTAGCGGCTCTTGATTGGACTACGTTATCCTAAATTGCGTAATTAAAAAAAAAAATAGCAACCCTGCAGCGATGCCTAGCGCTCCAAGGCGAGCAAGGAGGTGTGATGGAAGGGAAATACCTTCTCCGTTACGCGCCCTTTTCTCTGAGCTGGAACCTCTTTCTTTAAAGTTGGCCATCAAAACATGGGGGGTGGGGGTGGGGTGAGAATTGCCCAAATGTTAGGTTCATTTGGACAAGATTGGAGGAATTAGGGGTCCCACACATCAGGGCAAGAGGACCCTCGAGACAGACTTAAGAGTGCCTCATTTCGTCTAAAGTTCCGCGGGGCACCGGGAGAAGTGGATTGTGCAAAGAAAAATTTCCAGAGAAGCCTTGCCCGAGTCCTCCTGCCTGTGACTTCTTAAGTGTCGCTGTCTTGGAGTAGATTCCGCGGCATGAATGGCTGGGTTTACAAACTGTAAAATAATTTGTCAGCGCGCGGGCTAGGCTGTGTGGGGAAGGCGCGATGCGCTGCAGCCCCAGGCGTCGGGGCCCGGACCGCTGTCAGCCTGGATCGGATGACTTCTGGCGTGTCACAGGAGCCTTCTCAGGCTCCGAATCTACGGACTTGCTGAAGCCTGGGGTGCGCGGCGCGGGGAGGTAGCCTAAAGGGAGAAGGGCTCCTTATGGAGCTGATTAGAGCGTTCATTTTTCTAGCCGCGCACACCGCCCTGGTAGCCGCCGCGCTTCCTTTTTCCCGGTTTGAAAAGCTGGAAAGATGAGTCAAACGCAGATGCTGCAGAATGAGCTTTGGGCCCAGACTCATCCTTAGCAACACCCCACCCCATCACACCCCACCCCCAAATACCTTATTTTAGGTCCTGGGTTCCTGGCAAGTGTGTAGGTGAGGCTTGGGCGGAAGAATCTGGGCAGATGCCAGAATGGGCATATGCCAAGGTGGGCACCTACCCGGAGTTGTCACATTCATTTAGGGGTCAATGAAGCGCTGATTGCCTCTCTATTTCACAAACCAGGCTGGGCACGGGAACTATGCTGCCTTGGCAGTCCAGGAGACCTTTTCTATAAGGGGCATTTTATTTTGATTTTTATTCCTTTCCTTTTTTAATAAGGTATCTAGAAAAACACTTTTAAAGTTTTAAGTATTTTCGTGTATATAGAAACGGATGCTAATTTTTTTTAAAAAACGGGAGGGGGAACAAAAAGAAAAGATGTGAATTAGAGATGTTGTTCTTAGCGGTCATTGCTAAAGTAAAACAGTGCAGGACAGAAAAAGATTTTCAGAAAACCATTGGTTAAATAAAGTCTTTAGCTGTAAAGACGCAGTAAGTGAGAAAAATAATAAAACGTATAGTAGATACATGACACAGATGAATGAGAAGCTCTGCCCCCACTAAAAGCTCTTTCTCCCAGGGAGAATATTTGTGGGGGAAAATTATTTGGTTATTTTCACAGTATTACATCTCCCTTTGAATTAAACTTTTTTCATCAGTCAATTAGACTTGGTTCTTTCATTAGGAGGAACAATGAAGTTTCTAACAGATGTTGTCAGCCACAAACTTGGATCCAAAATAATAAGTGTAATTAATTTTCAGGGACATCTTTAGTTTATAAGGCCTGAAATTAAAATATGATGCTTTTAAATATTGTGGTACAAAAACGCAGGGAAACATTTGTTTCAGAGTTTTGTATTGGCACCATTTCCTTGTTCTGTGTTGGAAAAGTTTTCAGGAGGATATAGCCTTTCTCTCTCATTTCAATACCTCTTTCTTCTTCAAACATGATTTCTTTCTGATTTTGGGAAATTCTGTTAAAAATGTTTTCCGATAAACTCAGCAAGACAGGATATAAAATATAAATATAATAATCTTAAAATGGCCTTGATTGGATAACATAACTCTTTTTCTTATAACTGAAGTGTTATAAAGAATACACTTAATCAGCTGTGCATCTGAATATCATTTTTAAAGCATGCATAATTTAATTTCAATTAATGTTACCAAATCTCTAGGACCCTGAACTATAAGCACAAAGATCAAATTCTCTGTAACAACTGTGAGATAAATGTAATAATCACTGGTTTTTCTTGGTGCAATAAAAGGTAATTAACGATTGGGCTTTTGTAAATTAAATATCAATGTAAAACATTAAGACAAAATACTGAGTGAGATCTCTTATACATCTAGTTCTTAATCCTTATGGTATCATGCTTTTAAAACTCTATGCTGTATGTTAAAGATTCATCAATGTAAATTGTCTATTTTCTACTCATTGGAAAGAGTTAACATGTTTTCTATAGCATTGAAGTCCTCCCCTGCCCAAACTCCTAATGGTTTGTATGCCATGTTTTTAAATCTATTTGGTTTTGAATAAACTATGTGCAAGAATTACGTATCATCCTTTTTTCTTTTAAGTAAATGCCTAGAGAATATTACAAAGTGAGATCTGTATCTTCTTGGGAGTCCACCTCTGTTGAGTCTTAAGACTTATAAATATTTTTCATTTTCTTAGTGATAACATAGCTCTAAGCAGGTACATACAGCTAATGTTACACCCTTTGACAGAGGGGACTAGAATCCTGTTTCTGTACATATTAAATGTTTCTGCCAGATAGACTGTGTCTTGGCTTGGAGTCACATCACCATGATTTTGACTTGTCACATTTAAGCAAATAAGAAAACATATGCTGGCCTTAAAATTGCTACTTTTTTTTCAGGGCTTCAGGATTCTTATCTGCCCTGCATTCATAGGCTGCTGGAATTCTGAGCAATAAAAAAATCTTCTCAATAGGCCATATAATTTAAATGACAAATGTGCCTTGAGCCTATACCATAAAGGGTGGAGTCAAAAGTAGAAGGAATTCAGCAGTCACAGTGCCAATAAATGTGAGAAATAAACTGGAATGGGTTTAATTACTTTTTCTGAAAATTATTTCAATAGCAGTATTTTTCATTTTGTACTGTCTTTCTAGCCGTCTAAATTATTTTTAAGCTTCTTCATGTATCATGGAAAGCATGAAAGTAGAATTATACTTTCTAGGCCAAGATTATAATTTCTTTATTCTCTTTTTCTAACATCAGAATATTTGTTTAATAGAACAAGCTTAGTTCTTTGTTAAAAAAAATATTTATTTGTTCTGTAATGACATGTCTCTATTACACTTGTCTCCTTAGCCGGTTGGAGGTGATGTTACTAAGGTTCCCCAGGTACTGCATTTCTAAGCCCTTTTTGAAAGGAAGTAGGTTGCAGAGGTTGCCCTCAGAAAGCTGGTATTCTCTGTAGTTATAAATGGGATTTTGAAATATTTCTTTACCTATTGGAAATTATGAAGTCATTGGAAGCATTATAAATTAGTAGAAATTACTGGGGAAAAAGAGAGGTCTTTGAGCTTTGTCATAGGTATTTGGATGACAGTCTCCAAAGCATGTATTGAAAAACAAGACCTATTCCTTCTATTTCAGTAATACTTTGTTGTTCCCCATCTTATCGTCCTGGATTTCTTGCCCTTCAAAAGTATATCTTAATTTACTCTGGGGATGTAACTCAGTGGGAGAGTGGTTGCCTGGTATACACGAGACTTGGGTCTAATCCCTAGTACAAAGAAGGAATAAAAAACTTATAGAGATGGGTGTATAATATGTATGTATATGTATGTGTATACATATATATTATATATGTATATATGTTAATTTGAAGGATATTTTTCTCTAAAGATTTTAAGCCACATTTGCTCCTAACTTTAAAAGAGTTCTATACACAGAGTTACTTGGGTGAGCAGTGGAAGGCTCTGTACATGAAGCAGAATGCCTTTCAGCAGTTGCCTGAGTAAAATATGTGTGGGGTTTTTCCTAATGAAGTTTTAAATGTGGTTCTATGAATTCTAATACAATCTGTGGATAATATATGAACAAAAGCATATGTGTTAAATATTACCATTGCAGAAGAAAAATATTTTGTTTCTTTTGATTTGAATACTTTAAACTTTAGTAAAGATGCGAATCATTGTTGAAAGAAAAGATCACTGCATTAGTATTTATTAACATCTGACAACTGAGAGTCAATGTTTTGTATATAATTCACTTAATAAAAATGGCATTGTATGCTCAAGCATAATTAAAAAGTCAACTGATTGGTAGAGAGTTTAGAAATCCCCTTAGGAAACCATATTTTGTTGGTTTCTATTTTACATTAATATATGTAATAACAAAGTGGCAGAAGCCTGAATACATGAATTTTAAGTATCTTTATTACAAATTCAGTTTGCTTCTGGTTGTGGCTTTCTAGCAAGTTTATTCTTACAGATCAACACTACTGTCTCTCACAGCATTTCACACTTCAAATACCTGTCTATGGTATTCTGGGTCTACCAAATTGGAAGTTTGTGGCTAAATAGTAACCCAACTCTATTAAATTTTGATTAAATGTAAGGGGGGGCATACTTAAAACGTTTTAGTATATTTTGTATTTGAAAATAAACTTTTTTTTTTGCCTCTAACATAAATTAGTTAGTAGGAAGTCTAGACTGTAAATAAACTCTTAAGTCAAATGCAGATTCACTTGGTTTCCTTCTGTACATTCGACAGTTAATTTTACCTTATTAAGGTCTTTATCTTTCTCAGAATTGTCAGTATCAAATACTTTCTTCCTATTTCAGACCTGGGGAAACCAGTCTACCTGGTTTAAAGTAAAATGTCATTAACCCACCCACCCCCCACCCCTTTATTAAACTGTGCTGGGTTTCAAACTCAGGGCCTTGTGCACTCTGCCACAAAGCTACAATCCCAGCCCTAATTCCCAAGCTTTCTAAGCTTTTCAATCTTTTTTCTTATATCTATTCTTTGTCATCTTTTAAGGACCTTGTTCATGCTAGGCAAAAGCTCTACCACTGAGCTACACCCCTAGTTCTTTTTAAAAAATTTTAATTTTGAAATATAATCTCACTAAATTGCTCAGGCTGCTCTCAGACTTATAATTCTCCTGCCTCAGACTCCTGAGTAGCTGGGATTTTAGGCATATGCCACAGTTCCACTGAGCCAGGGTTAACTTATGTCATTTTAAAATCAGGATAAAATATGATCTTCCTTTATTAATATATTTCATCTATGCCAAAAAGCACAGGAAAATTATACCCAATATGTAGTTCCAATACATTTTCTGGATTGTACCCATCTTTACGACACATCAAAATCAACTTTGCCTCAAATTTTTATTCTATTCAAATGTTAAAGCCTCCTGTACACTCTTTTCATCTCTTTTGCCTTCCTCTCTTACCAAAGTTATTTCCACGCATGGTTTTTAAACTTGTTGTGTATGCGTATATATTCATAGTATTGTTGAGCTTATTAAAAAATCAGACAAATAACACAGACTGTAAACATGTGTTCTTTGTAACTAAACAGTCTGTTTTCGTGGCATATATCCATACTGATATGTGTTGCTTTGATTCATTCCATTATCAATTGTGTAGAATTCCATTCATGGACATATCATCATTCATTTATCTGTTTTGTAATTTTTCCTATGTTAAATGAGGCTCCTGTGAACTTCTTGAGTCTCCTTGCATACACAGAAATGTGCACATGGGTACCACCCAGAAAATGAATTGTGGGGTCATAGAGTACCCATATTTGCAAGTTGGATAAATATTGCCAAATTGCTTTTCAAAGCGACCACACCAATTTATAGTGCTTCTAGCAGTATGCAAATTCCTGTTATAAGTATATTGTCATCAACATTGATAAAGTCAGACTTTCAAATATTTCCTCACCTCAGATGGGTATAAAAGGGTATAAAATTATTGTTTTTAAATATATAATTGTAGATGGACACAATACTTTTATCTTATTCATTTTTATGTGGTGCTGAGGATGGAACTCAGTGCTTCATTGTGTTAGGCAAGTGCTCTAACACTGAGCTACAACCCCAGCTCTAAATTGTTGTTTTAGTTTACAGTTTTCTAACTGCTAGTGAAGTTGAGCATCTTTCTCAGCTGGACATCTGGGGTTTTCTCTGCCATGAATTGTTTATTCTTGTATTTTGCTTGCTTTGTATATTGGGAGATTTGTTTTCATTGCTGGTTTATTATTGTGTCTATTCTGGATTCTAATTCCTTATTGACACCTTTGCTGTAAAAATATTTTCCTGATCTGTGGTTTAGCTTTGCATTGTTTATGGTGTCTTTAAAAATGCAGAACTTTGGGCTGGGGTTGTAGCTCAGTGGTAGAGTGCTTGCCTAGCAAGTGTGAGGCACTGAGTTTGATCCTCAGCACCAAATACAAAATAATAATAATAATAATAATAATAATAATAATAATAATAGTCCATTGACACATAAAAAATATGCATAACTTTACTTTTAACATAGCAAAATACATTTGTGTATTATTTTAGAATTTGTTTTTGTCTCTTGTTTAAAAAGTCCTTGTCATCTTAAAGTTATAGAGATACTGACCCATATTTTCTTCTAAAAATTTCAAAATAATTTGCTTTGTCTTTAATTTGCCTGAATATATTTTTGTGTTTGTTAGGAAATAGAAAGCTATTTTTTCTTCCAAATGGATATATTTGTTAAATAGTCCATCTTTTCCTTTTTCTTTTCAGATTCTACATACTTTATATATCAGCCTCATATATACTCATTTCTGATCCTTTTCTTTGGTTTATTTGTATGTCCTGATCCATTACAGTGGAGTAAATTGTCTATATCTTGACACCTGGTAGAAAGAGTTCCCCAACTGTGTTCCTTAAATTGTCTTGGGTTTTCTTGTTGTTATCATCATCATCATCATCATCATCATCATCATCTACAGTACTAGAGATGAAACCTAGGGGCATATGTCAGGCAAGCACTCTCCCCCTGAGTTCCACCCCCAGCTCATATTGATTGTAATTCTTGGTTTTTTGCTCTTCCATAGGGATTGTAGAGTGAGTACATATACTTTTTTACAAAGTGTGGGGGGGGAATTATAAAATTACTTTCTTGGAAGTTGATGTCCACAAATAACTTTACACAGAACTTCAAGCTGGAAATATTCACTTAATATTTTCTCTACTTAATTTTTTGGATCTTTACTGAAACATATTGCTTTGATACTAAATTTAACTTTAAATCTGCTGTTGCATTCAGGACCATTTGCACTTGAATTTTTGGTGCATGAACAAAACTGAAAAATTAATTTAGTTTCAAAAGAATAGTACTAGTTTGACTAAACTGAAGTGTTAGGTTGCAAAAAAAATGAGGGTTTTTTTTTGTTGTTGTTGTTTTCTTAAGTAGCATTTGAATTGAGATGCAAGGTAAAACCAGGTAATCGCTTTCTTTGCTCCTTTTGTCATTAAGCAGGGATAGAACAATGGGTGTTATTTGAGAACTGCCCTTCTAACCTTTGCTGCTCTTAAAATGCCTTCAGGTCATCACAAAGCTTTAGTGGTGTTTTAATATTTTAATTTAATGTTTAACTTCTGAGAGAATTGCTTAGAAAGTTTACCCTTACTGATGCTACAGGGGAAAAGGTTGGATAATGGTGACCATTGGTGATGATTAAGAACTTTATAACATGGTTATTTTGGGCAAGTAAGTAAAAATGGGATTTTCATAGTTTTATTTAGTTCGAAATTAATTTTTAATTCTTTCATCCTTAAGGCATATTGTATTGGCAATTAATTTTAATGTTAAAAGGTGGAAAGATGTCCAGGGCTTTGTTTTTTTTTTTTTAATGTATACTGCTTTACATAAATTCAGAAAATACTCTGCATTATCTTCATCGAATGTGAATTTACATCATAACTATTTTATAACTATTTCGAGATTTTGCTTTTACTGCTCTTGTCCACTGATACTTAAGGCATTTAGTTCATCCCACACTGTAATTCATCAAGCACTGGTCTTGCTTGTTTGTGTGTATATCTAGAGAGTATGGTCCTGATTTTCATTCTGATTTTTCCCAGTTTCTTATCCCTTCCTGTTGGTAAACTTAGCTTGGCCAGGTTTTTCAGCTGTATGTGCCATGGGAAAAGTTAACATTGTAAACCATTTTCCTTAGTAACATTCAACAGGATTATATATTTTATTACAATGGTATTAGTTGATGGTTATCTTTTTGTTGTTCTTTCTCTTTTTATATTAATTTGATATATTCCAAGGTAGTAAAGCTCTCTGCCTATTCAGAGGAAATCCTATACAGATATATGTAGGAATATGTAGTTGGGACTTAGGAGCTGCTCATTTATCCATATATACAAGTATATATTTTTAACAATATTATATTTTTCATATGTATGTAAACATTTTTCATATGTATATAAACATTTATATACATATGAAAAAGAAAGTGACCATATCGTGGCACTTTTGAGAGTAAAAGGGGGCATTGGAAACAATCAATGCTAAAGTAATGAACACATATCAGATCTTCCCTAACAAATCATCAGGCACTTACTTCTGTGTGTAAAGCTTCCTATAGGCAAGAAGGGTTTTTGGGGTTTTTTTAAAAAAAAATATATATATATATATATAATTTAGTTGATTTTTTCAGGAAGGGAAAGAGTTGATTAGAAGATTAGAAGGAAGGGGAGGCTTCTGTGTAGGAACTGCACCTATTAATATAACACAAACACCCAGAGACTGCAGGTTTATTGGGTGCTAAGTGTGCCCTGCTGTAGTCTACTAGTTTCATCTCATTCTCATACCCTATTTTGGTCCAGCTTTTGCAGGAATTGTAGCTCTGCTTTGCTTCCTTGTTATCCGCAGACATTTTTAAAAATTATCATTAGCTTCTTTGTTTCTTTCTTTGAAGCTGGTAACATGATTCTGGCCCTCATCTTTGTTACCATTTTTCTTATTTTATGGTTAAGTCGATTGGATTTCTCCTTGCAAAACTGATTCCCTGTTTCTTTTGAGTGCTTGGGAAGAAGGCCTGTTAATAGCCTGTCTGTTTATTCCTGCCTAATGGTTCAAGTCATAGGTTTCCTAGGTGGTTTATTTGTATTATAAAGAACCTGAAAGCAGCAGACTTTCACCTCAAGCCTGCAGCTTGGTAATTTCTGGACCTGAGTGCACGGGGTTCCCAAAGCAGAACAGCTGTGTATCCAGCACTGTTGATGTAATCGGTTTACCTGTTTCTCCAAAGAGAGAGTGAGAGGTGAGTCAGTGGAGAGGTGACAGATGGAGGAAGGGGTTGCCTTTCCTTGTGTAGAATGTATCGACTGTTTAGCAAAGACTCATTTTGTTTTTGTCGGTGACGCTCTCCACCCCTTCTGAAATCTATCCCTGAGAGGACAAAATATGGGAGTGTGTGTTTGCTGATAGTCAGATCAAAGGTTCTCAGGGTGGCTAAACTCCTTGAAAAGGGAAAGGGGCTCCAGTGGCTCTCTGCAGCCTGACCTCTCCACTGCCTCATTGTGACCAGGTTTGGGTAGACAACCAGATAGAAGGCTTCCACTGGCTTTTCCTCCCAACTTCTGAGATGGAGTGTGTGTCTCTGTGTATGGAGATGGTCAATTCGAGCTATTGGACATAGAAAAAAAGGTAGTGACATATAGCCTGACATAGATATTGAAACTGATTGTTAATCTTTCACCGGAGCCCCTTGGTTTAGAACCCTTTTGTTTGGGGCAATACTGAATGTAGCTGTTGACTCATATTGTTTAAAAGACTGATATTTGTGGCACCAAAGATAAGCATATCCTGAGTAACTTCGTGAGGCTTTGCAAATATTTACAGGCTGAAAGAATATAGTTGGAAAAAAGAACCAAGTGATTTTGTAGCGGCTTATTTTCTGGTGTTCCTACAGTTAACAGAAGATAACTTATCTGAAAAAAAAAAGGGGGGGGGGAAGGTTTTGCTTGTGGGGGGTAGAGTAGATTATTATTCTTAAATCTTATTCTTTTCCTTTAAGGGTTATTATTATCATTGTTTTCTTGTTTTTAAGGTTCTTGGAAAGATAAAATCTAGATGAAGTTTTTTTGAAGTTTACATTCACCTTCATTTTATACATTTCGATATTGTAATTGAAAGTATTGGGACTGGGGTTGTGGCTCAGCGGTAGAGCGCTCGCCTAGCACATGCGAGGCCCTGGGTTCGATTCTCGGCACCACATTAAAAAAAAGTAAATAAATGAAAGGTTAAAAAAAAAAAAGTATTGTCTGCCTGAAACTACCTTTTCTTAGAATATCCTAAAGCTCATCAAAAAAAAAAAAAAAAAAAAAAACTACTTAAAATTATATATTTGTGAAAGGGGGAAAAACTCCCCCAAATAAACATTTTGGTGGAAACAACAACCTCTTTGCCAGATTTCCTCTTCTGCTACAGGGTTTTAATAATGTAATAAATTTGCAATGGGCCTGATACCTTTAATTCTCTAGTGCTTTTTACAGTGAAGGGCTGGCTGGAATCTTCTTAAGGCTGAGAGAATGACACATTCAAGAAGTCTTTGACAGTGTTTAAACACCTCTTATCAAAACTTAATTTCCATGAATGATTGATTTTGGCACTTGATGGAAGGCAGGAGAATGTTCAATTACCCCATTTTCATGTGCTAATGAAGCCGAAAGTGACTTAAGGGGATTTCTTTTACTCTGTGGCTGCCTGTTTGGATATGCACACGACTTCTTAGGTTTCTCTCCCAGGGTTTGTCTCTACTAAATAGTTGTCTTATTGAGTAACTGTGGCTAATCTGTCTGCTTGGCCACAGGCCTTGGCCTTCCTCTGTAGAGTGGATTGTAATTAGTGAAGCTGTCAAACCAGGTGTTTAATTTCAGGAGAACCAATTTTGTACAAATCTTCCAATAACTTGCAGAATCAGTGAAGTTCAAATTTCCTGTTTGTTCACAGGGACTCCTTGGGTGTTAGGTTTTTTTGAGTAAAATCAATTTGGAAAACATTTTAAACTGGAGGGAAAAAAAAAAACCCACGACTTTCAATTCCAGAACTTTGGGGTTGAAAGCATGACTGTTAGATTCAATTTTTCACACACTTCGCCGGAATTTTCATTAAACCATTCAGTCCACACTTGGCTAGAAATAGAAGTAGAAAGCTGGAGAATTTCCTGTCCCATTTCTTGATGGTAGGGGGAGGTTGAATGAGGGAGGAAAGTTGTTCCACAGGAAAACAACTAAGATTCTCCTCACTAAAATAGATGCTCTTTGTGAATTTCAATCATGATGGATTATGCTACATGTTCTAATATAGTGTTAGTATTAGAAATTAGGGGACTTTAGATTTACATAATTGTACAGTTTTGTGCATTCCAGAAGGGCTGTATCTCTGGCATCTGAAGTCTTCTGAGGCTGAACTTCTAAGTCATAGACTGGTTTCTTGGCCCCAGATGAGCCACTTTTCAGCCTCTAAAGTTGATCCACCATACTGCTCACTACTTCTTCATGCCTTCCACTTCTTTCTCGTGAAGGTGTCTTGACTCTTACCAGCATGGAAAGTGGAAAGTGCTGTATTCCCTGGAGAGCAGATCCTTGTTTGGATTGAGGCAAATGTGCTGTGTGTAAACACTTAACAACAGGCTGTTGTAACAGACTCGGCCAAGGCTGATGCATGTTCTCCGTTCTCCTCCATGTGGATAGTAGGGGTGACCCCTCTAGACAACACAGGTGATCCTTGACCTTTTTTTTCCTTTTCTTTTCTTATGGTACTAAGGACAAAAACCCAGGAGCGTTTCAGCACTAAGCTACTTCTTCAGCCCTTATTATTTTATTTTATTTTTTTTGAGACAGGGTCTTACTAAGTTGCTGAGGCTAGCCTGAACTTGGCGATACTCTTGCCTCAGCCTCCTGAGTCTCTGAGTGTCTTCTATGTGACTACTGCACAGGGTATGATTAGAGATGTTTGGCATACTGTGGACTTTGGTGGGAAGGGGGAAAACATGTTAGTTTCCTCAAAAGACCCCTGCTGAGTGGTCTTGCAACTAAGAGAACTGAACAAATTTGCCTTGAGGCATGAACCTGAACCCTGGTTATATTGAGGCTGGAGATTCTCTTAAAACATCTTTTAACTTCAGATACCATTGGTAATCTCCATTTGTACCTGAAAGATGCCTTCCTTTTTCCTCCATCCTCCTTCCCTACTGGTAAATAAATAAATAAGTTAAAGAAAAAAAGGGAAGAGAATAAGAACATTTCCACACATCACCAAAGTTTCCTCGGTGTTTGGTGTACCCATTGGAGAAATGACTCCCTTCTTTCCAGGTTTTGGAGGTGAAAGCTGTATTGTGATCCTGCCTCTCCCAGCTCTCCAGCAGAAGCTGTTGGCCACTTGCTATTGGGCACTTGCTGCAGTGGGAAGGGTACTAAACTGGAAGGAGGAATTCTCCTCATGGTGTCTCTACTTTGACAGCAGAGCAAAGTCCTTGGTGTAACACAGTCCATTTAAAACATCTAAGGTTTCCCCTGAAGCTCATGCTGAATGACAGCTTATGCCACTTGCAAGTAATTTGGAAGGTGTGCTACCAGATGATGACACACTACACTCAAGTTAATGCTTATTATTTGCCGTGTCCCCAGTGTATTTCACTGAGGCTTAGTCATAATGAGCTCTGACCAGACTTCTTCCTTCTGACTGATTTCTCTCTCTTTTTCTTAGTTTGCTTCCTTAATATTCTGTATGGTTTTTAGGAGTTGGTGAATCAAAACTTATTTGAAACACAGGCAACTGTCATTTTTATTACAGTGCTAATTGAGTAGACCTTTCATATCAAATTATCTATGATTGTATTTTCCAAATTACATACAACTAAACATGGGGGAAAGATTGCCAATGAAAAGGTCATAATCTTTAAAAAATTATTATTATTATTTTATTATAATAATTATTATTATTATTATCTTGGTGGTGGTACTGGGAACATTGAACCCAGCTCTAGAACTGAGCTACATCCCCAGACCTTTTTGTTTTTAATTTTGAGACAGGGTCTCACTTAGTTATTGACACTGGCCTTGAACTTTCAATCCTCTTGAGTCATCAGCATTAGAGGTGTACACCATCATACCAGGTCTTTTAATCTTTTTGATCTTTTAAAACTTACAAAAAGTAGGTAATATGTTTCCCACATCTGAACTTTACTCTCCCTCTACTCTTTAAGGCTTTTCTTTGATGTCACTCCTCATTGGAAAGTTGACATTCTATGTCTCTCGCTGCAAATCTACCTACATGTGTCCACATGCCTGCTCACCTGTTCTGTTTACACTGCAATGGCCAGTCTTTATGTTGCCTAAACTCTCCTGATGACTGTTCCAGCTCCAGGCCATCCAGGGTCAATCCTTCCTCCAGAATGGTGCCTTCCTCACCTTTAGAGGGGCACCCATGAGGATATGAGCAAAGCCCGTCTCTTCCCCACCACACCCCTGTGTTCACTCAGCGTTTGTTCAGTGAAAAATGCACCCTCTTGATGAAATCTCTTACTCTTCAGGACCTTCTTCTCATGGCTTTCCATTATGCACAAATTGACCTTCAAGCACCTTAATCCCATGTTCTTTTCAAAGCCTTTTAGAAAATGAGCCCAATGTTCCTCATGACTCACACTTGTGGAAATCCTCTCCATGTGCAGAGTTGGTGGGACCCCCTCTTTTAGTCCTCACAGTAACTGTGTGCCATTGCCCTCCCTTTAAAATCCACACTTTCTTTTGCCCTTAGTGTGCCTTTCCTAGCATTAGTAAACACACTGACTATATTTATTAAGTGCTTGGTACAGACGTTGCAAGTCAAGCAGTTTCTGTTTTCCAGGATGTTTCTCTCCTGTCCTGACTGGTAGGCAGGGAAGGCAGATCTAGTTGGTAGCATCTGAGTTTAAGTGGGAGCGTGGGGGTGTCCCTTCTTAATCAGCGCTGTCACCCTAGAACACTTGCATGGGAAGTTGTTAGGTGCTTGGTTTTGCTTTTCCACATGAAGTCAATTAACTTGGAAAGAAGATATCAAAAAAGGGGAAACTGGGCCAATTCCAAATGAATGAAATTCATTTAAAGTATATGTGTGACAATGAGGTTTCAAAATGTTACTCATATGCTTCAAAGTGGATTCTTCCGGGTTCCAATTTATAGTGTAGCAAATATTAACATGGATTTTCTTTTTAGGAGTATTTCCTCTTTTCTTATCCAAGAGCTAAATCACACTAGGCTGAAGAAAAGTCAAGAAAGAATATAAAGTTATTTGGGCAAGTAATTAGCATTCTTTAGGCAAATCATTCCCCCAAAGTTATATTTTTTTAAATGAATTTTCATATAACTTTATTTATTTATTTTATGTGGTGCTGATGATGGAACCCAGTGCCTCATCTGTGCTAGGCAAGCTCTCTACCATTGAGTTACAGTCCCAGCCCCCCAAGGTTATGTTTTTATTTTTCTGAGAATCTCTGATCATTTTGAAAATTCACACTTATTCAGAGCCGTAGCAAAGGTGGAAGATACAAGAGACATAGCTACTTGTGTACATATGGAGGAAAAAATGATGATATCAAGACAGAGAACAAAAATGAATTAATAAATTAAGGGTCCCCCTGGAGGAGGGAAAGCACTGAAACTAAAGACAGAGTTAACTGGAGGGGAAGGTGACCAGCAATCCCAGAGCACTGTGTGAGGACTGTCTCCCTTCTGAGTACTTGAGTCACGTTGGGCAGGTCAGAGCGAGCAGAAGTACAACCGGCCACTCTGAGAACAGCGGAGTCCCAGATGTGCCCAGCTCCTCCCCACAGAGTAGGATAAGGCTGATTTAGGTCCTCTGCAAACTGACCGAGCTTGTGTAGTGAAGTCCCACAGCCTGAGACACCCAAGAACCTGGCAGGGTGTTCTCCTGTAGGCACTTACAGTGTTTGTTCTTTTCTCTCTCTTTCTTTCTTTCTTTCTTTCTTTCTTTCTTTCTTTCTTTCTTTCTTTCTTTCTTTCTTTCTTTCTTTCTTTCTTTCTCTTTCTTTCTTTCTTTCTTTCTTTCTTTCTTTCTTTCTTTCTTTCTTTCTTTCTTTCTTTCTTTCTTTCGAACAGAACCCATTTTTCCAAAGAAAAGTATACTGAGAACCTTAATTTAAAAAAAAAAGTATGTGTGTATATATATATACATATATATATTTCTTAGCTTGATACTACAGATAAATGCTTTATCATGCATTTCAAAATTCTTTGATTTTTACATTTAAAACACTTTTTAAAATTTACTCCAAAGTGAATCAGTTCAGATCTTGTTAAATCTTATCTGAGATCTGTGGTCATAGAGGACAGTTACAGCCTTTGTTCAGCTGGGACATCAACTTAATTTCTACATGTTATGTTCACCTTATCAAATCAATTCATTTCATAAAAGGATTAGCCAATTTGGTTCAGTTCATGTTAGGTTAGAAACCTGCAAAGCAGCTTGATGTGGTGGGAAGAGAACGGTGTTGGAGCCAGGAGTCCTAGTTTCGTTGCTTGCACCAAATCTAATTTCTAACAATACTTAATAGTGGCATTGCCAAAGAGGGTGGCTTGAGAGTGGCCCAAACTCTCTCAACATTCAGTTCAAAGGAACTTGGTGGCCACATTCCCAACCAGGCTCCTTCCTGAGGTCTCACATACACCCCACCCTACCCTACCCCACACGTACACTATACCACACGCATGCCCCCGACTGCATGCTGCACACACTGCGCACACAAACACATTCCACACGCACCCACACACGCAACCCATGGTTATGTTTACTGTGTGTTGTGTTTATTTATCTTCAGTGTCCCCATTCCTAGCACGTGCCCCAGATGTATTCAGGTGAATGGTTTTCCAGAGCAACTTCAGGATATGCAGTAACTCTGAAGAGCTGGACCTCAGTGATATGTTCTAGGGAAAAGATTACTCATTCCTCTATATTTGAAAATGCAATGTAAAATATTTTTAAGTTTTGTGATGTGTTCTCTGCTTTCTTTGTTGGTTAGATGTCCAGAAACATAAGCAGTTAGACTTATAAGACCTTCCATGTCCTTTTGTTTTTCTCTTACAACTTACTCTAGAATAAAAGATGTTTGATAATGGCAGTGTGTGAACAGCATACTTCCTGATCCTTCTAAAACTGAAATATTTTATAGTTGCCTGCTCAAACTGAGCTTATCTTCTCCCTGCATGTAAATTGCCCTTTGACCTTTTCTTCAAGTTCTTTCTTTTAATCTTCAAGAACCATAATTGCTGGGCAACTATAATCCTAGCACTTTGGGAGGCTGAAGCAGGAGGTTCACAAATTCAAAGCCAGCCTCAGCAACTTAGCAAGGCCCTAAGCAACTTAGCAAGACCCTGTCTCAAAATAAAATATTTTTGGACTGGGGATGTGGCTCAAGCGGTAGCGTGCTCGCCTGGCGTGCGTGCGGCCCAGGTTCGATCCTCAGCACCACATACAAACAAAGATGTTGTGTCCACCGAGAACTAAGAAAAAATAAATAAATATTAAAATTCTCTCACTCTCTCTTTTATAAATAAATAAATAAATAAATAAATAAATAAATAAAATATTTTAAAAAGACTGGGATTAATGGATAAAGAAAATGTGGTATATATACACAATGGAATATTACTCAGCCATAAAGAAAAATGAAATTATGGCATTTTTTGCTGGTAAATGGATGGAACTGGAGACTTTCATACTAAGTGAAATAAGTCAATCCCCAAACCAACAGCCAGAGGTTCTGTCTGGTAAGTGGATTCTAACACTCAATAAGGGAGAGGGGGTAGGGAAGAATAGAAGTACTTTGGATTAGACAAAAGGGAGTGAAGGAATGGGAAAGGGCGTGGGAATAAGAAAGACAGTAGAGTGAATCAGACGTAACTTTCTTATGTTCATATGTAAATAGACAACCAGTGTAACTCCATATCATGTACAACCATAAGAATGGGAAGTTATATCCCATATATGTATAATATGTCAAGATACATTCTACTGTCAAATTATTTAAAAATAACAAATAATTAAAAAAAAAAGTGGGGCTGGGGATGTGGCTCAGTGGTTCAGCACCCTTGGGGTCAATACCTGGAATAAAAAAAGAAGAAGAAGAACCAAAACTTTTGATTTTCATTAGTGCTGCCAAGAGTTTCTGAGATCCCATCTGTGCTGTTAGAGATTTCGAGGCAGAAGTGCTCTTCTCTTTAGAGTCCAGCCACATGCCCTCAGCCGTTTCCTCCCCAGGCTCTATCTAGATGCTGGTTCTTCTGCATGGAATTATTACTTCCCTCTCTGCTTGGCACCTTCTCATTGATTGAGTTTGGTCACCTCTTCACAGAGGCCTTTCATGCTCTGCCTGTCCAAAAGGGCTTCCTCCCCCATCCCCTTATCCTGCTTTATTTAATTATTTCATGATTCTTGTCATTGCCTAAGAATAAGTAAGTAAGTATGTATACACACATCTATGTGGTTTTTTGCTTTTGCTTGTGTTTGTGGTACCAGAGATTGAACCCAGGGGTGTTCTACCACTGAGCTACATCCCCAGCCCTTTTATTTTTTATTTTGAGACAGGTTATTGCTGAATTTTCAAGGTTGGCCTCGAACTTGCTATCCTCCTGCCTCAGCCTCCTGAGTTCAACCTCTCAGAAAATCGGGCTGGGATTACAGGTATTGTGGTCCCCAGCTGCCTAAACATATTTATCAATTTGTTTCCCTTTTTTTTTTTTAAGGGATGCTGAGGGTGATTAAACAGCCTTGAACGTGTGAGGCAAGTGCTCACCATTGAGCTATGTCCCCAGCCCTCTGCTTCTTTATTTCCTCTCTCTCCAGGCAGAATGCTATCTCCATGAGGCCATGGAATGCATTTGTCTGCCCTCACTGTTATGTCTCTGGTGTCTGGAACAGTTTCTGGCACATAAAAGATGCTCAAAAAATACTCAAATAAAAAATACTGAATAAATACTTGGAAGAATGTTGAAGTGTTCAGGATTTTTTTTTTAATTGAAACCAGATTATTTTAATACATATTATCTTCCTTTAATCTATGATAAAATCTAAATTTAATCCGTCATGTAAATGTATTATATAGATTAAGCATAAATATGATAATAGATGGTAATAGATTAAACATTCCAATTTATATTTATAGTCATCACATTTCTAAATCTTGTATTTAGCTTGAGAAAATAGAAAGTGGTTTTTTTTTTTAATTTTTAATAGAAACTTAAAAGACAGCAGTTGGTTTTCTGGTGACAGGTGTCTTTCTCTCTTTTTTTAAATTGCCAAAGCTGTGAATTATTGGGACCAAAATAGTTTGGGAAGAGGATGGACTGGGTTTTTGCTTTATTTGTCTCGTGAAAAGGGGCTAAGAAGAGAAGGAGACATGGGGACATAATAGGTTCATGGCATTCCCGAGAGAGGTCCTGTGAAATGCCCAGTGAATTTCCTTAAATTTAAAGAGAGAGCCTTGCTCTTGCTGTTTGAACAGTGGTCACCCAGAGGCCACCCCCACCCCACCCCCAGTGTTCCCTTGCTGGGACGGATAACTCAGAGCTGGGGAGGTTGCTTTTCTTCCTTTCTTTTACAAGGTGGTAATCTCTTAGCGGCCTATGGAAATAAAGCTGCTTTGAAAGAGGAGCTTTGCACCTTGTAAACTTTTCCCCCAGGGCAAGTCAGCCCTCCTAATGCTTCTTGAAGTTAACATTTCTCCTCTCTCTCTCTCCTCTCCTGAAGTAGAAAATGAACTTCTTTGCACTTGTTGGAAGAGTACTACTTGGATAAAGAAAGTTATGTCTCTGTCCCTTTCTTCTACAAATGTGTAAAATCACCAGTTTTAACTTTGCATTTGAAAGTTCCAGACTCCTTTAGATTTAAAAGAAAGGCCAGGTGCCGAACAATGAAAATAGTCTGTCACCTTTTGTGTATGAAAGAAAGATAAGACTACCTATGCATTTGCTTCTGTTTGCTAAAGAAACACTGGAAGAAGAAAGCAATAACAATGGGCTTTGGTGGTCTGCTGGAAAAGGAGAGGAGGGCTGAAGGTGGGATCTGGGCTGACAGTCTCCTTGCATATATTTTTATATTAGCCTGACTTTTGAATTGTGTACCATAGTACTATTTAAAATGTAGAATGAAAAGAAGAAATTTCCAAATTCCTAACTTGCGTGTTATTTTGATCTTTCACACTTAACTCTTCTGGTGTTTGGGGAGGAGTGATATACAATTTTTTTTTTTCAAATTGTGATTAAATATGTATAACAAAATTCACCATTTTAATTGTTTGTTTGCATGGGTTGGGAATTGAACCCAGGGCCCTTCTTCAAATGCTGAGCATGTGCTCTGCCCCTGAGCCGTAACCCCATTTTAACCATTTTAAAATATGTGATTCAATATTTCAGTTGCATTTATTCACAATGTTGTGCAAACACCACTTTTTCATCAGCCCAAAACAGAGTTCAGTCTATACTCCTTAAGTAATAACTCTCTCTTCCGCTAATTCTACTTTCTGCTCTGTGAATTGGGCTGTTTTAGGTACCTCATGTAAGTGAAGGCATATAGTCCTTTTGTGTGTCTAGGTGATTCAGAACTTGATTCCCTGACATGGCTAAGTAAAGTTCTATTGTGTGTACGTACCACATTTTGTTGATCCATTCATTTGTTGATGGGCATTTGAGTTGTTTCCACCTTTTGGCTATTCTGAATAATGCTGTGAATCTTCTAGTTCTTTCTTAATACCACTGTAGTTTGAAAATGAGCTCTGGGTCTACTTCATAAAGAATAACACAGAGGTTGTTTGTTCAGCTCTGTCAGTTTTGAAGCAATGATCTTGTTTATTTGGAATTAGTTTTAAGCTAAAGCACATTTGGATGATAGGAAGTAGCTGCTGAAATGTAGCCATTTTCCAAACACAACATGGCAGCTAGAAGGCAATATTAATGAATGGGGGCTAATAGAAAACACTCCTGCTCTGTGTGTATGTCTGAGTCTGGGTGTATGACTCCACTGTGAACTGGCAGAGAGGGTGACCTGCGCACCTTTACCCTGCCCTGCCGGAGGGCACCATGTTAGGAAGAAAACAGCTAAGTTTAGAAACAGGCAAGGGGAAGCGTGATGGGGTTTGGGATAAGTTCGCACAGTTGCTCGGCCAGTCTGACCCTGGGCAAGTGTCCCCTCGGTTCTCAGTGATGGATGATGCAGCAGCTTGGGCCAGGCTGGACGACCCTGGTTCCAAGGCCAGCTGCCAGGGTTTTTCCTTTTTGGAAAGGGATCCTGAAGGGATGTTGATTTAGTGGCATCCCCTCACGGTTGACTCTGTCAGTCATCATGGTACTGTGGAAACAGGGGCAGATTAAAGGCCAGGCCCACTTAGGAATGAGCAATAAAGACTGCAGTGGGAGGGGTGTGCTGAGAAAGAGAGGGGAATATGGCTGGGAAGGTCCTCTGTTATTTTGAACGGGTGCCTTTGGTTTGGGGGTGAAACAACATTGAATTCTGTGGGACCATAGAGTTGTAAAGAACTGCACTGATAACAAAGTCTAGCTTTTTGAATTTATTGGTGAAGAATTAAAAAAAAAAACCCAAGAACTGTACTGATAACCAAGTCCAGCTTCTAGGATTTATTGGTGAGAAAATAAAGATGAGATTGCTTAGGAAGTTTGTTTGTGGCCATGTTAGTAAGCGTCAGAGTTAGGCACATACCAAGACACTGTCACCTGAGCCACTCAGCCTCTGTGAAGCAAGTTGATTCTCCAATGATGGTATTCCCTCAACAAAAAAGCAGTGTTCTCAACATTCCACTCAAAGCCTCTTTTCTGTGACTTGTACAATTTATTAACCTAGTGTTACCTGTAACTTGTTACCTGCAAGGTCACTGATAACTCTTAGTTACTTGGGGAAGTCCCTTGACACCTGAATTTCAGTTTTCACGTGGGTAAAAAGAGAACATTTTAGGTCATCCCAGGGCACCTTCCTAGCAAGCACACCTGCTTCCTTCCCAGTCCCACCGGCCCATTCTTTTCAAGTTTCACAACCTCTGAGGATTTTCATTCTGTTAGGGTGGATCTGGGCTCTTCTAAAATGCTACATTTAATAAACGGTGTAAAAAGCAGGCCATTCATAGCAATCACTTATCAGAAGTACTTTTACTTGGATTTTGAACATTGAGGAAAAAAATCCAAGTGTGCACACTAAATCAAGTTGGCAAGAGTGTGTAATTTGATGCCAGATAGAAACTGAACTGACTTCAGGCTTACGGATAGCAAATTCTCGGATTATGTTTCTTTTCTTTCTTTTTAAAAAGTATTTCCAGTTTCCTATGTTTGGGTGTTTCCCTTCACAATCTCCTCCTCTCCTCCCATTCCGACTGAATGGGCTTGCTTTTCTCCGAGTTTTAACCTAACCTTTTACTAGAGGGCAAAGAAGTTTTTTCCTTGAGTACTATCATAGGAAAAGAAAATGATGGTCATGCAACTAATAAAAAAAGCAAAAAAAAAAAAAAAAAACCCACCAAAAAAACATGTTCTCCTCTCCCAAACTAAGATGTTTATTTCTTTAAGTGTGTGCAACAATCAGAGAGATTGATGATTCTGAGAAAGTCATTTTACCTCTGACGTTTCCGTTTCCTGATCTCTAAAATGACAATCATGTTATTTATCCTTCATCCAAAATATTAGCATAAAGGGGCAAATGGAGCAAGAAAGAGCTTAAGAAGGAAGAAAAGATGTTACAGTAACATAACGGTATTTGTATTAAAATAGCAAGCTATTCTGGCAAAATTGGAAATACGAGAAGCAGATACCTGTGGGCACTAAATGGAATACAGAACACTGTTTCACTATTGCTTACAGATACCGAGTCATCCCGCAAACTACTGATTATGAAGCTCTTCAAAGCCTTTGCTCTCCATTTGAAGTGGATTTAGGTTGCTGTGATTTTTTTCTTTTCTTTTCCTTCTTTCTTCTTCTTTTTTTTTTTTGAGTTCTTAATTGTGTGTTTATGCTTTTCCATTCCATTCTTATTGACAGACCGTTGGCTGCCCTCTCTTAGGCCATTAACGTGGTTCCCCTTATCCTTTCTGATTGCCTTTTCCAATTTTCTGCCTTAGTGCTTGTAAATCTGGTCATTAATATATTACCATTGTCTTCCATATGAAGGTCAATTTGACTGGTAGTGGGGAGTGACCATGACTTGATAAATGACCTTTGTTACTTTTCTCTTGGTTACTTGGTCTATTATATGCCATGGGTATTATTCTTATTTTCGTATTTTCCTTTTCCTCCAAGTGCATTTTCTGTAATGTTTGTATGATTCTGGTGCACTAGCAAGATTACCTGTAGTGTTTAATAGGAGTTAAATTTTAGTGATTTGAAGTAGCTTCTGTTGACTCTCGCCTTCTCTAAGAAACTTCACTAAATGAGGCCATAACAATCTTTGTTTTTTGTTTTTTTTTTACTCTTAGATTTCTTTACTCTTAAATTTTCTTTAATTCCTGTACATCTCTCTTAAGTAGGCTGGACTCCTGGTTCTTCCTTAGGGTAGGAACCACAAGGCCTGTCCTTCAGAAAAGAACTGGATCCTCTTTCTCTACTTTTTTTTTTTTTTTTGTGTGTGTGTGTGTGTGGTGCTGGGAATTGAACCCAGAGCCTTATGCATGCAAGGCAAGCACTCTACCAACTGAGCTATATCCCCAGCCCTGGATCCTTTTTCTGTGGGACTGCTCCATTTTATGAACAAGAAAACTGGGACAGGTTGAAGTGAACTCACAGGGCCCCATTGCTTGTAGCAGGGTCAGCACCAGTTACTGTTAGAATCTGCTGGCTGGTTTTTTGAGTTGTTTTTCTACTACTCCTTAACTGTGACCTGAATTCTTACCTTTCCTCTGATAAAAGATCCAGAAGAATCAAGCCAGTATCCACATATCCATTTACATTTCCTGAAGCCTGTTTGATTCCCCTTAAGCAGAGCTGGACCTCTATCCATGGATGGTACAATCTTGTAGCTGTCTCAATATGGCTGCAAAAGAATACAGTGCTAATAACCTTCTTCATGGAACTTAAACCTTTAAAAAATTGTCACACACTAATATATTATTGTTTTTGCACTACAAATAACATCCTAACACATGCCCTTATACCTAATTAGTACTATGTCCCATTCAGAGATTTAAATATACCTTAGACACTCATTTTATTTGCATGACAAATTGTAGTTGAAATTTTAAACTCATGTTGAATTGCTTTTCTATGAAAGGAAATGACTTTCTTATAAAACAGACACATGACTTTTTTTTTTTTTTCTTTTTGGTACCAGAGATTGAACCCAGGGGCACTTAACCACTGAGACACTTCCTCAACCCTTTTGTACTTTATTTAAAGACAGGGTTTCACTGAGTTTCTTAGGCCCTCGATAAATTGCTCAGACTTGCTTTGAACTCACAATCCTCCTGCCACAGCCTTTAGAGCCATTGGTATTATAGGCATATACTACTATGCCTGGCAACATGTGACATTTGAAAATGTCATTGTACTATAAATTCAAACTATCATTTTCTGCCTTTTTTTTTTTTTTTTTTTTTTGGTACTGGGGATTGAACCACATCCCCAGCCTGTTTTACATTTTATTTAGAGACAGGATCTCACAAAGTTATTTAGAGCCTCACTAAGTTACTGAGTCTGGCTTTAAACTTACAATCCTCCTGCCTCAGCCTCCTGAACTGAACTACTGGGATTACAGATGTGTCACCACACCAGGCTATTTTCTGCATTTCTAGTCATCTGTCCATAGGAAGAAGCCACATAAGAAGATGTGGAGCTCTTAAAACTTTATCAAATCCGAGTCTTACCTATCCTGTAGAGTACAAATGAAAGCACTGAGGTTTTTGTTGTTGTGTTGCAGGTGATCAAACCCAGGGCCTTGTGCATGCTGGGTAAGCACTCTTCCACTAAGCTACTGTCCCAGCCCTGTCATGTATTTTAACCTTGGTTTTAATACAGTGGAGGTTATTTACCATGCTTCAAAAAGGAAAAGAGTAAAATTACTCTTTTTTCTTAACTATTAGATGTTAAGTAATACACCCATCCTCATTAAAATAACAAAAATAAATAAATAAATAAAAATGGCTCTGTGAAGAGGAAGATGGTTGTTTGAATCCACAGACTTCTGTATGCTAAATTTTTTTACTTCTTACCTCTGTAAGGAAAAACAGAAATGCAAAATTATTTAAAAGTAAGTAATGTTGTATGTAACTGGTATTTTTTTTTTTTTTTTTAGCAAACACACCATGTTTAAGCTATCTGGTGAAGTTGAAATATGTTATCAATCAATTTCTTTCACATTTTAAAGGATAAGAGAAGGAGCGACTGAGATGGGGACCTTATGTTAAGTTTGAAAAGGCACTAAAGGCCTCAGTGTTAAAATGCAAAATTGCTATTGTGTAATTTGGGCTCTTCCACAGCTGTATCCCTTTGTGACATTGAATTCACTAACTTTTATGCCATATGCTTGACATAATCCATAGTACAAAGTAATCCACAAGCCCAAGAGTTCTGAATTTGTCATAGAAGATCCTTAACTTTGAGCTTACTAACATTCCTCAGGTTTGGAATGCTGGAAATTTTTTAAGTTTAAAAATAATTAAGTAGTATTTATCACCTATAGTGATATCTGTTTAGAACTGTGCTGCTTTTAAAAAATAGTATTCCAGCTGAAACACAGATTTGGAATATTCAAATGAAGAAACATTTTAATATGAGTCTAAGTGGCTGTTCAGCAGGTGTAAGCTTAATTGGTAGGAGAGATGAATATAAGAGTAATTCTCATTTCTCTTCTAAGAAAAGACTATGACCTATATCCTTTCAAAACTGAAGTCTCAAAGGTGTAATGACATGACGTTATTATACTGCTTCTTACTATCAAATTGCTATTCTCTGGGGATTTAGCCACTTGAGTATTAGTTTTCTCATAGTCAGTAGGGCCTACAGCATACTACTAATGTCTTATGGTGTTTAGTCATAAGAAAGTAATAAGAATGATAAACACGACTAAAAGTTCCTGATCTTAAATACAAGAGACTCCGAAATTTTGAAACAGACCTCATGTTTCGCAAATCAAATGCAACATTACAGATTTTTTTCTTTCATTCCTTTTTATTTATTTCCTTCAGCAATCTTCCCTCAAATTCTGTAATGCATAAGAATTCTATTAACAGAGGCACTTATGATGGTATATTTCTCTTTGTGAGTGACATTAAGGAAAGACAACTTTGGAAAATGTGCTTGAGGATCAATCCAGAGCCTTGGACATGCAGAGCCATATGCTTGGCCACTGGGCCACATCCCCAGCCCAAGCGGACAAACTTCTTTGAAAGAAGGTTGTTTTCTTTTGTTGTTGTTGTTGTGTAGCTTTTGATACAGAGTGTTTGTGTATCCATTTAAAGAACAAAAAAACTGAACATATTTTTCTGTGATACAATGGAGGGAAGGCACTAGTATGAATTTCCCACTCTTTAGTGACAGCAAGTGAATGAATGGTGACTGAGCAGCCTCTGGCTGAGGGACAAGGATGGGTGATTCCTAATAATCAGCGTCTTATGGAGTTCAGCCTTTAGATACGCTGGTCTTTATTTGTCCTATCTTTTGTAGGGAGTAATTTTTGCATCTGTACATTTGTAGAAGGAAGCTATAGAATAAGAATGATTGCAGACCAAGACAGTCATGGTTGAGAAGCAGCAAACAATAAAGTCTCCATCTGTGGGAAAACATGGAACAGCAAAACCACAGACAGGAAACAGTGCTAAAGCGAAACGAGTCACAGCAGTTTCAGCAAATGGGGAAAAAAAAAAAAAGTAAGATGTTCTGTTTTTACCAAAGACATGTGTCAGAGTTTGAGCATTGCCTACCACAACTTCCATGTTTTCTCTCTCTCAGCCCCCACCCCGCCCCACTCCCACATTGTTGAAATTCGGATCCCCACCACCCACCTTATTCTGCCACAATATGTCCTATGTGATCTATTCAGATCTCATTAAACTGATTTACTGGGCCCACTGGCTCTGCTCGCCCTCAGTTTATTCCTACTTTGTTTAAAATTCGGGAAGTGCTGGGGGAGGGGCAGGACATTAATCGCTGCACTTGTGCAAACGGAGTGCCAGCTGATTTATGGCAAAGGTTATAAAGGAAAAGTATTAACTGTGCTTCATTCCATTTGGCAAAACCATCCTGCACAATGTCCGCAGAAACCCCAAGAGTCCTGTTTTGTAGAAAGAAGGGGGGAAAAACTCCACCAAAGATGTGCTCTTCTTCTTTTGAGCATTAATTAAGACTGTAAATCACAGGCCACATGAAACAACTGTATACGACAGAACGTGGATGGTCCGGGAATTCTGCTGGGCTTGTGTGATCAGTCTGAATACCTACACCAAAGCCCTAATGGGAGGGCAGACTTCAAAGGGCAGTTTTGGCATGAAGGAGAGGTCTGCTCCAGCTGGGAGAAGAGGAGCTGTAAAGTACAGGCTGCATGGAGGATGGTGGGGGGCAGGAGGGAGGGGGAGAGAGGGCAAGTGGAGCAGTTGAGGGGTTTTTTTTTTTTTTAACTACCAGGAAAGTATCAAATAATTATATCCTATTCTTAAGCATGGATTTTGATTTCTTCATTTGGGAATGTCTTCCAAATGAAAAAATACCTCCATTTTTGAAGAGAGAAATAAGTATTCTTATTCTTTTTTTTTTTTTTTTTAACCCACATGAAATGTCCTTTGGCTCCTTTGTTGACCATTCACCATCTCCTCCTGCTGAAGTCTCAGGTCATTCCTACAAGTGTAAGTTAGTTCATTATAAAGGAGTGGGTTAGCAAATAGGGAACTAACACACTTAGTTCACTTTCCTTAGTACAAAATCAACTTTCAGCACAGAGAGTGTGTCCTGTCCTTTGGAGAACTGCATTCTTCTTCCACCCCCAAATTCACATTAAATGCTTGCAATAAAGACTTTTTTCCTTTCCAGAATGTTTTAAAGCCAAATAAGCATTATTCTTCCCATTGAGAGATAATGTGGGTATTCCACCATTTCCACATTTCTTTTTCTTCTGGTAGAGCTGGATTTCTCTGATATTTCCTCACATTGAGGTGTTCCAGTGCCTTTAAGTCCAATTGTATGTATTTTTAGCTTAGCAATTCAAGGTTAAGTCCAAAATTGTGACTACAGACCAGAATTTTCATGTTGAACTTTTGCTTCGTGAGTGTAGTATTCTAATTAACTGAGGTAATGCAACTGAGATTTATCCATGACCTCTCATTAAGAATGTCATCATCTAGAGTTTGTAACAGTAAACAGTTGAAGGCAACTTGAATGTCCATTAAAAATTCAAGAGCATGTTTATGTAATGGAATAATAAAACAGTACTGAAATGTAGGCATTAATAGGAAAAATGGATTCATACCATATTAAATTAAAAATAATCAGTACTGATCATCCCATTTTTGGTTTCATTTTTGTACCTTAGGGAGGTATAATCAAAGTACACTACAATACCCATATTTAAAGTGCATAATTTGAGAAGTTTTGACCTCTATAGACATCTGTGAAATCGTCACAATCAAAACAATATACATTTCATCATCATCCTCCCCAGAGTTTTCTTGTATCTCTTCATAGACCATTAATCCTTCCCTCTACCTTCACTTAATCCATTTACATTTAAAGTAATTATTGATAAAGACTATTACTGTTATTTTTGCTATGTACTTTATAAAAAGACTTTCTTTTGTTGTTTGTTTTTTTCTTTCTTTCTGTTTTTTTCTATGGTTTTGGAGGGGGAAAGGGTGGGGTGAAGGGAATACCTCATTCCCTGCATTATTGTCTTGTTAGTGAAGATTTAAGATTTTTAAATTTATTTTTAGTTTTGCAGTACTGTCGATTAAACCAGGGCCTCATACATGTCAGATTAGCACTTTACCACTGAGCCACAGTGGGATTGTTTTTAAAAAGTGAAACATTTAATTCTCTTTTCATTTACTTTTGAATATATTCTATAACTATTGTCTTTGTGATCATGGAGATCACATTTAATATCCTAAATTATAACACTGTAAATTGAAGGTATCAATTTAACTCAATAGCATACAACATCTGTGCTCACTTATTGCTCCATCTCCACCTCTCAGGCATTGATGTTACAAATCTACATCTTTGTACATTGTGTGACCAAAACATGAACTAATAATTGTATTTTCAAATGCATCATTCTGTTAACCATGTATTAAATAAAATAAATTAAAATTTTATAATAATGCTAGCTTTCATATTTGCCCATGTATTTACCTTTACTTCCATTTAAATCTTTATTTCTTCATATAGCTTTGAGTTACTGTCTAGGTCCTTCTTATTTCAACCTTCAACCCTCTCTTTGGCATATCTTATAGGACAAGTCTAGTAGTCATCAACTCGCACAACTTTTGTTTATTTGGGAATGTCTTAATTTCCCTTCACATTTGAAGAATAGTTTTTCTGGATAGAATACTTGACTGAGTTTATTTGTTTTCATTTTTCCTTTTCTTTTTGCACTTTGAACATATTGACTCATTGCCTCTGGCCTCAAAAGTTTCTGATGAGAAATCATTGATCTTATTAAGGATTCCTCGTATGTGATGATTTGTTTCTCTTGAAATTCTCCATCTTGATGTGGAATTCTGAGTTCATCCTACTTGAAATTTCAAGTTGAGCTTTTTAGGTGATTGCTTTAAAGTCTTTCATCATATTTAAACATTATTTAACCATTATTTCTTCAAATACTCTTTCTGTTCTTTTTTCTTCCTTCTCCTTGTAAGATTCTCATAATGAGTATGTTGGTATGTTGGCAAACTGAATAATGTCCCATGGGTCCTTTGGCTTTGCTAACTTTTTCTCAATCTTTCTTTCTTTTCATGCCTCAGACTCAATAATTTCCATTGTCTTTTGCTGATTCTTTTGTCAGCTTAAATCTGACACAGTCTCTTCAGTGAATTTTTTATTTCAGTTACTGTACTTTTCAGCTCTAGACTTTTGGGGTTTCTTTTTAGGTTTTCTTTCTCTTCATTGGTATTTTCATTTTTTTAATATATAGCTTTCTCACTATCTCTACATCTTCCTTTGGTTCTCTAAGTATATTTAATATAGTTGTTTTAAAGTCTTTTGTGTGCCACCTGGATGTTCTCAGGGACAGTTTTTGATGGTTTGGTTTTTTTCCTTGGAATCCAATCTTCCTGGGGTTTTTTTATGCTTTTTGACTTTGATTTTGCTGTTGAAAGTTGAACATTTGAATATAATAATATGATAACTCTAGAAGTTAGATTATCTCCCCTCTTCAGGATTTGCTATTTTTGTTTTTGTCTTGTTTTGTATTTTTATATGGTTATCTCTGTGCCAAGGACCAGTCTGAAGTGTAAACTTAATATCTGAAATCATTTCTGTACCGCACATTTTGCTGGTCATATGTGAAGATTTTTAAATTTTATCCCTTATAAATTTTGAAAATCTACTGTTTAATGTCTGGTTTCAAAGTGGGAAAAAAATGGAAAATGAAGAAGGAGAAAGATGCTGTCCTTTAAATTCCCTAGAAGTTGCTTTAGCCAGAAGGAGAAGAACTGGAAACAATGGTTGGAAGCGGGTGCAAGAAAGACTTCCAGACTCAGAGTCTGTACTCCATGATCAAAAGCAGTAACTGAGGAAAATGTAGATCCAAATATTTGAAGAATAGAGTCCTTATTCCCTGCCCTGGTTCCCATAAGCCCTACAAGCTGATCCAGCAATACATGCACACAGCTGCCTGCTATGGGCCTGGGGATGTGGGGAATGGGTAGGTGCTACTGAGCTAAGAGCTGAAATTGACCAAAATTAATCACAATTTATCATCTAATCCTCATCTTCAAGTTGCACATCTTCAGTGGACTTCAGAGTTACAAAATAATCACATCCGACAGATTTTGCCTTTATGGTTGTTGTCCAAGTGTGAAGAGAGAGTCCTGGTGCTTCCTACTCAGCCATCTTTCCAGAATCCTCTGTCTCAATCTTTACCCACTTCCTCTCCCCCCATCCCCTGTGCTGGGAATTGAAACCAGGGCCACATGCATGCTAGACAAAGTCTATCTTGGAGCAATATCCCCAGTCCCAAATTACCATTTTAAACACATATTTTCTTATTTTTTTTAAATTAGAGGATTATAATTATACATAGTAATGGGTTCATACAAGCGTGGAATTTGTTTTTAATCTCTATTGCTCCCTTTCCCTCCCTTCCTCCCTCCCACTGTTCTTCCTCTGCACTACTGACTTTCCTCTTGCTTGTTTGTTTGTTGTTTTGCATTAGTACTCTCTACATATACGTAGAGGTAAAATTCCCTGTGGTATAGTCATGTATGCATATGATGTGATTTTGTTACATTCATTCCATATTTCCTCCCCTTTACCATCCCTCCTTCTCCCTCACTCTCAATCTCTTTCTTCTCCTCCACTGATATTCCCTATATCTTTGTGATATCCTGTCCCCATACCTCTGTCTTCTATTCTTTGTTTTTCTCCAGCTTCCCACATATGAGGGAATTTGACCCTTGATTTTTTGAGTCTGGTTTATTTCATTTAGCATGATGTTCCATTTACCATCAAATGATGATTCATTTACCATTAAATGTCATAATTTCATTCTTCTTTATGGCTAATTAAAACTCTGTTGTGGGCTGGGGTTGTGGCTCAGCGGTAGAGCACTTGACTAGCAAGTGTGAAGCCCTGGGTTTGATTCTTAGCAATGCATATAAAATAAAATAAATATATTCCATCAACAACTGAAAAAATTGTTTTAAAAACTCTACTGTGTACATATACCACATTTTCTTGATCCATTTATCTATTGATGGGCACCTAGGTTGGTTCCATGACTTGGCTATTGTGAGTTGACCTGCTATAAACATTGATGTGGCTACATTACTGTAGTATGCTGATTTTAGATCTTTTAGATATATACTGAGGAATGGGAGCATTTATTATTATTTGTGTTCTTGATAATTGCCTGTTTGGAATGAGATGAAATCTTAAAGTTGCTTTGATTTGTATTTCCATGATTACTAGATATATTTTTTCATATATTTGTTGACCATTTGATTTGTTTATAGAAATGTTTATTTAGCCTCCGGTTGTCATTTGAGTGCATATTTTTAAATCTGTCTACATGTAATTTCAAAAATCTTATTCTGATTTTAATGGAACTTGTAATTCTAATTGTCTATTGGTAGAGATAATCAGATGAGACACTATATGATTATGTGGTTTTAAAAGATTTTGAAAGTAAATTGTCTTTTTTTATTTTTTTTTTTACTCATATAAATAGACTATAAGCTTAGGCTGGATGAGGTGGTGCATACATGTAATTGCAGCAACTCAGGAGACTGAGGCAAGAGGATTCAAGTTAAAAGCCAGCCTGGGCAACTTAGTGAGACCCTGTCTCCAAATAAAAAGGACTGGAGATGTTACTCAGAGATAGAGTGCCCCCGGGTTCAATCTCTAACACCACTTAAAAATAATAATAAACCAGAAGCTGATAGGTGCAGAAATAGCTGTGGTAAAAGCAGACTCTCTGATTTCTTGTGCTCATTTCTACTCTCTCAGTCTATATTGGAGGGGTGGGGAGAGATGTAAAAGTTCCCTTAATAGGTATGGACAGTTTTTAGAAAATAAATAGGAAGAGGGTCCTTTTGTATATATAGATTTATTAAATCAAGAGGATAAAATTGTAGTTGGTCTATGTATTCATGAAAGTCCATGTTGAGATTTTTTCCCCTCACCTAAGAGAGAAGGGAATCAATCTATGTTATATTTTCCTAAGTTTCTAGATGATCCAACATATTGATTATAGGAAGACAGATTATCCTCCCTAGGTATTATTTTACTCATAAATGTTTGAGAAACATTGTGCCAACTTATCAGACAAATATGTATTCCTAAGTCCACTCATTTCAGAAAACAACCAGAGGAACTGATTTTAATTTATTGTTTTTATTTTGGAAGGATTGAAATACAGGCCACCTGGAATTAGCTTCCTTCTGCCTCCAATATCACTGAAGTGTATAATTTTACCCCGATGTGTTCAGTGAAACATGGCTAAAAGTTAAAGTAAGCTAGTTTGCAGAACAATAGTACTAAATGGGTTAGTCACAAATCTATTGTCATATAATATTAGAAATAAGTATTTCTTGCTGACATCCTTGCCTTAATCAGTTAGCTAGTCCCTAGCGGCTTAGGGAGATTGTGTTTAGCCTATTTCCCAAATGGTAATTAAGAAATGGTTTTGTTTTCTAGTAAAGGTTTGCCAGTGATATTTATCTGGCCTGTTCACTCTGTAAATTCTGTCTCCATTCCTATCTTTACACCCCCACACCTCTCTAGAAACCCTCTTCCTTTTGCCCATCACTAAGACCAAGTCTTAAAAACATCCTGTGTAGGCATGGCCCAGTGAGGAAGAAGTGCTTAAACAGCCAATGTTTGAAATCCAGCTAAATGTACCAATTATCATCTGCTTAAGTCTTTCTTATCTTGAAGTCAAGGGGCTTAATGGCTGAGACCCATTGTTCTCCTTTTCTTGGCATTAATAAAGAAATTAGAGCATCCAGCTGATTTCCTAAGATGGCTGCAAGTGACCTGCTGAATTGATTTAGTTGTCCCCTCCTTTCCAGGCCCAGTGCAGCAGACAGCAGCGGAGGCTCAGGTGTTGCCAGAATAAGCCCTTGTGCACGTGGGCTCACCCACACAACTATGAGCACTCCACTTCCATCCACGTGCAACCCTGGGTATTTAGCCTCTTGTAAAAGGATTGGAGAGGCTTGCAGTTAGTCTGCTTAAGAGATATACTCCCAGTTTCTGTTCTACTTTCTCAGTGATTAAGAATCCTGACAGTAGCAGCCGCAGCTTCTGTGTAAAGCTGACTTCTCGGGTCAAACCTGGATCCTGTGGGTTCGGGTGCTGTCCAAAAACAAACCTGACTGTGGCCCACCAGAGGTCATCTGCTTCTTACTTGTTAGAGTTGCAAGAATTATCAATTTGCAGTTAGAAATTAAGAGCAAAAACTCCATTTTCAATGTTAAAAACATGGTAGTATCCTTCATTACCTCCTCCAATGCACACATGACTATATAGAACGATTAATATCAATCTACTTCATATTTCCTGTCACTGTTTTTGAAAAATAAGATCATATTACTATCTTGCTTTGGTCAATGAAAGATGATGGAAGTCCTTTTTAAAGCCACGTTATGGATCTAACTTCCTCTACTCAATTTGTATCTGACATTCAGTGCAATGACTATGCTACAGTGTGTTCAGTCATTCCCTGCTCATGGGCAATCCTTCAGTTTCTTTTTTACCCACTTACAAACAGGACATTTTAGGAGTGTAACGGTACCAGTTTTTGAAGTTGAACTGCTTGGATTAAATCCTATAATGCCATTTAACTTTTTTTTTTTTTTTGATGTTCAATAGGAATATGACCTTTGTTGAATTCTGTCTCATCTGCCTCTACCAGGTCTTCTGAGCTAGCATAACTACTAAGGATATTAAACGTCTCTTTGTCATTTTCCATTGTTCATTGTTACTTTGAGAGAACTTTCTGAATAACAGAAAGCCTCTCCCCAGTTCCACCTCCAGGGTTTAAATTTTTTTTCTACATTGCTTAAATTTAGCATTTTTAGTTAGAAGTAAAATGAGTTAATTGAAGAAGATTATTTTGAAAAGTCTCTGAAGAATCTATCTCGAATAATAATTAAGAAAAAGGAGTCATTGGTTTAGGAATAACTGTGTGTTGTGTTGTTCTTTTACTTTCATTACTTTGTGATTTTCCTCCCTGAAAAATAAAGCAATGCATGCTAATTGTAGACTTTGGAAGGAAGAAAAAAGTATAAAAACTGAACTAAAACCATCAGGTGTGACCGAAAAAAAAAAATAGCATGAGGAGGTTTAGTTTTGGGGGTTTTGTGTTTGTTTTGTGTACTGGAATAACTGCATATCCTGATTTTCATGGTGGTTTCATGAATCTGTTCATGTGTTAAAATTCAGAGAACTGTACATCTTCCCAGAAACTTTAACTTTAAAATTAACTTTGCTATCATTTTTACATTTAAGCTTAAAAAAGACATTTATAACTAATTAATTGTTATTAACATTTGAGCATGTTTCTTTGTAGTATTTCTATGAATATTATGACAGATTTTCTTTTTTACAAAATTGGGATTATATATGTTTATGAATATGCTGATTTTTAGTATCTTGAACATTTTTTTAGTATCATTTTAGGTTCCTTTAAAATATTTTCATATGGCTCGATCATATTCTATCACCATATAGATCTAATTTACTTAACTCTTCTGTTGTACATATTCCCAGTGTTGCCTTAAAAATTAAGTGTACAACAAAAGTTGTTAGTTTAAGAATGAACACCAAGGAGGCTGGAGTGGTGGCTCAGTGATAGAATGCTTGCTTCACATGTGTGAGACTCTGGGTTCAATTCTAAGCACCGCATATAAATAAATGAATAAAATAAAAAAGTCCATCAACATCTAAAAAATATTTTAAAAAAAGAATGAACACTTAACTTCCACTTCTATTATTGTTCTCAGAATAAAGTCAGGTCTTCACAAGAAAAATCCTTTTCTTCCCCTCAGCTACAAAGTTCTGCAGCCTCAGTTCCTGAGAACTGCCCAGTCACGACTATGACCCTGCACTCCCAGAACTCACCCAGTGTTTCCTGAGTTGGCAGTGTTAGGCAGCTTCTCTTCTCTCTCTCCTGGCTTGGCCCATGGCCACAGTCCCCTCCCTCCTCATTCTACAAGGTGGACAACTTTAAGCCTTAGGTTGGAAGTCCCTTTACAGAGGTCCTCTCTGATCACCTAGTTCTCTTTGGCGCTCTCTCTCTCTCTCTCTCTCTCTCTCTCTCTCTCTCTCTCTCTCTCTCTCTCTCTTTTTCTCATACAACATCTGTCCTTTTTCTTTGTTTAACACTTTCTATAACTAGTATTTACTTTTACATTAGCTATGTATTGTTGGTCTCTCCCACTTTATAAGCTTCACCGAGGGCAAGGACCGTGCCAGTTCTGCTGAATAACCTGCTTAGCATAAAGCCTGGCACCTAGTAGGTGCTTAATAAATCATCATCAGCTGACTGATAAATGAAGGAATAAGAGCTATGATGCTCCAGTGGACATAGGCTTCGTGATCATGTAGATATGTTTGGAGATCTTACATTCAGATTTTAATATATTTAATCACATTAACTATAAGCAGCATTGAGATTGTTCAGTGACCATCAGAGTATCTTAATTTAATGAAATGAGTTGTGATCCTTTTATTCTATACTGCGGTATTGTTAAATGTAGGCATTTCTTCCTTTTCCACTTAGTTTTTTCTTACTTCAGTTTCTTTTGTGTTGGTTTTGTGTCCTGCCCTCCACCCCAACTCTGTATGTGTGTATGTATATTTATGTATCTTTATCTGTATTTTTAAAGTTACTACTGGCTTTACAGCTCTCAGTATCTTTGGAAAACAAAACTTTAACTTCTTTTGCTTCCATCTGCTACTTTCACCCCTTTATGTTCTTTGCTCTTTGTGTGTGTGTGTGTGTGTTTGTGTGTGTGTGTGTGTGTGTGATCTTTTTCTCTCCTGTTTCCCTCTATTAGACTCTATTGCTAGTACTATGAATTTGGCTATCAAGAGTCATAACTCAAATTCTCTTACTTTGATTATTTAGAAGATTTTGAGATCAAAATTAATGAACCAAGTGAATACTAGAAAAAATTGGTACTAGGTTATGTGTAGGGTTTTGCTTATTTTGTTGCTGTGTATTTGTATAATAAATCACTTCATATCTTTGGCCAGGGGAAGGCAGAAGTTAATCATCACTCAGTGTGTGAAATAGATAGTATCCAGGTGAACCCTGGAGTGTAAGGAGAGCAGCAACACTGTTCAGTATCTAGCATCAAACATGTCCCCTGTTTGTATCCTCAGTGCCTCCAGTCTTTTTACCAGTGCTTTCAACAAACTTAATTGTCTGATCCAATGTGGATTAAAGACTTGGAGCTAGAAGATTAGGATTCCTGCTCCTTGCTATGCAGGTGAATGGATCATTATCATTCCTGGGGTTGTTAAACTCAGGTAGAAGCCTGGTAGTTGTCAAGGTCAGCATCAAATCACGGGTTCCTTCTCCCAGGAATTCTATCCACCTAGATAAGACGAGGGAAAGCGAGCAATGTTCAGTCCGATTTCCAGTTAGAATTAGGCGATGACAAAAAGGAAGAAAACATCATCTTCACTGAGAGTTTTCCCCTCCAACTGAAAAAAAAAAAAGGTGACACATAGACACCTTTGACAAGTTCAGTCTCCCTTTAAAGTGACTGAAGAACCAAATGGCTAGGAATGTCAAATCTGAGTTGGACTTTAAAGAAAAGATGATGGAGCTGGGCACAGTGGCACATGCCTGTAATCCCAGCTGAAGCAGGAGGATCACAAGTTCCAGGCCAGCCCAGGCAATTCAGTGAGACCCTATCTCAGAATATAAAGGATGTAAATAAGTGGTAGAGCATCCTTGGGTTCAATCCCTAGTACCACATAAAACAAAACAAAAGGTAAATAAATAAATATAAGATGATTGAAATAGAAAATAAGACATTAGAATATGTTTGCAAATAATTTCTTGAAAACTTTTACTATTATCTCTCTGGTAAACCACATGGCTAGGAAATGTTATTTCTCAGCTCTCTTTCTGAGATTCCAATCAATTCAGGACACTCCCAACCAAACCCCATTGTCATTATGTCACTGTTCAAGAGAGTGAGGACAGTAGCATCAATCCCCAGAGAAGTGGCAGTTGCACAAGTCACCTCTGGAGATGGATGTTGGTAAGAGGCAAAACTTGGATTAAGGGTCACAAGTCCACACTTTTACTGCTTTCCTTTAGATATGTGGTTTGAAAAAATTAGTTTTATTATTAGACTGCTTAAAAGAGCAAACAAAACTTTAGAATAGTAGAATTTCTTCCTGGTGTCTGGAACTATGCCCTCATTTATTGTGGCTCATTCAAAACAGCATCTTTTAAAGTAGTAATTACAGTAGAGATGATCAAGAAGGCCAAATATGTGCCATGCTAATCTTTGTACAGTGATCTGAGAAGTCAGTGTTCTCTTTTATTAGTATCTGAAAGGAGTGAAGAAATTTTTGATCTAAGAAGCAATGGAGGGACAAAAGTTAAATTTCCTTTGGCTTTTCAGGGCTATCCTCAATTCTTTCTAAAGTGGGATGGAAAAAATAAAACAGAGAGGCAAGAATCGCTGCACTCCTTTCGATGAGAGTATGAGGGAGGATTTAGAAGACGTTGAGTCTTTAAAACTGAAACTAAATATAGAGTGTTTACTAGACCAAGGCTAAACAAAACCAATGTTTGTGTTCTAGAAAAACATTCTAAATAATGATCCTTCTTCCCCACCAGGTTCATGAGACAGATGCAGAACTTACTCTATATTTGCATGGGTGATTTTATTATAAAATACACTCAACACCCTGTGTCACCAAATATATATATGGCTATTTATCTTGAGCAAGACAGAAACATCACCAGTGTTAGACGAAAGAAAAGTATTGGTCCTGATGCTACCAGAGCTGCTTTACAGAAGAAGGAAGAAAGAGGGGGAAAAAAAAACCCAACAACAACAATAAAAACCCTGGTAAGATGCTAATCAGGCCTATTGAGAAAAGCCCTAATTAATGTAATTAAAATCTGTCAGATCAAACTGATTAGCCTGATACTCAAGCCTAAGAGAGGGAGTGGGGCTTCTGGGAGGTGGGGGGAGGCACCTTTCTGCTAAGGTGACGTTAGCTTTCAAGAGAAGGAGATGGTGGGTCTCCAAGGTGATCAAAGCACTTTTCTTTCATTTCCATGGAATAGGGACAGGGGGCTCCTGGCTGGAGATGTAGTTTCCTGCAGCTCTAGTTGCTCCATGTCCTTAATCATTCAGATAGGAGAAGCAGGGTCTTTCTGGGCTGTGATGGAAGGCAGTAGAAGAGCAACTTGTCTTGCTCTTTAACAGCTAGAATAGAATACAGATGAGGCATTTTTCATCCCCTGGCAATCCCCTGTTGCAGATGCAGTTGTTGGCCATGACCACTGACACCCCGGCAGGAAGGAGACAAAGGCCATGTCATGTAATCTTCTCGGTGGGGCTGTTGACACAGGTCTCCTTTGCAGCTCCACATTCTGGGATAGGAGAATGGCCTCTGCCCGTCTGGGCTCTGCTCTGGGGAGAGGGAAAGCTCTGCTCAGGGACACCCCTTCAGAAATTACAAGTTGCCTGACTGGAAAAGTGAGTATTTCATCAAAAGTGGGAGAGAGTTCAACGATAACCAAATCGAAGAAACAAGGACAAGTCAATTCAGGGTTAAGAAATTTTTTGAGCTTCCAGTTGTGTCCTAAGAATATATTCTTTCAGCTAGATGGAAAATTGACATTCCTCCTAATAACTTATTCTGAAGTTTCAAGAAAGTAAAGCAGGTATTTATCACTTCTTTACTGACTTAGAAGTTTAAAAAGCAAGACTCACTTAAGAGATTGGTAATAATCATATGAAGTAACTTAGATGATCTTTTGTAACAAATCAATAAATGCATAAAATTAAGTGTCCTGTTTCCCCACGAAGCTTTTGGCATGTTACCCATTTTTATTTTTCTGCTAATTATGGCATCAGAAATACTAATAAAGAAAGAATAAATGCCAGTGGATGTGGGCGGGGGGAGAATTTGGTATCTAATTTTTTCCCTTAGTTCTAGATACTTAATGTAGTACAGCCCTCAGTTTTAGTCACAGCTTTGCAATTTAAGACTTTAATTTCTTTATTTTTTGAGAACAGTGAGAGAAGTAATTGGTTTGGGTCCTATTAGTGTAGTACATTTTTAAAATTGTCTTTCATAGGAGTGGGTCTTTCGTGGAGAGGCCCATGGAAAGTCAGGCATCTGATTTATTGGTCAGAATAGAAATTCTTAATTGCATACCTTCTTTTCATTTTGTGGCTTAGCTAGTCACACAAGATTATGGTGCCAACAGGTAAATCTTTGTTGCAGAGAGTTGACTTAGCAGGGGGGGAAATGTCTGTTGGGATCCCCACTTTAATGCCTTCTTCTGTCAACATTATCTTCAAAGTCATATTTTGCTAGTTTGTCATAAGGGTTGCACAAAGTGATAAAAATGACAAGGGCTTTCACTAGAATTTTAAAGACTACTAAGCAAACCATTTTGGTAACTGAGAGGGCAAAGCTTGGAACTAAGACTCTGGATCCTTAAGTGTTTTTACTGATGATTGGTCAAGTAGAAGCAAACCCCATATTCTGATGCTTGGATTCCTCAGAGCTAAAATGCAGAGGTTGGGCTGGAAAAACTGCACAGTTCTAAAAGTTTGGGATATTTTAAAGAGCAAATTTAGAGTAGAAGGATGTTCCTTTTTTCAGCTGTGAAACTTTGGATTCAGCACTTCTTAAATAGCTTGTGCCAGGAATTCTACAGTGCAGTGGCAATTAGTAAATGAGCATTCTATCTTTGTTTAAATTGTATTTGGTATGAATGACTAGAATTTGGAAGGATTCCCTTCCCTTTTCCAGATGTGTGGTGGCATGGGCTCTCTGTCCACCCAAAACAACCTCTCTAAAAGAAACCCTGTGTGTGTAAAGGTGGGCGGGACTGCCGGAAGGGACCATGCCACATTGTCAGAAGGTCACGCACGGATCAGGCTGAGCCAAGCCTGTGTTTGACTTAGCCTCCTTTTCTTGCAATTTCACAATTTTATGGCTCTCTTGGTTCTATTGATATCCTTGAAAAAGACAGCTAAGTTCAGTTAGTGAACCTGCAGTAAAGTGTGGTTGCCTGGTCAGCACAGGGGCTTATCAGGAGAGAAATGTGTTTTATGGAATCACTGAAGGCCAGAAAGGGAGGGGAGGGCTTTTCTCTTTTTCCATGTTGGTGCTTTTGTCTTGCTTCAGAGTTAACCTTTTCCATTCCTTTGTACCTTAGAGATCTTTTATTTCCCCACTTAATGTGAAGGGAGTACTGATGTATGTTGGCAAGTTTAGGAGGCACATTGATACAAGGTAGAAAACTGGCTGCAACCCCCAGAACAAATTATGATACCTCTTCTGTTTCTACATGAGAAGGTTGGACCAAGAATGTTGAAATCCATAACTTCCTCTTTCAAGATCCCTCAGGTGGCTGATCTAACTGTGTATATCTTTTGTCTATGGATATGTGGATATGTTTTCCATGAATTCCCTTAATAAATAAGCCTTTAAAGTCATGTCTCCAGACATACGTCCTACAGTTCTGCAAGGGTCCCTTGCTTTAGCCAGTGTGGATTGGGGATAGCAAAGATGGGGTCGGGAGTGGCCTGTGCTAATCCTGCCGTTGCTGCTAGGATGCCATCTCAGGCTCAGCTCAGATGACATCATCCACATTGTCCTGCCCTGCTTGCTCTTCTCCTCTTCTGGGCCACTTTTGTGACATCTGTCACATCCTTCCTAGGACTGTGCACACATGCACACGTGCTTGTACTATGCTCAGAAACAATGTCACAATGTATCTCAGTACCTGGCACTTTTAATAGCTGTCTGCTGAGCAAATGAACTAAGGAAAGAATGACAGACGGCTGCCTTTTCCCTTAAATTCAGGGGGTCCCTCATTCTCCTGAATCACCATCTTTCTTTCTTTCTTGTCTTGAGAATCTGAATTTTGGTAATCAAGTATTTGAAATGCACACTTTCCACACCACACTAATTTGTTGGCCACTTCTTTAGTTTTCCTGCAAATGCAAAATAATCAAAATTTGATGGAGAGCATTATAGGAGATGGCACAAGTAAGAAGCTTGAGCTCCAACACTTGTGTGATGTGACTTGGTGAAATCTCCTAATCTTCTTGGGCCTCCATTTCCAGTTCTCTAAAATCAAAGGGGTCAGACTGATGGACAGTGCTTCTCAATTCACAGGGCTTGGATCCTTAGGTTGCTTCCACAACCAGATTTCTGCTTTTACCTGTTCCATTTGTTAGGGTTACTCTGATTTCAGAAAGTTCAGTTAAAGTAGGGAAAAAAAAGAGATAATCAGTGGTATTCCCACTGCTAAGATCAAACCTTTGGGTGGTATTAAACTGCTCTACAATACTGCTAAAGTTCCTTTCAGAATACTAAAATCCTGTGGTTTGGGGTGGAGGTATAGCTCTGGGTAGTTGTGCCTTTAGTATGTGCAAGGCCCTGAGTTCAATCCTCAGCATCAAAGAAAGGAAGGAGCAAAAAATTGAGATAAAATTGTGTGAACTGAAGAGAGCATAAAAATAGCACTCCTAAGATTCAGAATGAAAACCTGAAGAGAGTTACTGCCCATAGGAATCGGTGTTTGCGTGTGTGTTTTCAACTAGAATTACTGTGGTACTTTTGGCTATAAAGTACCGAGGTTTATTTTTGTTTTGTGTTTTCTGGTGCTGGGGATCTAACCCAGGACCTTGCACACACTGGGCAAAGGCTCCATCCCTGAACTCTGCCCCCAGCCTTGCTATATTTCTTTTCCCATCCAGAGCATTTGGGTCCAACCAAAGAAAGACTTAAGAAGGTTCAGCAAACCAAGAAGTTTTTCCTTAACTATCCTTAGGAGCGAAAATCATGGTAACAAGACTATGTGAAGTGGTTCTTGTTAATGGTTAACTCCTTAGGCTGGACCTGGCTTCTTCAGCAAACACCAACACAGTGGGATGGGTCTTCTTTCCCCTGTGGACCCAGGCTTAGGTACTAAACTTCAGATTGTTCAGACTAGGAGAGTGGCCCCGCAAGCAGGCTGGCTTTCACTGTCTCTTCAAACAGGAAAGGGAGGAATCAGGTTACCTAAACTGCTATTTTCAAATAAAGAAGGCAAAGAAGGGGGGACTGGTTCTGTAAATGTCTTTAAGATCACAGGGTAGCTGACCTGACTTTCTCAGCTGTTATTTTGCCTGTTTAACTGACCCGTTGTCTGAACAGGTGTGAGATGCAGCAAAGGATTGCTCAGGATAGCTGGCATAACTGTCTTCTCTGTCTAGAAGGAAGAGGGGCAAAAAGTAGACCATAACATGATGTGGTTAGGAAGAAACTGAAGTCTGAGTCCTTAAAGGGGGAAAGGATGCTGAAACCTGAATTTTCTTTATAGGAGGCAAAAAAATGTTTTTGAGAAGGTGAGTTGGGTGGTCATTCTCTATTTTAGGAATGGTGTCGTGTGCATATTTGGGGAGTAACAAGTTAGTTTTCTTTCTCTTTCCACTCACCCATTGGGATAATTTGGATTTACATTTTTAAAAATTAGTATTAGACAAAGTAAAATAAGCCAGATAGAAAAAGATAATATGTGATTCCATTTGTATGAAATATCTGGAATAGTCAAATTCATAAAGATGAAACAGAATAGAGTTTACCAGGGACTAATGGTAGGGAGGAATGAATAGGGCATTATTGTTTAGTATCTTTGGGGATGATGAATAAGTTCTGGAGATGGCTTGTGGTATTGTCAACAACAGTGTGGATATACTTACCACCACTGACCTGTAGTTAAAAGTAGCCAAAATGGAAATTTTTTAATGTATATTTTACTACAATAAAAATCCATTATTATAAATATTGTTCAAAAACTTTTATTATAAGATATTCCAAAGGAAACTTGTAAAAAGATCCTGAGACTAGGAAATTAGCATGATGAATATATAGCAAGTTTTTTTGTTGTGTTCCCCCCCCCCCCCCCCCCCCCGCACCGCCCTTAAGTGAGCTAAGTATTTTGGCAGGATTATTTTACTCTATGGAAGATTTCCCATAACTGGTGTGTTAAAAGCTTGGTCTTCTTGAATTTCTAGTTAAGGATGCCTTTTGACTTTCATGTTTCATGAACTTTACATTTAATGAATAATTCTAAAAACAATTTTCAATTTGATGTTAATAACTTATGTCTTACCTATCAGATTGTGGCATGGTAAAATATCTGATGTGTTAAAATCAATAATTATTTTGGCTTCTTTGTGGGAAGATAGACCATATCCTTATTGTTGGTGTTTGGTGATTTATTTGGTAGGATGGCAGATTTACAACCAACTAATTCCTACTAGATGTGTAAAAATATATAACTTAAAAAATCTACGGGTCACCAGCAAGAGGTTATTAAAATAATTGAAATATTATTATTATTTGCAAATTTACCACTTAAGGTAATTTTTGACAACAAGATTATTTTACTTTTAGAATAAATTTATTAATTTTAGATAAAATGACTCAAAATTCATCTCCTGCTTTACTTGATGGTTTGTTTACACCAATTTCAGGAACATACACAATGAGCTTTGCATTGCAACTTCTTCTTCTCTGTTCTCTCTCATTCCCCAAATAAGAAAAAGCCTTGTTGCTTATAATTTTATTTGCATTTCTAGCCAATGCATTTTTTTAACCTGAGAGAAGTAAAATCTCTTAGTAAAAACTAAAACTCACTTCAAAGTTAAAATTAAAACAACCAAATGAGGATAAAGCAGACACATAATGTATAATCTCTTAAGCATTCTTCCCTTTATAGATCACTCCCACCAGTATTTCATTTACAGTTTAAAAAAGAGAAAACATGATTGAGGCACAGATTTACAAATACATAAATAAGAACTGTAATGCATTCCACTGTCATGTATTTAAAAAAATAAAATCAATAAAACTAAAAAAAAAATATGACCATCCTAGAGTATCCAGATTGTTATAATTCTTTTAAATTTACCTATTAGCACCTAAAGGTGCTTACAAAACTTTAAAATGCCAGTGCTCTAGGAAACTTATATGTTCTCATTGGGACCAAGTTCTTGAATAAAAGTGGAAGCCAAAGGAGTTCCCTGAATGGAGAGGATCCCTGAATAAAAGTGTCTTGGCATTGTCCTTTTTGATGGTCTATTTTAGCAATAGCACAGTGCCTCCCCCAAATGTTTACAATGCTCCGTTGGGTAGAAAGTTCATGCCTTCCAGCATCCTTAGTCCTGGTCTGAATGACAGTCTAGAGTACAAAGGTTACAAACTACTTGGAAAAGTTTACAGAATAAAAGCCCCTTTGGAGTTTCATTGCAGAACACCATGATGGTGTTGGTTTTTGTTGTTGTTGTTTTCATGACTTCTAAAATCTTAAATCATAGACCATCTGCTTGCAGTATCAGCCAGCCTACTAGTGGGGCAAGTGGTTGACCAAAGACTGCTGGTGTCCTGAGGTAGCTGTCATCATTTCATCGCAGTAGCAAATACAGAACATCATCATCTAAAAATTTTTAGTTAGGTAGAAAGAAAATTGAAGGAAGATGCAAACTTGGATATTTTATGGAAGAGTTCTAATGTGCTTTTTGACTTTGAAGTGAATGAATTTTTCTTAAAAGAATTTTAAAATCTTCCATGTATGTCTGGTACAGTTCTATTTAAAACTAACAATCAAATTGCTACTCATTCCCTTATGTCTGTCTGTCTCTGACTTAAAACTAATTCTGAACTGGAGGAAGGATACAACATATCTTTGGTGGTATTTGATTTTCTTGCAAGAATATGTCAAGTATTTAAATGATCACTAGATAGGTAAAAGCATAACTCTTCTGTTAAAACAACACTGTATTTTCTTTTGTGCTTGCTTGACAAACTAATATATGAAAAGACTTGAACATTTCAGCCTAAGAGGATCAGTGTCAGATTAATGTATAAACTTTAAGAAGATAAGGATGGTAGCATTTTACTTCTTCAGGTACAACTAAGAATAGCTCTGTTCAACTCCATCAATTATTTTATGGTTGCGATTGTAACAAACAGTAACTTTCTAAAGAGACAGAAGATGTTTCGTTTAATGCTATTCAAATTTTTCTATGCCAGGAAAAGGTATAGATTTCTTTGATTGTTTTGGGGAATCACAGATGCGTATTCTTTCATGGATGTACTTCAGCAAAAGCATTCTATGGATCTTCGATACAGCAGACAAGTATTTTGAATTCATAGTGAGAATAGAGTTGTAACATTCCGTACATGTTACTCATCACTATCATGAATACTGGCAGTTCATTTACACCCTAGGAACAAAATATTTTGAAATGCTCCACACTGCTATTGAATCTGTGAGCTGGTTTTCATCAGCTAACTAGCACTTCTCCATATGGTCTGTCCTGGACAATCTGAGCTAAAGAAGGAAATCATTCTCCCAAAGCAGTGCTCTACCTCCTGGTTCCCCAAAGTTAATGCATTTGACTTGGCTCACCACATCCAAACTACTCGTCCTCCTCTAAACATTGGCGTCTCTTTAGAGAGGGCTCTTGTGGGAGGTGACTCTTTCCCACCCAGAACTTATTGGTTTAAAACATACCATGGAGCTTTGACCTAAGATTATTCAATAGTTTAAAATCACTGCTAATTGAAACTTCCTCGTATTTTGACTGGGCGGGGGCTCTTAAGTGTATATTTGTAATACCCAACTTTGCAGCTTGATGAAACAGAAAGAAGACTTGACTTTCAAAGGACTGTTTTCTTTAATTTAGTTATATTTGTGTGAACCAAATGCTGTCATTACTTTGGGAGGACACATATATTATATACATAAGACATATTATTAATCTGCTTAGGACCTGGTATGTTATTAGCAACCTGGCTCACTAGTTTACCTAGTTATCTATTCTTCTCTCACATTTATTTACTTGTTAGAACATTTTAAATAAAATGTGTAACATTTGAACGTCTGAAACCTTAGGAAAAAGAAGAATGGATTATGTGTCCCTGGACAAGCCTGAGGATTAGATTATCAGGACAGTTAATACTTAAGGAACCATGTGTCTCCCTAATTTGCCAATTTCTGTTTGTTGAGTGTTGTAAGAGTTTGCTAATTAAACAACTGACAAGGTGTTTTGACCAGAACTTGTAGACATTTCACTCATTGAACAACTTATTGCTGTGGTTGGAAAAAGTTGACATTTTGTTAGCTTTATTGCTATGTAAATGGAGAATCATGGATACATCTCCTGGCCGGGACTCCAGGAGTTCAAGGAATTATTGAGAATTTAGTTGCCAGTATTATACCTGTTGTTATATCAAGACACCAGCATCACTTTGTTGAACTTGCAAAATTGGCTTAGGCATTAAGACTCTTTTGATTGAGAGTCCAAATAAAATTAAAGTGAAGCTGGGCATGGTGTGCATACCTGTAATTCTAGTGACTCAAAAGGCCAAGGCAGGAGGATAGCAAGTTCAAAGTCAGCCTCAGCAATTTATCGAGGCCCTGTCTCAAAATAAAAAATTAAAAGGACTAGGGATATAGCTGGGTGGTTAAGCACCCTTGAGTTTAGTCCCTGGTACCAAAACAATAAAAATTAAAGTCAAGTATAGGAATGGATTGGGAAAGAGGTTCATTCTTAAGAACAAATGACTTTTTCATTCAAGGAAAAAAAAAACATTGTTTCAAATATAAAAGTAGAAATTGAGGTATTTAAGGTTAAAAGAAAACTCTTTCAAGTTAAGAACTTTCATATCATAATTCTTTGCACATGAAACTACAAAGCAGTTTTATTTCATTACTGAAGCAAAAACTTCCGACACCAAGCATTTGTTGCATAGCCCAGCAGGACATAGGGCACAGGCCTTCCTGTGAGGGAGCCCTCAGCTGTGACCTGGAAGAGCACCGGGAGGGTGGCTTGGGACCCAAAGATCTATCCCTGAAAAGGAGAAGGGCATGCTCTGGCCTCCTTGCCTCTTACCACTTCTCCTGTGCAAGTGATTTGATGGAATTAATTGGCCAATCTGAAAACGCAATTGGTAGGAATATTAATCGAGCTTTTATAATGATGGAAAAACCACCCCACTCATCTACTTCACTGTCATGTGGATCAACTCGCTTGGGCTTTAATGCCTTCAGACCCAGGAGCCTGGTTTATCAGCCACTCACAACCCTGCTCAGAAACAGGGAGAGAAGCTGCTGTGAAGGAAGTGGGTTTGAGTGTGTTCTCCCTTTGTTGTGGTCAGTAAAGGAACTACTTGTGCTTTTTAATTAGAAGGGTGGGACCAGATTCTTCCTAATTGCAATTTGGGCTGTCATACAAAGCATTGAAAGAAGAATGACTTTTTCAAAAGAAATTCATGTACATGCTCTCCTGCATTCAACCCCTAGCCTTTTCTTTGAATCAGACTTCTTATTTTACCTTTTTTACTTAATGCCTCCTCCAGAATGTATTCAGCCTCCTCAGTTCTGGATTTCGAGTTTTTGAAGTTGCAGCACTGTAGGTCAGGTAGTTGCTTAGCTCGTGAAGGTGCCCAAGGTGTGCCTGGGCCTGGGCAGGTGCACATGCAGGAACAATGGGTATGAATGCAAAGGCGCTTTGGGAAGAATTCAGGAGTGCACGTTTTGAAGAGCCAGAAAGTGTTCATCAGAAATTGCAGACAGCTGCTTGTGCTAAGTAGGATTTATCCTTAGAACTAGACAAGGAAATTTGTATTTCCTGTTTTAATTAGAAGGGACTTTCACAACATAAGAATAAAAGACATGGTTTGCCCCAAAGACATGCATCTGCTTTATATAAAAATAAATGCATTATAAGTGTGAGAAATTGCTTGAAGATGGCCATGATATTGAGAATATGCTGTGTATTTACTTTATAGTCATCTGAGGTTTTCTTTTCCAGTAAGGTTAAGAACCTCAAGAATTTTTATGAGTGGTTTAGAGAAAAGCATGTTCAAGCACTCTTGCTCATGTTGCATTTGTAGAGAAAGGAGGAAAGAAACCTTTTGTTTCATACACCTGCCAAATATATTCACGAAGTGCAGTTGGGGGGGGGTTGTTTATTTTGTTTTTGTAGATCTCGAGAGGAAGCAGTGGTCCTTAATTTTTCACCACAACTATTGATTTAGGATGCATAGTGAATGTTTAAATAAATTGATAGGATTGGGTGTGAGCTTGTATTATTGTTTCTTCTGAATTTATAGGAAAAACTACTGATTTCTTGCACAATATTGATTTTACTTTTTAATAAATCACTTTTACAAATGCCAATGCAGAGAATCCCAAATTTACTCATTCAGAGGAAAGCATGTCAAAGAGCCATTTTAAATAATTTGCAGTGACAGAAGATTTCTAGCAGAACCACCAATCATCTTTTAAAATGAAACTGGATACAATAATCCCTCATTTTTGTTTGTTTGTTTGCTAGGAATTAAATGCCAAAACAAATAAACAAAAAAACCCTCAAGGTTTTATTCTTATATCCCTTTTCCTCTAAAGAAATGGACCTTAAGTCTTAAGGTTTAACGATTCATTTCACATTTTTATTATATAAATATAGTTAACACAGATAATAAGATATTTAGAAAGTCATAGTTCAACTTTTGCCATTAAAAACAGGTAGAAATCTGCAGGCATAGTGGCAGACACCTGTAATCCCAGTGACTCAGGAGGCTGAGGCAGGAATATTGAAGTTTGAGGCTAGCCTCAGCCATTTAGTGAGACCTTGTCTCAAAATGAAAAATAAAAAGGGCTGGAGATATAGTCAGTGGTAAAATGCTCCTAGGTTCAGTCCCCAGTACCATTTTAAAAAGAAGCAGCAGCAGTTGGAACTTTATGCAAATTAATTTACAGTCTCCTCTCTTGGACCTGTTCTTTTCAACTCAGATGTGTTTTGGAATACCCTCTAAGTTAGTTTGAGCTTTGATGATAAAGTAGATGGCTTCTAAACAAGTGGAAGTGTATTTCTCACAGTTCTAGAAGATGCAAAGTCTAAGATCGGGGTTTAGCGTGGCTGGGTTCTGGTGAGGGCCCTCTTCCAGTTTACAGACCACCAATTTCTTATTGTGAAAGAGCTATCTGGAGTCTCTGTCAAAAATGCACTCATCCCATTCATGACTGTCCTACTCTCATTAACTTATTACTTCCCAAAGGCTCCACCCACTCCTACCATCACATTGGGGGTTAGGAATTCAACACAGGAATTTGGAGAGAACCCAAACATTCAATCCATTGCAGCCTCCCAGTAAATGAGTCTGGGTTTTATTTGCTTCTGGGCTCTAAATGCTGACTCCACAAAAGTAGCAAGCATATTTCTTTGTCTTCAGCATTTGGAACAATGTTTGGTACATGTAAGTTCTCAAGAAATATTTGTTGGGTGAATGAATCATTGAATGAATAGATGGAGATCTGGAATGCTTCTACATTTAAACATGGTTTATTGAGTGATCTTTGTGCACAGTCATTTCTTGATAGGCTGAAGACAATGGTTTCTCCCCTACTTTCTCTCTCTCTCTCTCTCTCTCTCTCTCTCTCTCTCTCTCTCTCTCTCTCACACACACACACACACACACATACACACACACACACACACACACACATGCACGATAACCCCAACAGAGATTATGTTAATGGCAGAGACAATAAATCAATAAACATTAATTAATATAATTTTAGGTACTAATACAAGATAGTGATCATGATAACAAAACTAAAACAGTAGAAGGCAATAGAAAATGATGGGATAGCATGCTATTTTAGACAAAGATAGACAAGAAAGGTCTCTGAGGAGGTGACTTTGGGTACAGACTGTAAATGGAATGGGTGGGTCATCCCTTTTAGATCTGGTGGAGGACTAGCACAGATTCAAAGGTGGAAAGGAGCTGTTTCTTAGAGAAGCAGCAAAAATCCAGTGTGCTGGGAGTCTGAAGAGCCATTGGAAGAGTGAGAGGAGATGAGATCCAAAGGAACATAAAAGGTCTTGTTTGTAACCTCTGGGAATAAGGAGTTTTAACTTCATTATGAGGATGATGGAGAGTCCTTTGCAAGTTCTATCACTGGAGTGATGTGATGTGATCTGTTTTATGTGTTCACGTCTCTGAATGCTGGCAGAAGAATAGAGTGGGGACAAGAAGGGAACAGAAAGGCCAGTGAGTAGACTTATTCAACAGTCCAGTCAAAAGGTGACGGTGGCTCAGGCTAGGGCAGAGAAGTGCTGGGAGGATTCTGAATATATTTGGATGCACTGGATCTGGGTGGTGGAGATAGAAGGATGGGGAAATCCTAAATGACTGATAATCTCTAAGTTCAATCATAGTGAATGAATCCACTGAGCTTGAAAGACAGGGAACAGCAGTTTTGTGAAGAATCAGTTCCATTTTGAATTGTGAAGATGGACATGTCCACAAAATGTGAAAATAAAGATGACAAGGAAGGAACTGTGTCTAGGAATTTGGTGCCGAGGGGGGTGTTCCAGGCTAGAGATTAAAATCCAGAGTTGTCACCACCTGTTTAATATAGAGTGTTATCAAAATTCAAGCATTAGATGTGGCATCACGCACTGCTCAGAAATAAACAAGATGAGAACAGAGAACTGCCCATTCATTTGACCAGATGGAAGTCATTGCCAAACGTCTACAGTGATTTCAGTGTAATGTGGGAACGAAAGGGTGTGTGTAGTAGGTTCTGGAGGGACTGGGATGAGAGGAAGGGAGTCTTTAGACACAGATAACTCATTGGAATACTGGGGATTGGGCTAAGTATAAAAAAGGAGAGGCCATGTAGTAGAAAATGACCTGCTAAGGAGGATGCATCCTAGATGCAAAGTTGGGTCATAGGGAAGTGAGAATAGGTGCTATACATATTGGCGAACAAGAACAAGAGAGTTGATCACTGGATTGGAAGATCTGAAGTGATTTGACATTGTTTTATTCAGAATAGTAAAAACATGTTGGGAGACTGAAGAGAGGGGTTAGAGACAGAGAATTTGGAGGTGCTTCATGATGTAATGACCACCAGGTGGACTGGGAATGGAAAAGACCAGATGATGTCAGAGGTAACAGGAATTCCCTGCAGGGAAGAAGACAGTGAGCCAGGTATAAAAGTCTTCAGTCAATAAAAGGGATCAACTAGATAGATGATCTTTGGCCAGTGACAGCCAAATATCAGTGACACCTGATATCATGTGCTTAAAAGACAAGTGAGGTTGGGTTGGGGTGGGGATTGTGAGAAATTATCTTGAAGCAATGACAGAAATAAGGAGAATCCTATCCCCAATGCCAAGCCCCCTCCTCTTTTTTGGTTTTCAGCCAAATGTCCATGGATTTAGTCAGACTGTTAGATGGCTCTACTAACCTGGACCAGATATCTTTCTAATCCACCTTATCCTTGTCACCTGACCGAGGAGTTATTCCCCTGGCCAGGTGTCCCTGTCTTTCCTGCTGGCTGAATTCATCTGCACTGTGGCATGATAATTATGTCCCATGGCCAATTGTTATTTCAAATGTGGTTTCTGGTATGCAGTTAGATTCTGAATTCCTCTACTTCATTTTGGCGACCCTAGAATTCTGGCCTTTATAACCCAGCAGTGAGCACTGTGGTATAAGTCATGCTATTTCTTGTTTGAGTTGAAGGTCTTAATAAGGAAATTGAGGCTCAGAGACATTGAGTGATGGACTTAAAGCTTTCAGCTAATTAGGGGCAGAGGTCTTGGTGCATTTCAGAAGCATGAGGAGACGTTAATGATGTCCACCAGGCACGTTCAGCCCTGATCTGTCCACCCTCAGTTTCTACTTTAGAAAATGGACTTAGAATTTAGACCTATCCAGGAGGCCTGCAGGTGAAATAGACAAGTTTCAAAGCACAGTTACAATCTATGGTCTGAAGAGGTCTCTTCTGATATAAAACTAATAATCCCAATCCATTTTTGTTTATTGGATTGACAAAGATGAAAATAGCTGGAAAATGGCAGAATAAGACAAGGAAAAAAACAGATATCAGTTAAGTTGTCAACACCTTCACAATGTTAGAGAGCAAGTGGGACATGTCTGTTTAAACTAAAAAAAAAAAACAAAAAAACTCATGCTCTGATATTTAAATATCTTGTTTTAACAACTCTTAATAAAGAAGTTCTTGATTATTTCAAATTTGGAACAGCCTATAGAAGCTTTTTTTAATATTTATTTTTAGTTGTAGTTGGGCAGAATACCTTTATTTATTTATTTTTATATGGTGCTGAGGATCAAACCCAAGGCCCTGCAGGTGCTAGGTGAGTGCTCTACCACTGAGTTACAACCCCAATCCAGTCTATAGAATCTTAAAAGTTTTGTTTTATTTTTTTAACTATGTATAGTATGTGAACATATCCCTGTCATGTGCAGTATTTATTCTTTTTTATTCTTTATGATCTAAATGCCAAGGATAATTTCTGTTTCTTTGTTCCATAGAAAACTGAATATATCCATTTTTATTCTTATAGGGAAGGGAAATGTATAATTCCTTTATAAAGCAGTTAATCTATAACATGGAAATTCATAATCTCACTTTATAAAGCAGTTAATCTATAACATGAAAATTCATGATCTCCAAAATAACTTTTCACTGATATATACTGCAGAAGAACGTGCAGTACATTTCCAGGGATCCAGGTGTCCTGGACAGTTGCTGATTTGAGTGTGAAGGAAGCAAAATTGTAACATGGATAAGTGCAGAAAACACTGGCTGCACTTGACCCTTCCTAAGAGTGCAACATTCCTTACGGAGAATTGCACCAATGGGTTGTTCCATTATAGAAAAGGTAGTGAGCAGCATCGAAACCCATCACAACACCCCTGCCTGCATCCCCGAAACACACCTTTCTGAATTGTCAATTTGGATTTGCTGCTGTTCAGCTTGCAGCAGTTGGTTTCCAAGCAGGAGAACAACTAATATGTTCTGAGAATGTTGATTCTTCCCGGGTTGCTGCTAGAAAGGTTTGGTGGCAGGGATGGGGGTAGAAATGAATAATCACTGCTGGTTTCTGTTTTTCAAGAGCCAAAGGAAATGGCAGCCCCATCTTCTTCCACCCCACCCCCGCCCCACCAAAAAAGCCTAAATGAAGATGGATGGATTCCGTTCCCCACAAAGGGCGAAGGCGATGCCCTCCGTCTACAATAAGAATGGTGGGGTGATCCAGGGTCCCCACAAATGCAGTCTTTTTCCTTAAGTTGTTTTCCTGGGGCTTCCTGACTGTGGCTACTGCTCAGCTCTTAAAACCTCTACCTTCCAGGTCAGGCAGAGGTCAATGTAAACTAACTCAACACCTCCTTTCCAGACCGTTCTTCAAATGGCAAGAAAACACCAGGGGAAATAATGTGCTTGGGTTTTCAAAGGCTGCCTTGTACAGCAAGTATTTGCACTCCCCATGTTTCACATCTTGGCTGCAGAGCAGGTAATCCTGGCACCAACTAGCAAGATCTGAAGTTGGTTTCACAAGTAGAATTTTCTTGGTCTTAATCTTGCCTATAAATGTCTCCTGCTGTGTTCCACCCCCAAGAAATGAAGAAATGAACAGCCACAATTTAAAGCAAAAGCCTGAATTGCTAGCATGTCAGGCATGGGGTTTCTCCTTATTTTCAGATAATTTAAGAATCAGATGTGACTCTCTACCCTGGGTGATAACATGTTTTCTCTAAGGCATCTCTTCACCTATAAAGGTAATAAGTCAATTGAGTAGTTCTGAGTTCTGGTCCCTTGAAAAATAATTTTCAGAAAATATGAAAGAAATGCCTTATGATCAATTCCAAAAATATTTATTAGTCAATTCTGGAAATGCCATTTTAAGTTTCCTGTGTCATGCTGCATCAATTCCTTGATAAAATCATTTGTTAGCCTGAGGTAAAAAAAAAAAAAAAAAGATGGATGAGGGCTAGGGTGGGGCTCAGTGGTAGAGCACTTGCCTGGCATGCATGAGGTCCTGGGTTCAATCCCCCTAAAAGTAAATAAAAAGATGGGTGAGTATAAAGCTGAGAAGGAGGGTAGAAACCTGTCAAGAAGCTTTTACGATGTTATTTTGGTTAATTTTCCCCTTGTACTTGAATTTATTTAAAGTAAATTATCCTTCTTCATTGTGTCAGAGTGTGGTTTGTAGGGATGTGCTCTCTATTCTGTTGACTTCTACCCATTAACAGAGTGCCGCACAGAGAATAACTTTAAATTTAAAATTGTGCTGGAAAGATCAAAGCTCTCTCATTCTGCTAAGAGTAACAATACCCTAGAATTAAAATTTTCCCCCAAATCTAGCATCTGGGATGGCCCCGACTGTAAGAGGAAGTACCTTTCCCCTAGATGAAAGAGGAAAACACTGTCCTGACTAAAAATAGCATCTTGCTTTCCACCAGTTCCTATCAGCTGGAGGTGGGATTAAACAGTAGTTGTCTAGAAGAGACAATAATTGAGTGTGGCTGTTTCCCCTGCAAGGCCCGGTCCAGGTGGTGAAAGTTAAGTATCATCATTCAGATAAGACCCAAAAGCAGTTTGCCTCCATGTCTATTTGGCTCTTCTGCAAAACATCCTCTCTGGGTGTTGAGCTGTGGACAGACGAAATCCAGACCTTTTCACAAGGCAGCAATAGTGATCACTCAGACTCTTGGTGAGCTGCTCAGTGCTCAGGGAACTGCTGAGCTCTTAAAACTCGATGGATGTTTCCACAATGGGTCCAAATACACAGAAACCTGAGAAGATCTGCCAAATGACCCAAATCGGATGTTGCAAGACCGTGGGAATAATTCTACTCCTGTGTGAACCAAAGAAAGAGATTAGTGCTCAAAAGACTAGTGCTTGTCTTCTGAGGGCACACAGGCAGTGCTCCTCTATCCCGACTGCTCGGAGCAGGGAAATCCTGTCTTCTGATTTTCCTGGCAATATAGGCACAAGCTGGGTACTTATGTTTTCTGTTCCCAGAGCTGGTTCTCTTTAGTGAGAAGGAAAGAATGCATACTGGGCCAGCGTTCTCACAGATACTGGATAAAGCTAGCACTGATCAGGAGACTTTCTGCTGGGGTGAGGCCAGAGGGACAGCTTAGGAGACTCAAAAAGAGACTTTGGAGCCTCTCTGACACAAGTAGGGTTCTCACTCAGTCACTGAATTGCTTTTTGAACCTGGGACAGCTGATCACCTGAGTCACTATTTCCCCATCTGTGAAAGAGAGATGATGTCTATCTCACCCTCAGTAGGACATTCACCAGCCACAGCTATGTCAATGGGACTAACCTTGCACAGACTGCTGGAATGGCTAAAGTCTCCCCATCAATGCCTTTATTATGATCATCAGGGGACTTGGAGGTTATCTTGATGGCTGGGAGGTGTCTGCAGCCTTTAAAGTCTTTTTGTCAATGGTCTTATTATTTATTCAGAAAGTGTTTCTTGAGTAGCTACTATGTATACACATTCCCACACACAAACCAATCAGCAAGAGCTAAGCCCAAGATGACAGTGCACTTTCAGAGAGTATTCTATAACGTTGTTCCTTTTACAATGCCTAATGTTGTAAATAAGCTGAAATGAACAGAGGCTAAAAGTCTTGAATAAGGAAACTGTAACTAATAGCTCACTTTTCCTGGCGTGTATCTTTAGCACATGTCATTAGTAATGTTCCGGTTATTGTAACTGTATAGCACAATATTGTTATTGTATACTTTGGGTATGCAAATGGTTTTCAAAAGTATGTTTTTAATTACTCACGACCAGCTGCCTGTTCAATAATGTTGTGTAAATGTTATAGAAAATGATTATAATGTCGTCTGTAGTTTCTCAGTTTGTTTTAAATAAAAACTGGGTCACAGGCCGCCTTCAGATAAGAGGTTAGGATAAAAGAAGATTGAGACTTCATTGCTTCCATAGATTGAGCCTATGACTCCCAAACTCAGGGGGCTGCCCCATAATCCTAATGGATTGACTTCCAAAATTCCTTGGATTTGTCCTGCTGGACTAGTCTCTCTAGGGCTTATCTGGATCCCTGCAGATAGATATTATGGTTTACATACAGTAATTCCACTTAGTCCAGCTGTAAATTTAAGTCTATTGTATTAACACAACATTGAAAGGCAGGCCATGCCCTTGCCCATGAAAGCCGAGCCTGTCTTTCAGACGTGTTTAGCAGAATATCAAGGATTTTCAATTAGTTGGTTGGGAGGTCCTTGGAGAAACAGCCGCCCTGCCTAGTGCCCATTGTCTATGGTTTCCGCCTGCTCCTTCCAAGTGGGACAAATAAAGAGATTCTGTGTGTGTTCATTAATGGGCGAGCTTTGGAGGGGGCTTTGTTCTTAAATGGGGGCTTTATCTTATCCCTGCTGGTTAAGCCCCTCCATGTACTCCTCACCTGTCATAACTGTCATACATTTAATTCATCATGCGGGTGGACAGGAGCTCACAGATCATGTCACAAGACAGGAGGGAGCTAGGGGTGAGGCTCGGCCAAGTCAGTCTTAGAACTTTACCATTAAAGACGATTACCAGATTTTAATAAAGATTTTTTTTAAATAAGATCTTAATCAAATGGACTGTTTTGTAGAAGAGAATTTTTTGCCTCATCTTTCTCCCTCAGCAAGTTTGATTTTAGCATCCAGCATTTCAAAACATAGTACAATAAAATGTGTTTAATTTTAGGAATCCATATTTAAAATGTGATGGCTATTTTTAAAAAAGTATCCTTCTGCTTCTCCCCTATCTAGTCTTTAACTTTTGTTTCTGATCATAAAAGTAATATTCATGTTTTAAAATGTGAAAAAAAAATACAGAAAAAAATAATCAATAGTATTTGTACCACCTAGTTATAATTGATGATTAATATATTGTGTATACATTTCTAATCTTTTCTCTATGAATGCACACAAATACTTTCCAGGAAAAAAAATGATTATATAAATGTCAGTTATGAATCCAAGTGATTTCCCATTATTTTAAACATTGCTTATTATAAACTAGAAAATGCTTATTGTAAAGCATTTGAACCATACCTGTGGAGGTTAATTAAGCACATTCTGTGTGATTGGCTGTTTTCTGGATGTTTCTTGTGTATTAAGTGATTTGGTCTTTACAACTTCCTAATGAACTCAATGTTATTATTATCTCTATTTTGCTGATGAAGAATGTGAGAAGTAGAGAGATAATTTTTTTGCCCAAAGTCAGAGAGTATGTAAATAGAGCCAGGATCTTAAGCCATGCAGGATAACTCAAAACCAAGTCTCTTAACTGCTGTCCCAAAGAGTCTCATAGAATTTGCTTGTATAAATGATACATTTAACTGATTCCATATTGTTCATCATTTGGCTTGTTTCCAACTTTTCAATACTATAAAACAATATTTTTGCTCAAAAACTCAATGAATAATTCTCTGGATGCACTCGTAATTATTTCCCTAGAATAAATTTCCTGTAAGTGTAATAGTTGCGTTCAAATGAATGTTAAGTTTGCTTTCTCAAAAAGCTAAACAGAATTATCCGATGCCCAGCAATTCTCTTGGATATGTACTCCAAAAATTTGAAAACAAGGACTCAGATATAAGTATATAAGACTTAGAAGATATTTGGCAACAGTATTACTTTTAAAATTTAAATCAATTTTTATAAAATTTGTCTAAAATTTACTTTGCATAAGTAAATATATTCATATGGTTCAAAATCCCAAAGGTGCCAAAGGTATATAATAAGAAAATCTACACACATCCCAGCTACCCATTTCTTTTCCTCAGAGAAACCTACTGTTTTCAACTTCTTGTGTTGTCTTCCATGTTTCTTTGTGCAGTGTCTACATTCTCCTTTCTTCCTTTTCACATAAATTATAGCAGCTCATAAAGCACTCATTAAAATTTGCATTTATGGAAACCTCTCCCACTTCAACTCACGCACTTTTAAAAAAACTGATTAAATTTCCTTACCACCCTAATCAGACATTGAATGTTGTCACTAACAAGCTGTATTGAGCTGGGGATCTGGGCCAGAGATGGACATTCTCACCTGAAAACTTGAGGTGACTTTTCCAACTTTAGGTACTAGAACAGCATCATCTCACACCCTGTGAAGAGAACAGAATAAACAGGCATTTTCTTGCCTCCCATAGTAAAATTAACACCCTTCTCGTTTGTATTACAATTTCTTTGGAATTCATGCTTGATGAACATTCTCTACTTGGAGGCTGTGTTAAGCTCCCTACCTTTGTCCATTGTTAAGTCACCAAAGGACAAAACCTCTAGCCCCTGCCTTTGGTGGGTTACTCCGCCTCCCTTGTAAAAACAAAGGAGACCTGTAGGTCCTTTGAGGCATCTAGAATCTACCAAGTGTCTAGTAGCTTAGCACAAGGTCGAATCAGGTATTTAAAAAAATAAAAGTATTCATCACTGAGAACAGATTCAATAACTTGATTATAGATGAATCCCAAGAATGTCTATGTTAAAAATTAATAAAGGAGAGGGGTGTAGCACAGTAGTAGAATCTTTGCCTAGTATGTGCAAGGCCCTGAATTCTATCCCCAGCACCACAAAAAAAATAGATAAGTAGATATAGATGATATAGATAGATGATAGATAGATAGATAGATAGATAGATAGATAGATAGATAAAAACCATTCCCAATAAAACCCTAAATGAAGATGCTATAACTGCCTTGTGATGTCAAGGATTTTTTTTGTTTTGTTTCGTTTTATTAATCAGGGTTTTCAAAATTGTTTATAATACGCAGCTCCAAAGTGGGCTTGATTGTTAAAAGTGGAAGCATCTTTAGAAATCAAGGAAAATACAGACTTTTTCCTCCCAACAACAATAGATAGTGTCCGTTTGTAGTTATCAGAAACAGAAAGCAAGAGAGCGGAATCTGAGAAAAATGCTCAGTTTGTAAATTCAGTTGATGTTGTATCGTGTTACAGCAGCGAGTTACATGACTTTTCCTGTAGTATGTATCGCTCTCCACCGCTCAGACACCATGGAGAAAGAGAAGCGTCTCAGATACTCTAAATGACACGTGCCAAACACGTGGAAGGTAAATCCCCTAATTCAGTCCGTTCTTCCAGCATTCCCTGGCAGACAGCCAAGCTAAATATTTCTGCTGGATAAAAAATGCACTCTTGTGTGTGCTACACTCTTCACTGTTGCCTGACTCCAGGGGAAGGGGTTGCCCCGGAGAGAAAAATAGGAAATAAGGAGTCAGCTTCCAACACCTATGTGTGTTTTTTCATCTTAAAACATTTCTCTAAACTACTTGTGGGCTGTGCTTGTGATTAACTTATGCTAGAAGGAAGGAAACAATTTGGAAAAATATATTGAACGCAATCCTTCCCTCTCCCCATCCACCACCTCTCCCTGGATTTGTTTGTAATGATTATCTTTTCAGATTGCCTGGATGGCTGTCATTTTTTGTCAGTTGCATGTTTTTTAGCTAAATCAGTTTCAAAGACTGTTACATTTGGTCAACTGGAAGACCCAACATATGGACCAGCGGGTTTGTGTCAGATGGGGATTATAGTTAATTGAAATTTATGACAAAACTGCTGACTTCATTAAGACTAATTAGAGGAATAGAATTGAGAATCAACATTCAGATATCATCTTCCAATTGTTTTAGATGTTTTTCTTTTACATAGAAGGCCATTTTTTGTGGTTGTGAGAAGAATACAAATGGAATTATGATACATTTTTGCCTCTGCTTTTTATGGAGTAGTACATCATGAGCATTCTTCCATATCACCTTTATTTCAAAACTTTTTAATGGCTGATTAATAGTCATATCATGTGGCTAGATCATAATCTCTTGAGCAAATATCCATAAATTGAATGCCCACATCTTTCCCAGTTTGTTGACTAAAAGTAACATTGCAATTAAGTGTGCTTATATAACTGTTCAAATTATTTTCCTGTGCATATATTTCCATTAGTATGATAATTTGACCAAAGGTTATAAATCTTTTAAGTCTCTTGGTATATATAGCTAAGTTTCTTTCCAGAAAACTTATCCCAATTAAGTATGGCTTATAAATATCTAGATATTTAGACTTACCATGAAATTTCAAGAATTAACATCTTTTGATGTTTTGCTCAATGTAAATGTTAGTGGTATTATTAATATGTGCTAGGCACTATGCCATACCCCAAATAGACTTTGCCAACTTCAAATATTTACTCTTGAGACAAACTTTCATATTGTTACTTTGAACAACCATGATTTATTTATATTTATATTTATATTTATATTTATATTTATATTTATATTTATATTTATATTTATATTTATATTTATTTATTATTTATTTATAATATTTAAACCATCTTTATTAAGAATTTTATATATATATATATATATATATATATATATATATATACACAGATATGTTTAATACATGAGGATAATGATGTTTACACACTTTCAATGGGATGTAGAATTCGACTTGATTCTCTGGTACTGGGAATTGCATTGGTGCTTAACCGTCCATACACTTGGTGGTAGTTTCCTTTTCCAAGGCACGATATTCACCCATAACTTGAATTATGAATGCAATCTGTAGCTCCAGACACAAGCCAGCCTAGGTGACTCCTTTGAGTATAGAATTTGTGTCCTTGTCCTCATTGCCCCAGTTTGTTAATCTCAGAGGCACTGAGGCACATGGTCTATCATCAATCTAAGCCACACATTTGGAAGCTGTTCCTGTGAATGTTCCATAACCATAGTACATTGTCTTTGATGAGAGGCATTAAGGAAGACAATATTTTAGTGTAGAGAGCTTCTACAAGTGAGCATCTGATTAAGTAGAGGACCCCAAACTTGTCAGCACATAGGAATCAGCTAAGGAGCTTTAAAAATTAGTGGTGCCTGGCTCCCATCCCAGCATTCTGATTTAATTGGCATGAGAAGCAAGGACATCAGCATCTTAAAGCTCTCCTGCCCATTCTGGAATGCAGCAAAGTTTGGGAACTACTGTCAGAAGCATTTAGGGGGCAAATTTTAACGACATGCTATCAGTGTTCTCTCTCTCTCTCTCTCTCTCTCTCTCTCTCTCTCTCTCTCTCTGTCTCCCCCCTTCCCTCCCTCCCTCCCCTTCCTTCCTCTTTCTTTCTCTTTTCCTTTCTTTTTTTCTTTCTTTCCCAGTGCTGGGGATTGAACCAAGGGCCCACTGAGCTTCATTCCCACACATTTTTAACTTTTATTTTGAGTCAGTCTTGACAAGTTGCCCAGGCTGTCCTCGAACTTGCAATCCTTCTGCCTCAGTCTCCTGAGTTGCTGGGTTTACAGATGTGTACCACTCACTGCGATGGGCTAATATATTCCATTTTCTTACATCCTTGCCTGGGATTTTGTATTCATATCCACACCAAGTCATGGATACCTTCTTTTTCTATTATGAGGGAAAATATTAAATAGAAAAAACTCAAGACAGGAAGACTATATTTCACACTCTTTAGCTATTCTTTTGTGGGCAGGAAAAGAGAAATCAAGAATAAATTCACTTTTTAAAAGATAGCGATAACGAATTCATGCTGGAAATTATTCAGCAGGGATGATCTAGGGGATAATATATGGGTCTTAAGCAAGCTTCTAGATTGTGAACGAGATAGCTCTGGGAATTGTGACCTTCCCTGTCCTGTAAATACTGACATGTAACACACAACTGAATGTCCCCCCACCAAGAATAAGATGCTCATGCAAGCAGAGCTCTCTATTCTTCGTTACAGAAGATGGAGAAGGACAAGAGGGGGGGAAGCAAAGAGGAACAAAACAACTCCCTCTTTCATCCCACAACTGGTCCCGCAGTTAGATTTTTCTCCATGACCCAATTCTAATAAACCCAAGAGCAGATAACTGGATTTCAGCAGGTCCCATTTGGGAGGCTCTACACAGATGTGTGTGTGTGGCTTCTGCTGCCTGTGGCACTGCCTGCGTGGGGGAGCTGCAGGACAACCTTCTAACCACTTATGTCGTGAGCCCCTGGTAAATGAGAACAGAAACATAGTGGGGTGGATTCAGCTCTTCTCTGGAAAGAGGATGGTTTCAATACTCCTCATCCCACACAGACTTCCAGGGGTGCTTTGAAGGGAACCTTATGCCAGCCGGCTTTTGAGCTTCTCCGGAAGATGAGGCCTGTGTTGTGTACAGATTTGACTCTGGTGGGCCTGGGGAGGGGAAGTAATGATGTTACAAGTGGTGAATACTGTCTGCTGGCTGATCCCTCCACCATGAGGCAGCCAACGGGGACAGACATCGAAAATCTCAGTGGCATGTGCATTTGTGTGCCCATGTACATGGATGTTCCAAACCCAGGGTTAAGTGGGTTAAGTTACCATGCTAACATTATAGTAGTGTTAAGGGCACCATTGTGTCATATTATTTCTTCAATTTTAAAAATAAAAAATAATTAAGCCATTTTACTGTCTGTGTCCTCTGGTCAGCTGAATAATATTAAGGAACTATTACTATTATTTTAATTTATTGTTTTGCCTAGCAAGTATGTGGCTAATGTTTTTTTGCTTGTTTGTTGCTATGCTGGGAATCAAATCCAGGGCCTCGAGCATGCGCTGCTAGACAAGCACTTTACTATTGAGCTCCCCCTCCCAGCCCTGTATTTTATTATTTAAAAGTTATTTGTGATTTTTTTATAACTTATTTTTATTTTTTTATTTATTTATCTATTTATTTGTTTTTTAATGTGGTGCTGAGGACCGAACTCACTGCCTCATGCATGTTAGGCAAGCGCTTGTGTGAAATGAGAAAGGATTACAACTTAGTAACTGATTTCAACAAGTATATTTGTTGTAACCAAGATCAGTCACTGAGGAGCTGCAATTGCAGCTCAGTAGTAGTGCACTTGCCTAGCATGTGTGAGGCACTGGGTTCTATCCTTAGCACCACCCAAAAATAAATGAAGATCAGTCACTGTATGTGGACCAAGGGCCCCCTGACCAACTGAGGAAGGAGGTCTCGCCTGCTCATCTACTAGCATCTCATGGTGCTAGATGTGACTTGGAATTCAGAACTTCTTCAGATTTGGGAGAGATAATATTGATGCAGATACCCTCAGTGAGGTGTTCTTATTCAAACATCAGTGTTTCTGCAGCAGAAAATAGCATAAAGGTTCTTACTAAGTCGCTGAGACAATAACTCAGGCAGTTTTAGGCCAGCACTGGGAGGAATCATGGGAGGCATGGTGAGGAAGGAAGGACTTTGGGAAAGCTGTGATTCAGAGTGGTAATTCTGGTGGAAGTGGGGGTGATGAAAATTACAAGAAACGAGACTGGAATGGAGAAAGTAATTATAAGGTCATTGTAGTATCTTAATGGTGGGAGTTGATCTATGGCAGTGAGCATAAAAAAAGTCAAAACAACTTTCAATTTCAGAGCATCGTGGATTGGGGAATTGCCCCATAAGTTATTGTGGGCCAATACTAATAACTGGGTGACCAGAAGAAAATTACTCTGGGAGTCGGTATCCACTTTTCTTTCTGAAATTAAGAAATTAAATAAGATTCCTGGTGATTTTCCATGGAATGAACACTCCTCAACTTCAGATTCACACTGCCAAGTGCTCAGAGTATTCTGTGTAATAGTTTTACAATAGGGGTTGGAGGTGTAGCTCAGTAGTAGAGAACTTGCCTAGCATGTTCAAGGCTCTGCTTTGGAACCTCAGCACCACCAAGAATGAATGAATCAATGAATGAACGAATGACACACACAAGGGCTGGGTGCACATGCTTAGCATGCTTGAGGCGCAGGTTTGATCTCCAACAGATTTTTTAAAAAATTAAAGTACGCTTGATCATTGGTTAAACAAAGCACAGTCTATATTTGCACTCTGGAATTCTCTGAGGCAATTAAGAATAATGTAGACATAGGAAGATATTCATGCAGTAAGAAAAAAGTGAGTTATATAACACTATTTATAATGATTCCATTTACGACATACCTAGATGCTAGAATTTACAACAAATGGCTAATGGTGGATTTTTGGTAGCAACGAATATTAAAACCTATTTAAACCATTTCAGGTATAAAGCTTTTTGTTGGGATTTATGAGCAGAACACACCAGATACCTTGATGCCATCTAGCAGGCATTTCTCTAATAGGCCTGAGCACTTCTATTTTCTGATATTCTGTATTTTCTGACTTATATGATCACCAAGAGTTGTCTGTATTTGTTTCCAAATTTGAGAATGCCAATTGTAATTATGTAATCTGATGTCATATTATAAAAATCAATGAAATATTGGTTAAATATTACAAGTTATCTCCATTAAAGGCAAGAATAGGACTACCATAAAAATCACTAAAGGAGAAATCGAATTAGAGTATTTAACATTTCAAATACATGGTTGAAGTCTTATGTGGCACTAGAATTGAATAATATGCAATAATAATGAAATAGTGCTAATTTTTTGCGTGTACAGAAAAACAAATTTACAGTGATAATGCTCATGAAAAATTTAGACATGGAATCATAGTATTTTGTGTAGAAGATATTCAGAAATTGGATGGTTTTGGTTGTTTACATTAGTTTTCCATTTTTTTTAAGAGAGAGAGAGAGAGAACTTTTTAATATTTTTTTTTAGTTTTCAGCGGACACAACATCTTTATTTGTATGTGGTGCTGAGGATCGAACTCAAGCTACCGCTTGAGCCACATCCCCAGCCCCAGTTTTCCATTCTAAAAAATACAAACAGCTGTTGACTTTACTTATTAGTAGAAAAAAAATGAGGCATTTGTATCTGAATAGTTTACAATTCTGTAGCACTAGAAACAATAATCCAAATTAGATTCATTAGATCTAAGTTAATATTGTATGAGGAAGCTCAATGCTTAGCAAAGTGTAATTTTAGACAGCATTATTTAAGATGTGGGACTCTGTTTTGTACACACAAACAAAAGGATTATATGCAAAATGGTTGCATAACTTATCTATCTTTGTTATAAACTGCTCTGCACATCCTAACATAATTTTGCAATCAGAATTATCAGCCCACTAAGCAGCAAGGAGTTTGTTTTGTTAATTGCTCTAGTTAAACCTAATTACTGTAGGGTGGAGTGACTGTGAAGAGAAGGAAGGCCCTAAAACAGCAGGAGGAATTTTAGAAAGAAGTCCAGTAGAGGGGTGTGCACACAGGTTACAGTGGACAAAAGCAGGCCCCACAAGAACTAGGTAAACATCTTTTGCCTCAAAGATCTGTTAAATTTGTTTTTAGTGAGCAAGCTTATTTTCAAGTGCTGATGTCAGAGGTAGGTTCTTCACTTCCCTGTAGACATTCCCAGTTTTGATGTCTGTGGCTTCTGCCCTGGAGCACTTTTTAAGTACCACAAATGAGGGCTGCATAGCTGTATGTTTCCTTTAGAAAAAGAAAAAGAAAACAAGATTCATTCACGGGTGGGACCAGAGAACCATTTTTAATCCACTCATTTAGTACACATTAATCAATCATCCAATGCACAGGCCAGTCACCTTGCTAAGTGCTAGTTTTTTGAGGATGCCTCCTTTGAGTACTTCTCCGCTAGTAGGTAGAAGACTGAAGAGACAGATCCTTTTTCAGTAGAATGGGTTCACTGGTAGAACATGAGCAAAAGAGTGGTCAACATGCAGAAAGAAAGCCTAAGGCCCCCTGTTCTCCAGAGGCATAGCCTGGTTTAGAAGCTATGTGTCTACTTGCACGCCTCACCGTGACCATTAGCCAGCTGCTCAGTAGAAAAAAGTGTATTTCAATAACCCGGCACTGTCTGTTGACTTCTATGCTGATGCTTCTTGGCATTCTGAAACTAAAAATGCTTCCAGAAATTCCAGAATCTCATGAATTCATATGTAAATTTAACAGGCAAAACAATTTGAAAAATAATTTTGCACATTGTGTTATCATTTGTTTTTGGAAAACCTCTTTTCCAGAGAATGGAGAGACCTTATCACCAGCGAAATTTTTCTTCAAGTCTGGCAGAACCTTCTTATAATAATGTAGACTAGTTATTAATGAAATAGGGTCAATAGGAAATAAACCTTTGATTTATTTAAATATATTCTGGGTAGACCATCAAGACGAATTGGTGTCACTTGCCTGATGAAGGGAAAATTGGGAAACATTGAGTTAAGCACTGAGGTACCTGTGATTAGTTCTTTCTTGCTGGGTAAATGTGTTTATCTTTTTCCACTGGTATTTATACTAGTTAATGTGTTGCAGCAGATAAATCTACTTCCTGAGTTCATCTTTCAGCTCTTTCTCTTCTCTGTGGAGCTGACAAATGGTTGGAGTTTGACACAGTTTATCAGTTGAGTCCCTGCTGGGTGCTGGCCAGCCACTTGCTTGCTCAGACTACCCCCCCCCCCCCCCCCCCCAGAAAAAGTGAGTTATCTGCTTTTTTTTTTTTCTTTTTTTTTTGGTTTGTTTGTTTCTAGTTCTTCTGTCTAGAGGAGTATGCATCTTAAGAGACAGACTCAGATGATTGTGAGAAGTTTTACCTCCCATAGCTCCAAAGTTTTAAGCCCAGAATGGGTTCTTGATCTTTTTCTAGTGGGGTCACTGTGAAATTGCATTAAACAAGACACAATTTTCAATTTTATTCGAAGGCAAAATTAAACCTATTGGGTGATGTCATATTTGAAGGGCACTGAAGGTGCCTTACATATGCTAGGCACTGAAAAACATGTTCCCCAAAAGGACTGGAATTCCAGAAACTGGTTTTTTGTTTGTTTGTTTGTTTGTTTGTTTGTTTTCCTATGGGTCAAGACAGCAGACAAGGCAAACAGATGCCTTCCTCCTATCAAGTCTTCTCAATTTAACTTCATCCACAGAACTAGAGTTAAACAGCCTTAGGACCTTAATTTGTCAGTTGGGATCTCTGGAATTTGATTTTTTATATTTTTAAATGGTTGGTGGTGACACATTAAAAGATACTCAGGAGAATATTACAATGCACTCATTACCCAGTTCAACGATTACCAGCTTAAGACCTGGGGTATTTCATCTGTATCCCTACCCAACTCCTGGAGATTTTGAAACAAATGCTCCAAAACATATAATTTCATGTAAATATTTTATATGCATATCTAGAAGGTGAGGATTTCTTTTAAGTATAACACTACCACATTATTCGTGAGCATTGGGATTACTGTATGTTTTTTAAGGACAGATTATTATCCACTCTTCAGGACACTGAGTGAGAAGTGGAAGAGATGGCTCTGTAGAAATTTTTCAGCATTAAAAATATATCCCAGGAGCCAAGATTGAATTGCAAAAAGGATTTTGCTCCTTTCTAGGTTCTGGAAGGCAGCATGCATATGCAGGCACCAAACTGGCATTTAAAACTCTGTTGTTCCGACTGAATTATATCCTTGGGGTGCTGGGTGAGAGGGAGCACTTCACTCAGACCAGCTGGTGGTGGCAGCATAATTAGTGAGACGTCAGCCAGCTACGAATAGAATCACCGAGGCATGTCTCCACACACGTAAGCACATGCATATTTGGCAGCCAGCAGTGATCTAGCAGTTGGATTCTAAGTGTGCCCCGTGCCACTTGTTGAGCCTAATGCAAAGTGCAGTCTAATCACTGATGTGCCCGTGAACATGATTAGCTGTTACCAATTAGCAGACAGTCTGAAGCCCCTGGTGTTACTGGCTTGGATGCAACCTTCTGGTCCACCCTTCAACCTCCTTCCTTCTTCTTTCAAGCTTTGGGGAAGAGGGGAGAAGCAGAAGAGGAAAGAGGGTCCAGATGGGAAGAAAAGAATGCTGAAAAGATCCTGTAGGAAGTAGGTCAGGTACTCTGGAGATTAGAGTAGCTTGCTTCATCCCTGAATGAGGGAGCCAGGGACAAGTAGCATACAATTAGGAGGAATTAGAACAGCAACAAGTAGCTTGGATTTATCAGCTTTAATTGTCTATTGTCAGAACCAAGCTCTCCTCCAGAGGATCATGGTGGCAGTCTACATCCTAATACTTTTAATGGACCTCCATTGTGGGATTAGCTTTCCTAAAGACGGCGCCTGTTCTTTTAAAAGGAGCTGTTGGGGAGTCTGCCTGGAAGACACTGAGCTGTTACTTTCTCTGTGATGGGTCCCATTCTAGGGTAATGCAGTGTTGCCCTTCATCCCCCAGAGGCTCACCTTAAGGGAGAAGATGCCTATTGAGCTATTGAGCATTAATAGGCAGCCTGCTCGGCCCCCCACCCCCCACTGTGTACTTTGAGGAAACAATGGGCTGTAGATGGAGACCAGATAAGTTCGGGCTGATGGCTTCAGAATCTCTATACTATCTTCCTGTTAAAAGGGTTCTTGCTTGGCTTATTCATAGAGAGTTTTTCAAAAGATAAGGAGAATCTATTAAAGGAGGTTTGTTATTATAATGACTGTCTTCTCTCACCTCTTAACCCCTCAGGTGAAAAAAGAGGCATGTAAAGGGACCAGTCACTTTTCTCAAATCCAGGCACTGAATGAGCTGGGTTTGAACATTTTTTTTTTTAATGTCCCCACCAACTAACTTTTAACAGGTTCTACAACAAATGTGTCCCCTCTCTCCCCCTTTCCAAACCTACCTGCACCTTTGGTGTGGCAGGTGCTTAACAATGGTGTAGGACCCAGTGAACTTTGGGTGTTGGGGTTTGGGTGAGTGCTGGCTTTGCTAGATGCCTCAGTAGCAGCCCTGTGTGTGAGCTGGCACCTCCGGGGTGCACAGGGTAGGTAAGATCCAGTTAGGTAAGAAAGCCTCCAGATGCACTTTTTGCTTCTCTTCTCTGGTCTTTAGTTTTCTTAGCAGGAAATGGGGTGTTGTTCTGGATCTGTGGCCCTCAATGCAGGCAGGACACTGGATTCCCTTTGGAGCAGAATGTGTGTGTATTTGTGGGGGTGGGATAGTTCAAATGATCTCATTATTAACCCTTTCAGTTCTGCCTTATCCTCTCCTGATTCACTGAGCATACATGGAAAAAAAAAAAACTTGGATTTCCCTTAGAGACGATGAGAAAAAAATTATCAGTCCCATTTTTTAATTAAAAAAAATACATATATTTCTTCCTTCACTCTTTGGTCAGTATTCTGTGATTTCAGGGAAGCATACTGGGACAGGAAAACCCCAGGCCCAGTGCTGCTCCTGGAAATTGGCCTCCCAGCTTCTGTTTCTACTCATCTTTCCCTTTCACCTTAGTTGTTAAGCCCACTGGGCCCTCTTTCATCTTGCTCCAGTAAAAATGATCCTATCTGCTACCCTTCTTTTTATTTCCACCATGGGCTCCCCTCTTTCAGCTCTCCTCCCACTGAAAGGTGAGAGAACAAACATTTGTCCCACAGTCTTATTGGTGTGGAGGCTACTCTCCTCCCCGCAAACACCAAGAAAAGAGCAGAGGAAGATCCCTGCTTCAGAGTGTGCACCTGCCCTGTCCCTCTGTCTCCTTTCTTGAGGGGCTCTGCTCTATCTTTTCTTGGTTTAGGTGACTTTTTCCACCAAATGTAAGATTATGACACGTATGCTGGACTCAGAAATGATCTCTTTTCTGCAGCCTTTTCAGGAATTAAAATCCTCTTGTGTCTGAACATTCACCATAATAAAAACATAACTAGAAAGAAAAACAAATTTTAGAAACCTAGCCTGGCTTTCCTACTAATGCTATGGGGATGGTTGTTGTTGCTGTTGTTATTTGTTAGTGGATGTCAAACTGGATAATTTAAAAATACATAAATGAATAGATAAGAACACAACCATCTGTCTGAAGGGCCAAAAAGATACCTGGGCGTCATGACACAGGTGGTTTCCAGAACACAAGACCACCACGGCATGGTCTGGGTTTTCTAAAGGCCTCTGGAGAGTGCTTAGCCTATCTTCATTCCTGGCCAGGGAAGGGAACTCAACTTTTGTTCTTCAGTTTACTTAATTTTTGTTTACCTTATTTAGGAAGTCAAAACACTGACCTCATTTCAAAACATCCCACAGCCCCCCTAGGATCACCATCCCCAAAGTTAGGCCCTGAGCGTGTTTATCAAAGTTTTGGGGAGGTGAGCTGTGTCATGAGAAGGAAGTCTGTGCTATTTTTAAATGGATTTAACACATCACTGAAACATATCATACACATATCATACCAGTGACACACACAGCACATTGTCACACAGCATGTGTCATACATACATTCTCTCTCACTCACACACATACTTGCTCTTCTGGTCCAGCTTTTAAAAAGGAAGGCCGTCAAGAAAGCCAAGCCCTGTGACTCCAGTTGAAAGGGCTGTTAAAGTTTAAAAACCAAGTGTCCCTCTAGTTTTCAGCCTGGCTTTGAGACATGTGGGTGGGAGGGCTTCAAAGCTACAGTGCCCCTCTTTTAGGTTCAGGCTTACAGTTGGTCCCCAAATGTTTACCAGCATGAGGATGCCTAACTTACAGGAAGTGGGAAATGGGTGTGGGGGGTGAGGGTGGGTGGGTGGGTCGGGAGTGGGGAGGAGAGGGTGGGGGGATGTTCTCTTGATGTGGTTAGCCTGTCATTGACCTTGTTTGGGTATGGCAGGAGTTGAATTAGAAAATGAAAACACGTTTCATCTTGAGTATATTTCATCCCACTTTTTACTTTCCTTAGTAACCAAAAAAAAAAGAAAAGAAAAAAATTTCTTTTCCCCAAGTGGAGTCAGGTCTGCAGATTTGATACTCAATTTCTCTTCATTCTACATCAGTCCCCTTTTCCCCATAGTCATCTGGCCGCCTACTTTGCCATTTCCAACCCACCCAAAGACTGGAGGGGGGGAGGGAAACCTAGCCCAGTAGCTGAAGCTGAATTAACATCAGCTTGTGGAGCTGCTGTTATGATGCCATCAAAGGGAACAGATTAGGATTTCTGAGGACAGAGCCACTTGGATCATTGTGATTTGCTGCTCTTGTGAACACTTTTAATGAGAACCCTGCCTGAGAAATGCTGATTAATAAAGGTAACCGATTTTTTTTCTTTTTGTCAATTTTTTGTGTGTGTGTGTGCCCTGACAGTGAGGGAAATGACATGGTGACTAAAAATGCACCAAGTTATTACTTAGAAACATTCTGAGACTTCAGATTCCTGACAGTGGTAGTCCCAGAGCTCTCTCTGCACAGCTGTACCAGTGCCAACGTCTCCCAGCTTTAGTCAGCGTTCTACATGTGCGCTGCTCTAGTTTTCTGGAAGGGCTGAGTGAAGTTCAGGTCAGTGCCTTTCCTCCCCACTTACCAGTTTCATGCTGGATAATAACTAAATATTAAAATATGAACCTGGTTGGTCCTGTTATGAAACCTGCTTCCTTTCCTTTATTCCTTCCTCCTTTTTTGTGTCCTTCATTTGAAATTATATTATTGCTTATCCTTGACCCCAATGATCAGAGTCAAAAGTTGTCTTGGAGGTTTGGGAGGTTTTTTAAGAGTTTTTTCCCCTTTCACTTTGAGACAAGAAGCATTTTTGAACATTGGAAGGATGTGATATTCCAACACTGTGCCTCAAACTCTCTTTTCCTTGAAGTTCCACCGTGGCCTTGTCCAGCTCAGCTGGAGCACCTGGAACTAATTTTAGGGTTGCCTAGCTAAGCCCCACACTGGTATTTGATGTTTGCGTCTTCCCTAGACTCAAGCCCATTTCACCACCTCTGAAGGTGAGTGCAGGCTGATATTAATTAACAGTGAGTTGATTCACTGGCATCTTCCAGTCATTAAAGCAAATATTTGGCTTACTATAGCCCTCTGGAATATTAGCCTTTTTGCCTATCCCTTTACTCCACTGTGGTTGGCTCCCTCACTGGCACTTGCAGGGCATATGTGGTCCCAGAACAGAGTTGGATGCTGAAAGGGAAGTGAAATACTCTTTAATCTGCCAAGGAGACTCTGAGCAGCAGGCCGGCCTTCAGTATGACTGCGTTGTTTTTCTGTCCATTGTGGCGCTGACTCAGCATCAGCTAATAAACCCTCTCGAGAAGACTGGATTTCTCTTGTTTAATTATCATCTTGGAGCTTTCTGAGAGCTCTTAGGAATTGTTCACTCAGTTTTACACCCTTAGCACATCAGCTGATTTAAAAGCCCTGTTTCCTCTTGGTGCTAGCGTCCCCTCTGGCATAACATGCAATAACAGGTGGACCCACAGCCAGCAGGGAGTATGTGCTACTTATGTCCCCTAGTGGGAATTTAATTGTTCTGTGCTACAGAGATTGTACAAAGATTTCACACACACATACTGCTCTGGCATATTACCTTTTACCTCCTCCCCTCCCCACCACCACCACCAACAATAAAATTCTAGGAAAGTTTCCTGAAAGAAAATTTAAAGATAAACAGACTTACCTTTATGATTGAATTGGGTTTTTGCTTTGCTTTGTCTCAGTTTCTTTCGGTAAACAAATACTCAAATGTCCATTTCATTGTATGACTAAGTTGGTATCATCAGATTGGGACTGGGTGTGTATATGTGGGTGTGTGTGTGGGTGTGTATGCACACGTGGCATATTTAAAATACTAGAAAAGACATTGCAGGCTACCGTAGAAAGAGAGATGAATTTTTTTTTTTTAACTATCTATGGTGAGGCAAGCAGGAAAGTGGAAGACTTGTATTTTGGTGATCTAAATAGTAATTGTAATGGGGTGCTTGCTATAAATGGACCCTTTGCATCATTGTTTCTCTGAATTAGAGGATTCCTTGCTGAAGGCACAAGACCATTGAAGGAAGTAAAGCATCTGGTTTGTTTTGTAATGAGAAGCAGGAATGCAAGGTCCACGCTCTTAATAATAAACAAACAGGACATTGTATGCCATCATCACAGGATGTCCTTCCTTCAACAGAGGACTGACTGGGGCTGGAGGAAAAGCCAGCCAGGCTCAGAATGAGCCCCACTAATTATTGCCTCCAACCGCTTTCCCCTTGCAGTGATCAGTTCAATATTCCCTTTAACTCTGAAATAATTAAAGCTCCACGTTTTACTTACACACTCCTTAGGAAGTCTACATGTGGGTTTTGAGAAGAAAGGGGGGAAAAATGTGAATCTGTAGGATCATAACTTTTTCCTATTTCCCTTTTTACCGAATAGTTGAAAGAAGGAAGTTACTTGGAATGTATTTAGTTGGAAGGAGAAATGGAATCTTAAAGCAGGGGCAGGGGAGAAGGGTGGTTGTGTATTTGAGAGGCAAGAACTTGAGCCATGGATAGCTACCTAGTATTACCTTGGAGGCAAAAACGTTTCAACTTGCTCTTTCCGAGGTCAATTCTGTGAATCCTGTAACTGCGGACTCAAGCTGAGGAACTACACAAATGTTTTAGATAGTTTTTAGGTTTCCTTCAGTTAAGGAGTGTGCGCCCCCGTATTCTGCCGCGACAGGAAGCAGGGCGATCTGGAGTATTTAGAATACAATACAGCACCATTAAACGTTGAGGGTAAGTGACTTCAAAGGGAAGTAAGAGGATTCCAAGTAAATGTTGAAATTCAGACGCGAAGAGAGGAAGCTCTCGGCGGCGGCTCGCAATCCGGGGGAAAGCCCTGGGCTCCGCGCAGCTCGGGCGAGCCCAGGTATGGCCACGCCCCCATCTCTGGCAGCTGGTAGGAGTGAATCAGACGAGTGGCTAGTGAAGTCTGCAGCTGGGAGGAGAAAGAGCCGCCGTTCTGGTTAACACAGACAGTGCTGCCGTGACACTCGGCCCTCCAGTGTTGCGGAGAGGCAAGAGCAGCGCGCAGCACCTGTCCGCCGAGAGCCGGGAGCCTGCGCCGGGGCAGCGGTAGAAAAGGAGGGACCGCCGAGGTGCGCGTCAGTGCTGCTCAGCCCGGCCCGGGGCGCGGGGAGAATGTGGACTGGGTAGTCATGAGTGAGACTTATCTCAGATGTTGGATCTTTGCTTGGAAAAACGTGTGGGTACGACCTTGGTAAGGAACTTGATTTTTATTTTTATTTTGAAATTGACCTAAAAACTTTCTTTTTTCCTTACTTTCTTTTCGTTCGTTCTTCCTTTTTTTTTTAATCTTTTTTTTTTTGATAACGCAGTTGCGGTAGAAGGAGAAATGCTTCTGTTTTAGTACACTTAGTACTGTCAAACATTTATAAGACTTTTTCCTTATGAATCATTAACCCTTTCGGTTCTAGACATAATTGTCAATTCATTGAAATTTCAGTAGTGGTTCTTACCCACCCCCCGGCAAACAAAATAACTATTCCGGGTCTGCTGAAGTTTTCAATTTTATTTTATTTTTTAACATTTATATGGCGTTATGACTCTACATGTTGTAAATAAACAAGCTATTTTAAGTCTTAACTGAGGCAAATCTTTTTTTAAAAAAGAAAAGAGCAACATATTTAGAAAAGAAGTGGAAGAATGTAGAACTATCTTGATGGACTTCCACGGTGTTGTGTTTACATTTTAACAAGCACGTCTTCCATGGAAAGGATACCCCCATTCCTAATTTTTATCAAACACATCTATCTACGTGGGAATACACTGCAGAAGTTGTTTATCTCTCTCCTTTGGAAAGCACTTTTGCTGTGTGCGGGTGGATTTGGGGACTATCCTCATCAGTTTACAAGTGGAAGCAGATCTTGTGCTCTGAGTCTTCTATATTTGTTATAACTTTAGTTACAGTAAACTGTAGCACATCAGTGACTTCTGGGAATTTGTACACTTTCAGATTTAAATGGAAAGTGCTATTTGTAGCTGAGGGCTCCTAAAGGAATTCTCTTCAGGGAATTCTATTGAATAGTTTAATGTTTTGTGCCTTGTCAATTTGGAGTGTGATGCCCACAGATCCAAAGAAGCTGCGGGGGAGGGGGCGTTTTCCCCTCCCTCATTTTCCCTCTTTTTCCTGTGGTCCAGACGATCTCTGTCTGAAGCTCAGTGATGCTGGCAGGATGCAGCCCTTTTCAGTCTTCCATGCGAGAGGATGAAAGAGCGCGTAGCAGAAAGGGGGGGGGCAGTTGTTTTGAAAGTTGTTTTGCGCTGGGAGCTGGTGGGAAAGTTCAGTCTTCCCCGTTTGGAAAAGGCAGGCTGGGTTCCGCTCCTGCACCACACGCGCTTTCCATTTTTAGCTTCATTCAGAGGCAGACAGAGCTCCTTCCTCTTCCTCTCCTTGTTTGTGACACTTTTCTGAGGCAGCTTTTCCACAGTGCTGAGGGTCTGGCGGCCATGACCCCAGGCGTTCTGGGACACAGGACACAGCGCCCACAACATTTTTCTGCCGTGAGAGGTAAAGCCAGGGATTGTTCAAAGGTGTTTCTTCTCCCCCCAGTGAGGTTGCCACATTCTTCTTCTTATTTTTTTCTTCTTCTTCTTTTTTAAATAACTAAGTAGCATTTAAAAACCTTGCTTCTTCAAGGCAATGTACTTTATATGTCTTTTGGGCTCTTACTCAACTGGACCAAGCACTCTGCATCTGCTTTTAAAGTCTTCAGACTACTGTATTAGTCATAGCCTCTCAGAGGGAGCCATAGGAACAGCAGGACAATGGGGACTGAAGGCCTTTCCCTTCTCTTCCAGGCTGCCCCCAAGTGTAGCTCCAGTGCTGTAAAGTTTCAAGGGTTGGCAGAGGGGACTGAGGAGACCATGAAAATGGACATGGAGGATGCAGACATGACTCTGTGGACAGAAGCCGAGTTTGAAGAGAAGTGTACATACATCGTGAATGACCACCCCTGGGATTCTGGGGCCGATGGAGTGACTTCTGTTCAGGCAGAGGCATCCTTACCAAGGAATCTGCTTTTCAAATATGCCACCAACACCAAAGAGGTAAGCCTCTGGTTTATTGCTGAAGAAGATTGGCACCTGGTGCTAGATCTCCCCACTTGCCCTTGAGGCCTCCTCTAGGAAAATCTTGAAGTATCAGTAAATAATGGATTACTCCATGCACTTTTGTCATTGCTTTCTCTTTCCCTAAATCAGTTCCTCCTCATTTCCTCCAGCCTTCAACTGTCTCATACTAATTAGTAAACAGTTCAATCTTTTGGCAAATTGACACGTCTCTGTGAGCTTCTGAAAAGCTCTGCACCCACTGGCCCTTCGTTTTGACAATATTTTAAAAGGAGAAAACTTTTCTCAATGTTTCTTTTGTCTCCCTTTGGTCATTAGATGGCTTTATTCTTTTTAACGAGCCAGCTTTACTAGCTGGGTTTCTAAAATTATTCTCAAAACCTTGACGTGTTTATGAACTGAAGTGATGGCATAAACCGAGAAGAGGGTCACGTAAAAGTGTCCTCTGTCCGGATGACTTCACTAACCACTGTTTATCTGCAGCAGCTACTTTGCTCTGGTTGGACTGGCAGGCCGATTCCTTACTGGCCTCTGAAGTGGGTACGCTCTTTGTTGTTTCAAAGGGGCTGAAAACCTAAACTTGGAATGAGCAACTGATTTGTATTTACCCTTTTATATAATGATTATAGCTAGGCGTGATGTTTAACTGTGAAATAGCTTGCAGAGCCGCCTCTTGTTTTGAGAATTTGGCTACTACAGTTGCTCTCACTAGGCTGACTTGAAGGAACCCACCCCTCAGCCAGCTTCCCATTCTCAGCCTGCAGAACTGTCTGCTGCTGCCTTCAGAAAGTAGTGAAAAGGAGTCCTTTGCTCTAAGAATCCAGGATTTGCTGCTGGGACTATTCATTACAGCCATGTCAAATCACTTTCCCCCTTCCCTTAGGAACAGCATTAAAAGGAATCCGGGAGCCTGTTTGGGAAACACTTTGTCGCTTTCCTGTTTGTGTGTCTGAGTTCAGTGTTTTTGGTGAGGGGAGACACAGCTGTCTAAAATTAAATAGAGCAATTCTGCTTTGAGTTTCATTAAAGCTCTACTTTTCGGTGTTTTTATTTTTTTTTTAAATTTTTTCCCTGCTGGGAGAGTGGTGGTAGATTTTGTAAAAAGCAAAATTTAAATTGTAGTTGTACATGAATGTTACCAAAAATGTAACCCCAGAGGTCGGTCTTAATTAAACCTCTTCCTGAAAGTAATGCTCTTCTCAATAGAAAGTCTAATATGTGGTGGCCCTTGGAATCAATGTAGCATTATTGAAGGTTTGGCTATGGCTTTAAGAGGTGTAGTGTGTTTTTCCTGTATCAGGTTTGACTTAATATTGTTCTGTTCCCAAGGTACATTTGTGTTAGGCTGTCCTCACCAGTCTACTAGGACTGAAGTAAAGATCTTCATTCTGTGGGACATCTCTTTTTATCCTTATTATAATGTTCTTATCCTCAGTTTAGCTCTTGGCTTAAGTTTTTCAATTTTTGTCATTCAACTGAAAATCATAATTGAGTTAAGTTGTGCTCTTTAGTCCAAGGTTCAGAGAGATAGTCACTCACCCAAAGGCTATAGTTAGAGGCAGACACGGGACTTGGAGCAAAGTTCTTCTGACTTCTCCAACAAGTACTTCTCGATTATGCTACACTGGCCCCTCTTGGTGTCACTGTGGTTTTATTTATCGTCTTAACATATTTCAAACTGAGCCTTTATGGAGTTTGTTTGGTTTTTCTTTCGTCTCCCTATTTTAGTATGCTAATCAACCAAAAAACAGACAGTACCTGTGTTCCTGAAGGGGATCCTTCAAAACTAACTTAGGAGACCAGGATTCTCTTATCCTATTTACCCATGTTTTATTGAGCTTGTGTAGGGGATAGTACACCCCTAGTCCCTAATCACAAAAGCAGCCAGGAAATAAACTTGAATGTCATTCTGTCTTTAGCTTACTCTGGAATTTGTACCTCCTTCCTACCTTTTTTTGAACTTGGGGAAAGGACAGCTCCCTTTGGGTGGTGAAAGAGGATTGTGATGTTGAGCCATTGAAGGTATAATAACTGCAAACCAGTTCTAGGACAGAAATATTCAGGATTGATGAGATGTTTACATTGTCATTATTCACTTTGTTCTTCATTGTCTCATAAGCCTGAGCTGGAAATAGGGTAGAAACCTTTCTACTTATAGTTTTTATCTGATTTATCTTGCCCTTCTTTAAATGTTTTCATTAATTTAAACAACAGGAGATGTTACATTATGTACTGTTGTGCTGACATACTGGGGAATTTTTTTTTAACAAGATCATTTTTCATTATGAATTTGTGCTATGTGTCAGCACCTTTTTTTTTTCTTGGTTTAAAAACAAAACATACAACCCATATTTCTGATCTTGACCTTCATTTTTAGATTTGGCTTAGAATAATTGTGCACTCGTTAATGAGGCTTTTCTTACTTCCTATTTCCAGAACTAAAACCAAATATAGACATCCTATTCAAAACTTCTAAAACCTTAAAAAAAAAAAAAGACTTCTAAAACTTTTTAAACTGACAGGTTGTTCTTTTACGGGGATTTTCCCCATGTCCTCCTGAAATTATCTTCTATGAATACTTGACTACACAAAAATCAGTTTCGACACTTGTATTTTTGAAGCAGTAGCCTGTATTAGTTTCTGCCCTCAGCTGAGGTTGCTGGCCCTCACGAGGGGAATCTGACCTTAAGTCATGTGCTGATGAAGATTGGGTAAATAGACCATGTAAAAGTTATCTCACCATAACATGGAATTCCCTCTTCAAGCTCTTTTATTTGGGAGATGATGTTCTAAGATGTTACCGAGTTTCCTTCAAAAGAAATGTAATGAAGAAGTAAACTTTCCAAAAACATCTCTGTTCACGTCACTCCTTTTTAAAATGAGGTGTGTTACAGGGTGAAGGTCTTGGATCACTTTAGAGTTCTAGTCCTCTCAATGAAGATATCCAGACAGTCAAAATAGAAGTTCTGTGGGGTGGGATCCAGAGAGGAGGTAGAGATAGCTAATGATTAAAATGATCTTAATGGAATTTGAGGCAAGGATGCTCAGACCACATTTAGATCTGAAAAAAATGTTTCTGCTTAAAGTTTATTGTTCTGTTTGTATACCCTCTGAAAGGAGCAATTCACCTTTAAAACAAACAAACCTATATGTGTTCTGACTGTCATAGTTTCATTCAGTATTCCCATTCAGTCTCTCACAAGCTGTAAAATCACCTTCATTTTGTACAATCGAAAAGAAACCTTTTATTTATTTATTTATTTTAATTTTATTTTTCTGGAAGCTGAGGACAACTAGGTATAGTCTGTAGCTGAGGCCACTGACAGAGACAGGTGTGTCCAAGTGGCAAAGGGGTCTGCTTAGCACAGAAAGCATGAGCAAAGGGCTTCTGTGGGGGCAGATGAAACATGGCTGTGTGGAAATGCAGTGTCCTCTCCCTGAAAGGTTTATGGAAGACTTACAGTAGCCTGTCCCCAGCAGTAATTCTTTAGGACCCTGGTCAGTTCCAGTGAACTTTCCTTCCTGAGTTAGGTGAACACATTCTTAATTTAGCACTGTGGCATTCAAAGCACATGCCAGGTTTCTCTGCTTGCTCCAAGGATAGAAAGTTGCACATGAAGAGTCAGGAAGATGGGGCTGGATAAACCTCTGGATCATTTAGGACCAGAGGGACAACTCTTGTCTTGGTTTTCCACTTCCCATTAAAAACAACCCTCAAAGTTACCTGGAGAAGCACAAAATCTTAAGGGTTGAGGCTTTTGTGTCCTTTTGAATAATAACTCCAATACGAATTCAAGAAGGTATTGATTGCATAGTATTAGAGCACAGAGCTTGGATTGGATGTAGGTGGTTCATCAGCTACAGGATTCCTTCCAGCCTCGAAATTGTGTTATCTATAGAGGTTAGTCTGTGTACTCTACAGCTCTGTATATAATAGGAGTTTAAACAATTAAGGTTCTGGCTGATTTGTAAAGGTAATCAAATAACAAAGTTCTCAGTTTGTCTGAGGCTTGAGGATCTTCGTTTTCTCTTCCACCACCTGCTGTCCTCTTTTTGTTTGTGCCCTTGTCTTGCCTGTCAAGTTGTATTTGTGAGTTTAAAGATGGCAAGACTCCTTCCAAAACTGCTGTCCTCCTCCCCCAGTAACTACTCCATCATTGAGCTTAGTTGGTGTTAGGGGTTCATGCCTTCCTCAGATGCTTTGTAGGAACAAGATTCTGGTTGACTTCTTTCTGGCCACCAGACAATGTGTGTTTTTCTTAGTGTGTCAGATTGATAGCTGAAAACCAAAAGGCTCATCCTGTGGAAGAACAGCAATTTGGAACAAAAACCGTGACCTCAATGTAATGCTCCTTGTTGGTAATCAAGTTCTGGCTCCCAGGACACTGTCTGCAAGAGACTATAATTTAAAACAAAGTTGATGAACCAGTTGAGTACCTTTCTTAAAATTACTGCTTTAAAGTGGATATGTTGAAAATATCAACTGCTAATTATTGGCTCACCAACAAATGGCACTATTTGTTTTTCCTGTTTGTCATTTTAATATTATGGAATAAGCACTCAAACGTGAATGTCTAATGATTTGTGAGTCATTGAAGTCAATTCCATGAATTTTTCAAATTAATTAGGTTTGATAATATGTCCTAAACAATGAGCCTGTACATAAGCCCTAGTCTACTTAAGCTTAAGTATATATTTTTGTCTCAAGACTGCTCAAAGATGCTCCTGTCCCCAGTGGTGGTGCTGACATACCAAGGATGATGAACTATTCTTGAAAGGGCAGATAGATGTAAATGAAGGCAGAGGAGGAGAATGAAAAGAACATCTGCTTTTTTCAGCTCTCTGCCAGAAATTCATAGAGGACCAAAAATAGCACTCTAGCTCGCCAACCTTGTTTCAACTTGTGTTAGGTGTAGGAAATTTTCTTTTCTGTTTTTTTTTTCTCTCTTTCCAATCTGAGTATGCTCCATTAACTTGTATATTGAATACTAAATTGTTTTAGAAAACAAAATCATTTGCTGATGAGAAAACTTCCATGAGAAAGACTGGTCTGTCACAAAATGTAGGTGTGCTTATTTCCTACTTATTTAAACAGTGATAAGATAAATGAGATCTCAGTACATATCACAGCCAAAATCTTAGATTCCACTGTGTACTATTTGAATAGCTATTGGCATCTGCCATTTTAGGTACACAGTTACACAGGAAGGATAATAAAAACTGGAAATAAATATTGTCTTCTACTCCAACTCCCAATCCTTGGTCCATTTCAGTTAAGATATTCAATAAGTAATTTGTAGTCTGTTTTGAACAAAAGAAAATAAAAATGGGAAAGTGAGAGAATAAAAACCAAAGCAAAACTGTAACTGCAATCGTCATCAAGGACAGCTCACAGGGTTCTTTTGAATAGTGATGAATTGCTTCCTGATTCGTGGTTGGTGATTTTTTTTTTTTAATTCCCTCAAGAAATTTACGATCAAGGAGGAACTAGCATAGTTAACATGTTTCTTTAGCCAGGCCCTGCCAAGTGCAAATGCGTGAAACATCCAATCTGAGAAGGTCATTTTCTCAGACCTAGAACCCACAGCTCTCTCAGTATAAATTACATTTCAAAGGAGGACTTTTGACCACTGTCACGTAGAAGATGTTAGGGAAGTACAAAGTTACTTGAAAGATCTTTCTTCTGCTGCTAAAGAGAACTTACAAGCTATGGCAGGGGAGGAGGACTCATCTAGAATTAAAAAAACATAATGTGTTTGCTTTCTGGTTCCTTTGGCCTCTGCGGAACAACTAAAGAGCATTATTTTGGTTTCTGAGGTTTAAATTATTTTATTCCCCTCAAGCACACTGTGTTTATGGTTTGAGGGAGAATGAGAAATAGGAAACTAGGAGGGGACCTGAAAAAGTCTCATCTTGACCGTCTGATTTTGCAGTGTCTTGTTCTTAATCTAAAACAGAATGGTTATCCTCTCTGATCTTCTAGCAAGAAACATAGTTAATAAAAATAAAGAATCCCCAATCACTGGAGGATAATCCTCCAGACTATTTTAATGTTTGGTTGAGTATTTGCTTAGACCTTGAACTTTTTTAAAAAATATTTTTTAGATGTTTATGAACCTTTATTTTATTCATTTATGTATATGTGGTGCTGAGAATCGAACCCAGTGCCTCACACATGATAGGCAAGCGCTCTACCATTGAGCCACAACTCCAGCCCTAGACCTTAAACTTTAAAAGATGATCTTCTTAAAAATTTTTTAAAAGATAGTCTTCTATGTAAATCCCAAGTTTGAGGCCAGCCTCGGTAACTTAGTGAGACCCTGTCTCAAAATAAACAGGGCTGGGGATGTAGTCGATAGGAGCACTTGCCTAGCAGGCCCTAAGCTCTGGGTTCAATCCCCAGCACCCCACACACTGATGGTATCCCCTCAGATGAAGCTTACTGTTTGTTACCTGCACCAGCAATCATGAATGTCTGCTCCCCATAGTTGATTGTGTCACCACTTGACTGTTCAATTTGTTAGAATAACAAGATTGGTTAACATTTTGCAGTTAAAATAACTGTTTCATGTATTTTATCCCTTTTAGGTTATTGGAGTGGTGAGTAAAGAATACATACCAAAGGGAACACGATTTGGACCCCTAATAGGTGAAATCTACACCAATGATACAGTCCCCAAGAATGCCAACAGGAAATACTTCTGGCGGGTAAGTAAGGAAAAATTTTCATGACTTTCAGTATTAGGAAAAACTGGAGCTAGAAGAGCAGGGTCACTTCCTTTTTCAGCCTGTGCTAAGAGATGCTGGGTCCCTGTGGGAACAGAGAATTCTGAGCAAGTGCAGAGAAACTGATTAAATGTTTGGCTCTGGAAGTACAGCTCATGGGTGTTTAGTGGGGGAGATATGCACTATATGTGAATCTTAATTTTTTGCAACTCATTAGACCTTGTGATGAAAGGAAACAGTTTGCTGCTTGCTTTAAGGGTAGGTTCATTTGAATTTCTCTGCAAGGAAGTAGTAATGAGTCACCAAGCCTTAGATTTCACCCCTTCTTGATTTCTTGCTGAGTTAACTTTAATTGAATGGAAGAGTTATCATAAATGAATTATGTTGAAGAGAAATGTCACTAAGGAAGGATGGGTAGAAGATGGGCCAGGAGAATGGAGAAGGACCATAGAACTTGTCCTATTTAAGTCCATCTATACTATAAAAGTAATCAAATCTGACAGTATGTAAGTTACTTCCATAGTATAAGGAAAATGCTTACAATCCAGTAAAAAAAAAAAAGTCTGGCGTATACAACCTCCTTTGAAATATTAGGGTTAGGAAGGACCACCATGGTGAACCAGTGAGATGGAATTCTTAAGTAAAAAACTATATTAGAAGTGAACAGAGAGGGCTGGTGATATAGCTCAGTGGTTGAGTGTCTGCCTGGTATGCATGAGGCCCTGGGTTTGATCCACAGCACCCCAAAAAAAAAGGAAAAAAAAAATGAACAGAGAAAAGTCAGAATCCCTTTTTCCATAGATGTCTTTTGGATACTCAGTTTGCTAAATTAAGAAATGTTTACTTAAACCTAGTAAGCAATTTTTATACATACTTATATAAAATGTACATATCTAAAATAAATGGCTGCATGGTAAATTGGATTATGCTTCCTTTGGCTGGTAATTGGCCTAAAAATCTTAGTGCTTTTTATACAAGTATCACAAAAGACTTGTTAGGGGGTTACTCAGAAGCAATTCCTAAGATATATTTTTTTTAATCCAGAAAGTCTTGTGTTTCTGGAAATTTATTTTACTATTTCCCAAGTGAAAGAGAACAGTTATATATGTTCACCAAGAATCATGCACCCTTAATTTTTATTTAATGATTACACTTGTTTAAAATATGTTCACTGGCTGAGCACAGTGGCACACACTGTAATCCCAGCTACTTGGGAGGGTGAAACAGGAATATGGCCAGTTCAAGGCCAGCCTCAGCACCTCAGCGAGACCCTTTCTCAAATAAGAAATTTTAAAAAGGGATGGGGATGTGCTCAGTGGTAAATGGCCCCTGGGGTTCAATCCCCAGGATCAAAATAAATTACAACATATTCACTGCATGACTTATAATAGAAAAATATGAGCACATGTTTTGCTTTTATTGCCAAGAAATTCTTCTCAGACATGAGCCATCGAGGTATACTGATCTTAAAGTCAAAGGTCTGAATTAACACAGTCCAACGTAAGTCTCTTTACTACCTGGTCATTTTGAAAAAAAAAAAAAAAAAGACAAGAAACACCTAAGAATCTCTCTGTCCCTTCCTTATTTCATTTAAAGATTTCAGGATAAGTAACTAAAAGTCTTTCCTCGGGAGGATTTATCTGAATCTGCCATTCACTTGCAAAGGATATTGTCAAGAGATAACTTCTCACGTGTCATTAGAAGCATCCCGATTTTGCTGGCAGGAATGTGAACATCTGTTGTAAGGAAAGAAAAACTTTCATGCAAATTACACAGTCAAAGAGAAGGGGTGTTCAAGTTGAGAAACCAGTGACATTTCTTGTAACTGTACTATGAGTCAGCACGTTTTTAATCTTGTGATAATAGATGGAAATGCAGCGAGGTGAGTGACAGGCAGCAGGGTTCATTTTACGTATGCATTATTTTATTTTCTGGTGGGGATGTGCGTGTGACTTCATGGCATGGATGGTCCTGTTTTTGAATGAGGATACAGTAAATCGTAGTCCGTGGAAGGCTGACTGGAACCGCCAGACCCATAGCTTTAGAAAGCAGTTTCCGCCGGCGGAGAGCACTAGAGCGATGGAACCCCACGTTCCTGGAAGTTTGCACATCAGAGTAAACAAACTTGAAAACCCCTCTTGATAGCCGAATTCACCCAGCCTTGTTCCATTTTCTCTTAACAAAACACACCGCAAAAGCTCTCACAAGCTGCTTTGATGAAGCCACATGTATTTCCCCCTTCGCAATTTACAGGAAGTTACTCTTAAAAGAAAGTGATTCTGGTGTTTACTGCCTGTGTTAAAGGGACAGGGTTCCTTTTTTAACTTCTGATAACATTGGAGGGAAATATAGAAACGATTCACAGACTTAACATAGCCAGCAAGTGACTCAGAAGAAAGCAACAGCCTGCTGTCCTATTAGAGCAAAATCTCTGCTACCCCCTTACCTACTACTCAGAGGCTAGGGTTGCAGATGACCAGGTATTGGTTGTGTGTGTTGAAGGAAAGCTCTTGGGTCTGAAGAAAAGGTGGCACCTCTTGAGAGGAAGGAGAGAGAGCAGCTTTCTGTGGAAGGATATGGAGCATGTAATTTCAGTAAGAGTCTTATCTTGAATTTTTCCTATTCTTACCTCTGTCTTTTTACAAAGTGCCCCGAGTGCCTCTGTTCACCAAAAGACAAACTAGGAATCCTTTGTGAGCTGCCTTTAAAGAGCCACCCTTTCTTTCTGTTCTTTTCCCACCATTGCAAGGCAGGGGCTCTTCGCTTGAGGTTTTGGCCAACCTGCCCACAGAGAAGGGGTTCTCTCTTCCCTTCTCTGGCTTGAAAGCAAGGTGCAAGGCTGAACGTGTTTATCAAGAGGAAAAGTGACTTCTCAGTAGACTGTCAAACTCTGGCCTCTGTCCCAGCGCTCCCTTTGTTATGGCAGGTGAAGTTCACCTTTGCCCCACCCAGCACTTCCACAAAAAGGCAAGGTTCCAAGTATTCATATGAACAAGTGTTACTTTAGGACTCTGGAGGGTTGGGGGTGGAGGATGTTTGCATAGTCTGAGCCTTGGGCGGAGGTGTAGGAAACAGCTAGTACAGAGGCCATAGAAAAAGCTGAGACTCAGTTTGACGCAGTCAGTCAGCTTGCTCTTCTACCCAATGACTCAAAGCACTAAAAGTCAGCAGAATCGGAACTAAAGTTAGTAGCATCGCCCATTTGCCATTGACCGTGCTGTAGCAAAAGTAGTACTCTGGTGGTTTAATCGGTTTGAGGCTGCTTCTTAGGTGAAATTTTGTGTTTCATTCTTCTACTATTTTTCCCGACCATGAAAAGATGATAAAACTCAAATGGAAAAGGTAACTGACAAGAATGTGCCTTACCTGTTTCCACCTTCATTTCTGCTGATTCAAGAGTACTCTGGCCAAACTGATTTGATTCTTTTTCTAATTGAGCACTGGGGTGGTGGTGGGGGGGGCGTGGGTCAGCGATCACACACTGTGTGATCTGTGCTGAGAGGTCCTCTGTGCCTGACTTCCTCTTACACATTTCTGTCTTCTCTTTTGGACAGATCTATTCCAGAGGGGAGCTTCACCACTTCATTGATGGCTTTAATGAGGAGAAAAGCAACTGGATGCGCTATGTGAATCCGGCACACTCTGCCCGGGAGCAAAACCTGGCTGCGTGTCAGAACGGGATGAACATCTACTTCTACACCATTAAGCCCATCCCTGCCAACCAGGAACTTCTTGTGTGGTATTGTCGAGACTTTGCAGAAAGGCTTAACTACCCTTATCCTGGAGAGCTCACAATGATGAATCTCAGTAAGTGGATTACAGAACAAAAAATAAATAAATAAAAATAAAAAATGCCAGTAATGTCAGTTCTGCCCCTGTGAGCTAATAACAGGTTGTTTAATTATATGGCTTCATCATCTGTTGGACTAAGTAGGTGGCTTAAACCAGAGATGAGGAAGAGGGAAAACATTTTTTAGTCCCTGTTCCCTGTCATGTAACCTGACCATTTAAAAAAAGAAATATTAAGAGCTTCTTTGAGTATTGAATTCAGAAACTTACAGGAAGAAATATGTGTCCAATTCTAATTTATCCAAAAGGGGGCAGTTGGGAGTTTGAGATTGGTCCAGACATGCAGAACATGCAAGCTATCACCTCTTGTTGATGGCAGTTTGTTGGTGTTTAAAATGTGCATTGAAATAATGTAGAGGTGCACATTTGTATATAAAGTCAAGGTCTTATGTGGAACATAAGGTTATTTCTAGAAAGGCTCTGTCATAGTTTTTCAAGTATATTCTAAGTGAATAACCCTAGAGATTTCATATCTTGGCTTCCTTTCTTATGGTAAAACTAATTAATCTGATCTCCTAATCAGTATTACAGTAACCACCTATCACTTTATCTTAACAAATTTTCAGTTCCTTAGGTTTATAAGCTTTTACTTTTTTTATTTGGTTAAAAATGCTGTCATGACCTTTCTCTGTAAAGGGCTCCTTCATTTTATCATTCTCAAGTGATCTCTATGAACAATTTAAGAATTAATGTAAAATTCTAACCTCTATTGTAATTATAATTGCATATTCTTGGTTAGACTTACTAAATTTTATAACAGCTTTTAAAATGAACTCGTTGGGGCTCAAAAGTTAAAACTGAATGCTGAAATTTTTGTAACTTTTTGTTTTGATAATATTTCAAACTTAAGGAAACAGTTTAAGAAAGGTATAAGGCATTCCCAGTTACCCTTTACCCAGACTTGACAATTTTTTATAGGCTCTCTTGCTTGCTTCATCTAAAGGCTGAATTGTTTTTACTTTACATTTTTACCTTTGGGATATTTGGAATAAATAATAACTTTAACATAAATCACATTTTGACTTCAACTCTAGGACCCGGTAACAAACTAATTACTTACCCTAGTTATATGTAATCCATCTGTCCAGCTCTTTGTATTTATTATGTGCTATTCAGCTTGTTGATCTTCCTTAGGATCTTGAGTCTATATTTGCAATTTTTCTGAAAATCTGGGGCTGTAAAAGCTTCATGACCACTCCTGTAATATCACATTCTAGAATTATGTCTATGTCTATGGCCCTTAACACACTACGGTGCTTTTTTGAACTCCAGGGAAAGATCTTGGGCTGCTTGAGAGCAAACTGGCTTCCCCAATGAACATCATGAGTGTCGTCTGCCCTGACCAATGGCGACAGTCCTCTCTCAGTGCTACCTGAGACTGCCGGTCACACCTCTAGGGCTAAGTACCCAGCATCCCTTCTGCTGTGTGTGCCTAACCTAATATGAAGGTCCCGGTAGTAAAAGACACAAAGGCACAGTTGGAACATAGTTCTGTCAGAGCCATGTCGGGGGAAGTTGTGCTGTTCCCCCTCACTTTCTCAGCATAGCAAGCCACTTCCCCTTGAGAGTCTCCTTACATTTTTTAAATTTGTTTTATTTTATTTTTTATTTTCTAGCAGTACTGGGGATCTAACTGTGTCCTCACACGTGGTAGGCAAACCCTGTGCCACTGAGTAACATCCCTAACTCGTTTTCTTTTGAGATAGGATCTCTTACCCAGGCTGGCCTTGAACTTGCTATCCTCCTGCTTCAGGTTCCCAAGACCTTACATTCCTTTAGTCATTTATGGATTCAGACAAAGTTTTATTATTTTTGAAATCTTTAAACAGTAAGTCCACTGGGGTCACCCCAACCCCACTGACTTCCCAACAACCATGAAGAAACCTTTCTGCACAGGACCCCCACTCTGTGCCCATCAAGGGAAGGTTTTAAAGGCCTGGCATTTTTGTTCCCCAAGGAAAGACTTTGCACGGTATTTTAAGTGTCAAGTGCTTATGTTCAGAAGCAACACGATGAAATGACACCTTTGTGCCTTGAAATATCTGCTTTTATTTAAGCAGAATTTTTCCAAATGGTAGTGGTAGTTGGGCATTTTCAGGCACCCCTTCATTGTCCGATATTCATAGGAAAGAATGAGAGTTAACAACAGCCAGTCACACAGCAGTAAGACTCAGGCGCTGATTGTGAAACCAGTTGTCTTAGGTGTGGCAACTGATGAGTGAGACTCTGATCAGGAAAATTTCCACTATTTCATCAGGCCTAATAGGGAGATTGTGTCTCCAAATGAGTTATGTTGGATTTCCAGGCTTAAAGCACAATAGGGGCCTATGCCAGACCACAGAGGGCTGATTTGACCCTGAGGATTCAAGTGATAGACTTGAGGAGATGTGAAGCAATTTGAAGGAAGGAAAAGTAGCCAGAAATCACAAATTGGCATAAATGTTAAGTTTAAAAAAAAAAAAAAAGGTGAGACCCACTTAAGACCCTACCCCTCCTTTTTTTTTTTTTTTTGCCATCTATCTAACTAACCCATCTAGAAAACAGTTGACCAAATTATAGACTTCTAAATGTTAATCTGCTTTCTCAGTTTCAGTTGAAAACAGACTTTGTTTTGCCTACTGCAGAACTTCTAGGTTCTTTCTTATAGTCTTGGGGGTTCTTATTATAGATCGAAAATGTGAGTCGGCATAATTAAGCCATTCAGAGCCTTCAGAAGCAGTTCACTCTTGAAATGACTCCCTCCGCCTACAGCCATTTAAGATTGAAGAACAAAAACAGATCTTGATTTTCTTTTTCATGTTAACTCAAGCTGCTGCTGAGTGGGAGAGTCAGAAATGACACCAGCTCCCCTGATTACTCAGCTGCTGAAGGACGATTTTGTAAAATGCACCTTCATATAGACTCCATAACTTCCACCTGTAGGACATTTTAGAGAGCCTAACATTTCACTCTGGATATAGAAGAAGGTGTAGATCTATTTCCCAAAGACATCAGAGATCAAAAACATTTAGAGAAGATATAATATGCACCAGGCACTGTGCCAGATATTTTCCATAGAAAATTTGAAATTTTGACTCTGTGTGTGTGTGTGTGTGTGTGTGTGTGCGTGCGTGCGCGCGCATGCACGCACGCACATGTTTTGTTGTTGTCCAAGACATTAGCTTCATGTCAGTTTTTAAATTCAGTTCTATTAAGGTACTTAGGAAGAACACAGACTAAATCTGGGGGCAGTTCTGGGAATTGACTTAAATGTACATGCTCACTGGATTTTAGAACCCTGGGGGTATTGGAGCTACTGAAAAAATTGAGAACTAGATGTACTCAGCCGCATAAAGATGACACAAAGTTATGAGGATGAATTTTCTGTATTTTTATTTTATTGGGGGCAGTTTTATTTTGTTTTTGTTAACTTGAGCCTGAAGATGCATCCCAGTCATTCCTTTTTTTTTTTTCTCCACCTTCATAAAATTCCTTCCTGCGCCTGTGAGATGCCTCACCTATCAGCTTTCCAGCTTAGTTGTCTTTCTCTTCCTTTACCATTTCAGCTTTAAAAAACAAAAGTGACAATTTGAACTTCCTGCCTGCTGGGCCTCACTGAAAGGCTGATATTGGCCTGATAAGGGGATATTTATTTTGGTTTAGTGACTTCAGAAATCCTCTCCCTCAACAAGCTTTCCATCACTGCCCCCTGATCAGCATCTTCCCCGATAGTGTTGTCCGAGGTGTTTATTCTGGGGCTTCTGGCTGGCCCAGGAGTAACTGATAACAGCTAGCAGGAGATAACACTCTCAGAGGGGCTCTCCAGCTGGAAGGAATCCCTCCCTTCAGCCTGTCAGCCTGGAGAATGGATTTGAAGAGCTCCATTTTTGAGGTCCACAGAGTTCATCTCTAGACCCATCAGGTAGCAGGCCCGGAGAGCTTTCTCTGTGAGATCCAGCAGAACATTCCGTAGGACAAGGAGGGATCCTACTACGAAGGCCTCAGCCTGATGCCCAGGCCATGGGCCCTGCTACTTCTCAAGGCACCTTCAGCACTCCCCTAGGGCAGGCGAGCCAGCTTCAGGGACGGCCCTTCTGGAACAGGGGCTCCAACCAAGCCTCTGCTGGTTTACTTTTGGTTGCAGGAAAGACTAAGCAGGCGTTTTAAGTTTTCTCTGCTCTGACTGATGTTGACTGCAGACCTCACTTGTCCTGCGACAGGGCTGGCAGTGGCATGGATAGTCAGTCGAGAGCTGTCCTCATTGCTCCTGTTCCTAAATAGTCTGTTAACCGGGTAACATATGCCATCCTTGGGAATAAACGCTTCCCTCTCAGCCGCCTCTGTTTTCTTTGGTGGTGTAAGTAATTGAACTGGCTTGGGAAGTACCTGTTGTGGTTTGGCAGAAGTGACTGTCACACCTTGTGATTCCAGGGGACAGTACTGCTGGGAGCCTGGTTAGACCAGAACCTTGGTGAAATGCTTGTGCTGTCAGCCAATTACACATAAGGGGTGGCATCCGGGTCCTTGATTTATTTGGCATAGTCAGTTTGAATAGGGCTTCATCAAATTCATATATTAAACAAGAAGTTGAAAATTGATGACTGTTTATTACTTGAAATGAGTCTTTATCTTTCACATCTCGCTGCAGGGCGTGCTGATTTCCTTTAGGTAAACTGTGAACATCAGAATGACTTTTATTAACCTGTGACAACCCCCACCCCAGTATTTTTCCACCCCATTTTGATGAACGCTATCTTGTTCCAGTTTGAACAGCACTTTTCTATCATAAAGTTCGTACTAATGGAAACAAGATCATCCAAATGGCCCTGTTTATTCTGTAGATGCTGCCATGGTCCCTATTTTGCTGAGAAGGAAAAAGAGTAGCACTTCCGAGTGGGTGGCCCTCGAGCCCTCTTGAGTGAGAAGGCATTGGGAGCCGGGTGCCTGTCATTCATGACACCAAGTGGTGCTCAGAGCAGCTCTGGTCATTTCACTTCAGTTCTCTGTAGGCCTCTGAGTAATCACCCTCTCTTCTTTATTTCAGCACAAACACAGAGCAACCCAAAGCAACCGAGTACTGAGAAAAATGAACTTTGCCCAAAGAATGTCCCAAAGAGAGAGTACAGCGTAAAAGAAATCCTAAAATTGGACTCTAACCCCTCCAAAGGGAAGGACTTCTACCGTTCTAACATTTCAGACAAGGACATCGATGGCTTTAGAAAGAACGGCAGCCCAGATATGCCCTTCTACCCCCGGGTTGTTTACCCCATCCGGGCTCCTCTCCCGGAAGACTTATGGAAAGCTTCCCTGGCCTATGGGATGGAGAGACCAACTTACATTACTCACTCCCCCATCCCCTCTTCCACAACTCCAAGTCCCTCAGCAAGAAGCAGCCCTGACCAAAGCCTGAAAAGCTCCAGCCCACACAGTAGCCCGGGGAACACTGTGTCGCCCCTGGCCCCTGGCTCTCATGAACACCGAGACTCCTACACTTACTTGAACACACCCTATGGCACCGAAGGTCTGGGCTCTTACCCAGGATACGCACCTGCCCCCCACCTCCCTCCAGCCTTCATCCCCTCTTACAATGCCCACTACCCCAAGTTCCTGTTGCCTCCCTACGGCATGAATTGCAACGGCTTGAGCACCATGAGCAACATCAACAGCATCAACAACTTTGGGCTCTTCCCGAGATTGTATCCTGTCTACGGTAACCTCCTTGGTGGGGGCAGCCTGCCTCACTCCATGGTCAACCCAGCTTCTCTCCCAAGTTCGCTGCCCTCAGATGGAGCCCGGAGGTTGCTTCCGCCTGAGCATCCCAGAGAGGTGCTTGTCCCAGCACCCCACAGTGCCTTTTCCCTTACCGGGGCTGCTGCCAGCATGAAGGACAAGACCTGCAGCCCCACCAGCGGGTCTCCCACGGCGGGAACAGCCGCCACGTCAGAACACGTGGTACAACCCAAAGCTACCTCAGCGGTGATGGCATCCCCCAGCAGTGACGAGGCCATGAATCTCATTAAAAACAAAAGAAACATGACCGGCTACAAGACCCTTCCCTACCCACTTAAGAAGCAGAATGGCAAGATTAAGTATGAGTGCAACGTTTGCGCCAAGACTTTCGGCCAGCTCTCCAACCTGAAGGTAAGCCTCGTGGTGCTGCAGCGTGCTCACATCCACACAATGGGAACTGCCTCCCGGCAGTGGCAGACCTGGGCTGGGCTGAGTGGGCATGGATTCTCCTTTGCTTTCACCACTTCTAGCTCTGTGGTTTGGGACAAGTTACTTTGCCTGAGTTTCTTCTGAATAATAAAAATGTGGGGTTTGGGCTAGAAGATCAGTGTCAAGTCCCTGCCAAGCTGAGACTTCTGTTCTTTCAGCTCAGGCCCATGAGAGCATTCTGAAAACCCAAGGCCTTGTTCTCTGTAAGACTTTGTCTTGATGCTTTTCTTAAGACATTTCCACCACAAACACCCGAGTCTTTGAGCAGAAACCTTAGGTGCCAGAGCAGAGCTAACACCTGTGGCTTCTTCCAGGTCCACCTGAGAGTGCACAGTGGAGAACGGCCTTTCAAATGCCAGACCTGCAACAAGGGCTTTACTCAGCTCGCCCACCTGCAGAAACACTACCTGGTCCACACGGGAGAAAAGCCACATGAATGCCAGGTGGGCGGTGTGTTCCGGGTAGAGCTTTTGACCTTTGTAGAATATATGTGGAGCTGCCTTCTCGTGTCATATAGCCCTTCATTTAAACCAGAGTCCTACCTTGGGCTGAGACTGTGGAGCTCCCCGGTACTCTGTACCTGCTGACTGGCAGCAAGGGTGACAAAGCCAGTGGGTGGGAAGATGGGAGGGAAGTAAATAGCACACCATGTGTAGTGTGCCCATGTCCCCAGTGTGCTTAGTACCACACCACTGCGTGGGCACACTCGGGGAGGCTCCTAATTCCAGGTTATTGGGCATTGGCCTGTCGGCTTGTCCCTCCCACTGGCAAACTCCTAATCTTCTGTTCTTCCCTCTCTCCCTTCTTGGCCCTCCCTTGTCCCCACATTGTAGGTCTGCCACAAGCGATTTAGCAGCACCAGCAATCTCAAGACCCACCTGCGACTCCACTCCGGAGAGAAGCCTTACCAGTGCAAGGTGTGCCCTGCCAAGTTCACCCAGTTTGTGCACCTGAAGCTGCACAAGCGACTGCACACCCGGGAGCGGCCCCACAAGTGTGCCCAGTGCCACAAGAGCTACATCCATCTCTGCAGCCTCAAGGTCCACCTGAAAGGGAACTGCCCGGTAGCCCCAGCCACTGGACTGGCCCTGGAGGACCTAACCCGGATCAACGAAGAAATCGAGAAGTTTGACATTAGTGACAATGCCGACCGGCTAGAGGACATGGAGGACAACATCGATGTGACCTCTGTGGTGGAGAAGGAAATTCTGGCCGTGGTCAGAAAAGAGAAAGAAGAAACTGGCCTGAAAGTGTCTTTGCAAAGAAACATGGGGAACGGACTCCTCTCCTCAGGGTGCAGCCTTTACGAGTCATCAGACCTGTCCCTCATGAAGTTGCCCCACAGCAACCCACTACCTCTGGTACCTGTAAAGGTGAAGCAAGAAACAGTGGAACCAATGGATCCTTAGGATTTTCAGAAAGCAAGTGTTTGTTTTGTTTCTTAAGTTCTGACTCTGTGAGTCGGGGTGCCTGTAGCAGATGGCGCATGCGTATCTCCAGATCCGCAAAGCTCTCCTGCGGCAGGGGGTTCCCCTCACCTCTGGAATTAAAGAAGGACTCCAAAGTTACCGAAATCTCAGGGCATAAATGACGCAAAGACTCTCTCTATATATATATGTATACATATTATATATACTTATTTACATCCACGTCTATATATTTGAACCTGTGTATTTTGAATATTTGTGTGGATATGTTTGCATAGCCTTCCCATTACTAAGACTATTGCCTAGCCATAATTATTTTTTCAGTGATAATCCTTCATAATTTATTATACAATTTATCATTCAAAAAGCAATAATTAAAAAAGTTTACAATGACTGGAAATATTCCTTGTAATTTGAGTATAAATGTTGTAATTTTGTCTTGTGGCCATCTTTGTAGATAATTTCTGCACAGTTGTTTAAGTACCTAAGATTTAGTAGACAAATACATGACTTCAGTCATCCTCTCTCTGTAATAATGACCTGAAAATGAGGTTTCAGTATTGCCAAAGTTCGACAGTTGATGTGTTAATTCATAGGATCATGTCATTTGAACAGCACTGTGTAACATGGGGTGTGTGTGCAGAACTACCCAATGATAACTCGAGTAGAAGGAACAAGAAAAGGAATCTTGTCATGTTTTGTTCCTAGTTCGTCATTTTTTTTTCCTAGTCATTATTTTACCAAAAAGGTGACAGGAAGTCTTTTTCAACCTGTCTCTCCTCAAAAGTAGGGTCCTTGCACCCCACCCCAAAAGTCATTTGGCCTTCAGAGTGGCCACCTGACTTTTGCATCCCAGCGTATTATCTGAAAATGTGAAAGATAAAATTCTATGTTTAAAACCACTGAGAAACTTTCCCAAAGCACAGGTGGTTTTGTACGTGTGAGGTTTGGGAGCTTGAGTCTAGATGTTGTTTTGTTGTTGGTTTTTGTTTTTTATGTCAAAATTGCACAAATGTGGTGCTCTACCAGGAAGGATTTGAAGTAGATAGGCTCGGGCCACACTTAAAAAATACAAACAGAAAAACGGGTATTCTGGTCATCTTAGGGTAAAAGCGGGTAATGGACATTCCTATCCCCAACACATCAATTGTAATTTTTTTCTGTACAACCCAGATTTTCCTCAGTATTTGTGTTTTTGCATTTTATGGTTAATTTAATTGAAGATGAAAGGGCATTGCAAAGTTGTTCAACAACAATTACCTCATTGAGTGTGTTCAGTAGTGCAGGAAGTGATGTCTTATCTAATGATTTGCTACTCCAAAGGAGAAACCAAGTCAGTGTGCTCCAGAAAGATAGACTGTGTCATTCTATCTTTTACTCTGCTAAGCCCAAAGATTACCTGTTGGCACTCAAGGTGTAGCAAAGATTGATGTATATTTATAAATCTATTTATACCACTATACCATGTGTATATATAATATATTTATAACCACTTAAATTGTGAGCCAAGCCATGTAAAAGAACCTACTTTTCCTAAGGGCAAAAAAAAAAAAAAAAAAAAAACTCTTTCTGAGACTTTGCTTAATACTTGAGGACCTCACGATCACATCAGTGCTCAGGCACCACCTTGCCTGTTATCAGAGACAAGAAGCCTTGGTGCAGGGGTGAGGGCCACATAACCAGGGAGAAAGTAATACATCATTTTTGCTGTTAAGGATCATCTGGAACAGCTATGTTTTTGTTTTGCCACATCATGATTATGTGGTCACAGTCGAGTCACAGAAATTAAAAAAAAAAAACAACTCAGTATTCCTTTACCACCAAACTTTCTTTTCCTTTCCCTCTTTCCTAAATACTGACACATCACTGTTCAATTCTTTTATATATTCACCATTTTGTTCGAATCAACTAATGTCAACTTGCAGAGAGAACAACAGATTTCAAGCAATCCAGGGAAAACCAAGAGCCTTACTGATCTATTCCTAGACTAGCAAGACTGACAATTGTGGTTTGTTTTTTGATTTTTTTTGTGTGTTTTGGCAGTGCTGGGATTGAAGCCAGGGCCTCCTACATGTTAGGCACTCTATACCACTGAGCTACACCTCAGCTCAAAACTGACAATTTTTGATGTATCTGTGTTTGACATGGTCCTTGATTGTAGGTAAACCAAAGCGTCATTCTGATGTTGACACCAAATATTTTATTCCCAATGAACACATGGGTTTCCTTTCATGCTTTCTTGTATTTGAGAATCTTCCTAAGGACCACTTGCTTCTCTTGCCATCTGTCTTTTCCCTCTTAGGCCTCTTACATGTGAATGTTGAGCCCACAATCAACAGTGGTTTTTTTTTCCTCTACTCAAAGTTAAAACTGACCAAAGTTATTGGCTTTTTACTTTGCTAGAACAACAAACTCTCTTATGTTTACGTACTGGTTTACATTATTTATGTGCAAATTGTCAAAATGTAAATTAAATATAAATGTTCATGCTTTACCGATGCTTGTCTAGTGTCTTTGAGTGGAGGGCCAGTGAGCAACTTCTTACCCATACTCTAAGGGTGAGCCTGGACCACACTTTGAACATGATGCAATTTGCTTCTCCCTGTCCCCACCATGGTTCTGTTTCCAGTAGCCCCAGCCATGAGGCCCCCATCTTCCCCACCTACCTTGGGCATTGATTGTTGTGTCCCTCATAACTCTCAACAGTGTATGATTTTTTTAAAAAATTATGAGCTATAAAGGTGTTCTCTAAGAAAGGCATTTCAATTATTCTCCAGGACATGGGGGCAGGGGGAAGATTTTGTTAGCTTTTGTTGGATTATTTTTGTTGTTGATTTTTATTTATTTTTTGCTGTAGTGGGGATTGAACTCAAGGCATTGCTCCTGCAAAACAAGTGCTATGACACTGAGTCACGTCCCCATGCCTTTTTGTTTTGAGAGCGGGTCTTATTGCATTACCCAAGCTGGCCTCGAATTTGCAATCTTCTAACTTCAGACCCGGAGTAGTAGGGATTACTGACATGCCACCACACCCACCTTTGTTTTACTTTGTTGATGGACTTGGGGTGTGAGGAGGTAGAGAAGACTGGGGTCAATTCCAATGTGTGTGTGCGTGTGTATCCAGTCTGCTGGTGGATGAGGAGCCCCGGGAATCTGGGTCTAGGCACTGCCCACTGGTGACATGCAGTGTTGCTTTAGTCACTAACAGAACATGCAGTGCAGCATGCCCTACATCCTATTTATTTCCCCTTCACTTCTTAACCTGGGAAGCAGATTTGCTACTTGTGCACATGAAATAATTCCAGAAAGTTGATTTACCAGAATGTGGGCATTGTTAGTACAAAACCCAGGGACCGTGGCAGCATTTCTTGGGGCCCCACGAGTCAATGGTGGGAATGAGTCTACTTGCTTGTCCATGGATGCTCCAGAAACCACCCTGTTTCCAGAGACATGATACAACTAAATTTGAATCCCTATCTGGTAGATATGGATAGGAAATGCATTTGGGATAGTGTCCTCAGTGGTGGTGGTGGGGGCGCTGGGGAAGCTAAAAGCCCTTTGCAAATGGTTTTCATGCTTCCCATTATATCCATTACCAAGTTCATGGTTCCATGCTAACTGCATGTTAAGAAAATAATGCTCCTTCTTACATTTGGATACTTAAAACTGCCTGGTGTTTTATTTTGTTTTTAATATTTCTTCCTCAAATTCACTTAAACATCTGTGCCAAGAATTTGAAATGCTGCCAACATGTAACTGTGGAGTTAAGAAAACCAGAACCCTAATGTCATAAATGAGCCAAATGGTGCTGGTTATACTCCTAAATCCTACAGAACCATTGTGGTAATAATTTTTCAAAACGAAGCCAAATAAGATCCAGAGTGTAACAGCTATTACCATAAATCACCATTCTTTACTTGGCAAATCACATCTCTTTTGCTTGGGAGTTACATATCTCGAGAACACTGGTGGATGAACTTGGCTGTTTAATGAAACACTACATGGAAAGACAATGTTCTCTATGAGTCCGAGTCCACCTGCCGAAGTCCATACTGCTGGATTGAGGCTTTACACAGCTGCTTGTGGGGCAAAGCAAGACTGAAGAAGTCACCCTTCTCTGAAATTTTCCTTAACTAAACAAATGAAGAAATGATGACTAGAGTTCCACACCATGAGGCAATATAGAAAAGTTATAAATACAGTATCATAGGCTTTATGCGCACCTTGATAGATATTTTTTTCCTCTTGGGAGAAATGAGATCACTTTAGGACCCCCAAGTTGGTATAGTGAAGAACTTATTCGTGTTTGAGTGTGTGTGTGTGTGTGTGCACTCACACGCGCACGTGCACGTACACACCTGCACAGAGCCTTCTCTAAAAGATAATGAGGAAAGGCCAGAACAGGGGAATGAAAATATTGAGCGACACATGGTGTGAGGTTTTAATGTAAAACCAGACCTCCAGGATTATCTGGTCTAGGAAGGCAGGCTGCACCACACAGGGCGGCTGCAAGACTTGAAGGTAAGGAAGAAAGTTAGAAAGAATGTGCTCACTCAACCAGTCCAGAAGACACCTGTTTCCTTTGAGACACCATGCAGTCCTTCGGCCATAACATGTCCTTGTCATTATTAACTTCCAGCCAAAAGGAATGAGAGCAGTCTGGCCACTGCCTGCCTCTTTGGCGCTCACTGTCATCACATCCCTTTTCAAGCTTCAACACCTCAAAACCCCCAAGTCCAACTGCTCAAAATGCTGCTGACAGCTGCTCCTTAAATAAGTTGAGAAGTGATTTTAATCTCAATACAGCCTTAATCATGTTCTTCAGGCAAAAAACTGCAGCCAGATTCCAAAGAGTTATTTTTAAAACCAGATTTATGCAAATAATCTCTCTTCATCACAGAGTTTCATAGAATAGTATAAATTAACAAACCCTCTCCTAGTTTGCTCTTCCAGGTTTGACAAATACGGAACCAGAGGTGGCCTTGTGCACTTTTCCTTCTCTCTGAAGTTTAGAAGTTTTTTGCCAGACGTGGTGGTACATGTCTGTAATCCCAGAGGCTAAGGCCAAGACAGGAGGATTGCAAGTTGGAGGCTAGCCTCAGTAACTTAGCAAGATGTAGCTCAGTGGCTGAGTGTTCCTGGGTTCAAGCACCAGTACTGCCAAAAAAAGTAGAGGAGAAGAAGAGGAAGAACATCGGAGGTTTTATTCAGTCTAAAGGTAAATGTAGTCATCTTGTAGTTTTTTTTTCTACCTCCGTCAAGAAAGAGGAAGTGACAGAAAAGTATCAGTGGGTGATTTTGGTAAGAAACTCTCCAGCATGTTAACAAAAGGGGGTTGATCTCATGGAATTCTGGCAAAACTCCTCATCTTTAGGCATCTGAGGGATTCAGTTGTGGATGACAATAACCAGCTGTTCTCCTTTGCTGGTGAGGAGCAGAACAATGGAAATGGAATTCAATCAGGGCAAAAGGGACTAGAGTTTAAATTGAGAAGACTCACTGCCTTTATGGTTTTAGCATACTAGGCTCCTTCCCAGAGGAGCAGAATCTCCTTGCTTGGTGTCAGCTTGTTTGAAAGCACAGAATGGACAAGATAATGTGACAGATCCTTTCTGGGTGTACATTCAAATATTTTCCATCAACCTTATCCATTATCATGTACCTGGGATGAGAAATACACAAGATTTTTGTGGAGGACTTCTTAATATTCCCTTTGATGTTTTTGTAGAGGTTTCTTAATGTCCCTGAGGCCCCATAGGAACTGCTTTGCATGTATCTAGAGAAACATGGAGAGCCTGCCTAATCCTAAGGAAGAATCCATGATACTGTGAAACAGACTCTGCTGTATATTTTGGCTGTGTTCCATTTTGTTTATGGTACTAAGGATTGCACCCAGGTCCTTGGACACTGAGCTACATCCTCAACCTTTTTTTCTTTTAATTTTGAGACAGGGTCTCATTAAGTGGTCCAGGCTGGCCTCAAACTTACCATTCCTCTATCCTGGCCTCCCAAATAGCAGTGACCAGCCACTGTAGATTTTGTTAAATATTTTGAATGGTATTCCACACTGGAGTTTCCAGGGTTTCTGAAAAAGGATGGAAAATGAGACATGGTACCATCCTCTCCTAGCACTGCACCTGTCACTGTGTAAAAGTGGCTTGCAGGCCAGTGCTCTTTCATGGTAGTTATTTCTTGGGAAGAGAAGGGGCCCCTCTGCCTGTTCTCCTTCCAATCAGCATCCCTTGAATGCCGGTTCCCATCCACACAGCCAGAGGCAGTGAGACACATCACTGTGCCCTGACACATTACTGTTTCTTGCCTCCCTGGTTTTAATACTGATAACCTGGAGAGTGAGGTGCTGTGACACTAACCAACTGAGGATCAATAATGGGGTCACTTATTTCTTCTTCCAGGGCTCAGAGGGCCAGAGTGTAAAAACGCACCCAAGATGGGACCTGAGATGATGAGCTTCCACTCATACAGAAAACACAGTGAACCAGGAGATTAGAAGCTCAGATCTAGTCCTGGCTCAATCTCGTCTCTTGTCAACTGCATGCTCTCAAGAAAGCCCTGGAAACTCCCTGGTCCTCCATTTCCTGATCCTTAAAATGAAGAACCATTGCTGGGTTGTCTTCCTGCTCTTTTGGAAGTATCACACTTGTAGTGAGTTGAGATTCCATTATTTTCTCTTATATTCGTTTGGTTTGCTTTCCTTGGAACTCTGATCATTGCTATAGGCAGATATTTGCAATTAGAGAGCAAATGTCAAAAGGGGGGGGGAATGAGGAGTGAGCTTGCATGGAAATGACTATTGTGGCTTCTTTTGGTGAAAGAGAGTGAGCTTGTAAAGGTCCTGCTAATTTGTGAGAACCAAGCACTTTCCCCAGGAATATACTCATCTGAAAGGAATCAAGGTTCTTTTAATGGAAATAATGGGTTGTGCTTAAATCAAACCCCTGCTAGACTTAAGTACTATGAATGCTACGGTGTTTAATTTAATGGGTTTTTGGTTTTTCTTCTTTGACTTTTTTTTTTAAGCAAAGGCATACTTTCATGACAAGTGAGAAAGATTTAAATTTCTTGTCCCCAAAAGACCAGGGGACAGAAATACCAGCAGCTTAAGGAAGAGAATGAAAACCCAAGAAAGAGACCCTAAGGAGACGTTGAAAGGAAACATTTCGGTTAGCAAAGCACTCAAGACCTTTATACCATTTTAACGGTTCAAGGTTTAAAAAAGGGAATAAAGAAAAATTAAGCTGAAGGGGGGAGGAAGGGCGAGGGAAAGGTGAAGCCGAGGCAGAAGCTGTGAGTAGAGAGATGTGAAAGGGGCTGAAAATAAGTGAAAAGTGAAAAATTGCTTTATGAATAAACCGTTAAAAAATAGTGAGTGAAAAAGCAATTGTGCTTCCAGTTATTACTGAATCACAAGCGCGTGGAAGCCGAGGCTGACCCGAGCAGCGGGTCCGCGCTAAGCCACGTTGCAGCAGTTGGTTCGCAGCAGTTCCTGTGGGCGGACTCTGCTTTCTACTTGAGTGTTCAGTTTCATTGTGATTACCCCCCATCACAGACGCGTGTGGGCCCTTTACCACCCTGAACCCAGAAAACATGACTTGGTCACCCCTCCGCCCTGCTGACTCCACAAGGCAGGTGATATCTGTCCTGGGGGGTACACATGCAGCATAGACAAATCAAGGGGCGAGGGCCAGGGGAAGGTGAGGAGAAGCCGGGAATTTCATGAGGCTTGAAGTTCTTGCCTGTTTTTTTCTGAAAGTGACCATGTGTTTTGATACTCAGTGCTCCTTGTCATTCCTGGCGATGTGTCCCATAAGGACATGATGGTCCTTGAGTCTCTTCTGTGCTGACAGCTGACAGATTACCCTTCTCAGGAGCTCAGCAGGCTCAGGCGGAGCAAGTAAAATGCCAATCATAGCTGTCCCTCCACCCCTTTGCGTACTTCAGGAAGTGCAGGGAGCACTAGGAAATGGACCAGTTCTACCAGTGTGACTCTGCGGTCCTCTGAGCCTCCAGGAAGAGGATGATGAACGGAAGTGTCCTGCCACCCACCAGAAGATAGGCCCAGTATCATGAAGGATGGCTGGTGCCAATGGTAAAAGCCAGTTCCCAAGCTGCAAGGTGGCACCCTCCATATCTGAAGTGGAGAACACAATTCTGTCTATGCACACAGCTAACTTTTGATTATCTGCTTTAGCAGAAGGGAGGTGGTAAATGGGTGCTCACAAATCCCAAGGTAAGTTGCATGGAAGTGCTTTCTGTGCCCTTCATTTCTGTTGCCCTCCCTGGGCAACCCTCATCTCTGTGACAGAATCTGGGAGGCAGGTGTCCCAGAGACTGGGAGTGCCAGCCCAGGGCAGCCTTTGACCCAGATGACCCATGGAGGTGCTGAATGAACTGTGCACACAGCTGGTGTACAATCAAAGGATGAGATCAAGTCTAATGAACACATCTCATTTTTAATAACCAGGATAAGGCTATAGTTCTGTCCATTGGCCAATGGGACTGAGGTTTTCCTGAGAGCCCATGGAGAACTTGGTATCTGTTCTTGCTGTTGCCACAGGAGGATCCTGGCCTTGCACTGGCAGGAAAGTTAAAAGCAATATGCTTTCCTCCCTGAGGTTTTTCATGCAGGAAGTGGATAGCATTGGGTTTTGAGTATCTCCAGCCCAGAAATAGGGAAATCAAGGAAAGGAAAGTCAAGGGAAATGTCCGAGACTCCTAGCAAGTTCATGCTGGAACTGGAAACAAACTCTGCTTCCTGCATTAGCAGATGAGACAATGCTACTATTGCCCAGCTGGGCAGGACCCAAAGGAGTTTCTGCTATCATACCTGGGCAGGCTTGCCAAAACTGCCAAGTTTTATAGCATTAAATTACTGTCTTTTGCTTTGTCAGGAGCTTAACTGTTAACTAGTTCTACAGACATGTCAGTAAAGAAGGAGGAGATGGGGAGTTCTGGAGAATTGTGGCCAGCTGTGGCCTGCCATTATTCTGAATCCATCTCACTTCTAACTCCACACAACCACTGTCTCTGAAGCTGAGCTCATTCCAGATTCCTTTCATTGAGAGGTTTCCATCCCTTTGGGGGTGGCCAATTCCCCGAACACCTGAAGTTTGCATTGCCTGGTGCTTTAGTAGAAGGATAGGTGTCTGGCTTCAGCAGGTCTCTGTTAGCCTCAGGTCAACAGTGTCCCAAAGAGGAAACTGAGGTGCGATCTTAATCCCATCCCCATTAAAGCGTGCCTTACAGTATCCTCAACTGCTATTGAAGGGCAGCATGGTCCTCAGGTAGAAGGCCTGAGGTGATTGCAAGAGTCAGATGCTGTTTTGAGTAAACTGGCTTTAAAGTTCATTTCACTTTAGAGCATGGAGTTTGTGTGTTCTCTACAAAGCAGAGGAAACATATTTTCTGTTTCAAATGCACATTAAAAAAAAAAAAAAACAACTATTGCTCCTGAGTTAAAGGAGGCATGTTCTCTTGTTTAAATATTGTCCATATACAGTTAACCAATGTTCCTAGAAGCAGAGATGAAAATTGATGAAGAGCAGTCTGGTCTACCTTTTTGTTCCTAAGCAATGGAATCCCAAAAGTCACGGCTCCTCTAAGGATCATCTGAAGACTTGCTGTATGCCCACCTGCTATACAGCTTTTGCAACCAACAGAAACCCTAGGAGATTTATAGCAGTTTTGCTTCAAATTGCTAGTTTTTGTCTCTTTTAGTTTTGACCTACACGTGGATTCCAGACTGAAAATTACATTATCCAAAGCAGACCATTCAGCCCATCTTAGATAGGTTACAGCTGTTCCAACCCTTCCTCCAACTTGAGTATAATAATGTAATATATTATTGCTCATCTATAGCCTGAAGAATGATGTGCTATTAAAAGGGTTGGCTGGAAAAAAAAAAGAAAAAGAAAAGGAAGGAAGGAAGGAATCTTCTAAAACTGGCTCTATCACTTAGAAGTGAGAGAAGGATCTTTTAAATCCAGGTCTGAATCTTGTTTACATCAGAGAAATGCGTCTGAAAGTGGTGGAAGGAAAATGAGCATTTTCTAGTAGAGATTCTCTGGGAGCTCGGCTAAGGACCAGGGGGCACTTGCTGGGCTTCTCCAACAGACAGGGAGGAAAAAAAAATTAAAGAAAAAGAAAAAAGCAGGGTAGTGTCTGTGCTGAAGGTGCAGACTTCCTTCCGTACTTGGTTTTTTTCTCCCTTCTAAGGGCTGTTTGAAAGTTTTTCCTGTGCTTCTAACTGAGCAGAAACCGCATTATGTCCTTTGTCATCGTCTTTGCTCACCACTGGAGACCCTGGTGGTTAGAGAGGGAAAGTCCCTTTTGCTGATGCCTGTGGGGGTAGAAGGTGTTGGGGGCCGGGAAGGGGCATGAGGGGAGAGGGGAGAGGAGAGATCCTTAAGCTGGCCTCTCTGGCCTAGACACACTCTTCAGTCCTCAGCCGCAAAATGTATCTTTTGTGTAGTCCTGATCACCTTAGGGTGAGGGACAGACATCAAGCAACAGAAAGAGAAGATGCTTCCCTTCAAGTGCTTGGAGGTTCTGGGAAGCCCAAAGAATGGCCACAATGACCTCTGTGGAGCCTGAGCATATCTTAATACCTGCCTCCTTAGCACTGTACCTATGGGTCCTGGGTGAATAATGAGGAGTTTGGAGCATAGCTATATATTTGACTTGAGCTATTTTAGGGCAGACTCTGTTGTGACAGTCCTTTTCTTTTTCCTCCTTATTTATATTGTAGTAAAACACACACATATTAATATAAAATGTACCATCTTGACCATTTTTAAGTGTGTATAGTGCAGTGGTGTCAACTATATGCACCTTATTGTGCCACAGATCTCTAGAACTTCTTCATCTTGCAAAACTGAAACTCCATACCTATTGAACAAAGATCCCTCGCTCCCCTTCCCCTCAGCTCCCCTAATGGCATTTCTGGATCATGCTTGTAACCATGAGTCCTTTTCTTTAGTTAAGTCTATAAACTTGATTTCCATCCAGGGGCTGTTTTGAGTTCACACACCAACTGACCTGCTTGCAGGAGCAGTTTGGACTCACTCTGTCATGAATATTCATCCCTTGCTGTCACTCATGGTCACAAATGCATGTCCTCAGCACTCTAGCCAGGCTTCAGCAGTTTATGGGGCTGTTATTTGCACCACCAAACCCGTCAGGAATGAAAATAACAATCAACTCCTCAAATGTTTACAAGCCTCCTGGGCTATTGCCCATGTAATTTAGAGCTGCCATCTTGTCTCCTTCTCTCTCTCAGTGGAATAGAATGTCCTCTCCAGCAACTTGGTGGCTGTAGGGACCTGGGAAGGAGGCTTTTCTCGTCAAGGCTTGGTCAAAGTCCTCTTTGGTAGCATGTTGTTTGGGTTCTTGTTGCTCTGCGACACTTCCTCCTACAAATCACTACTAAACAAATCCTCCCTGGAGGATGTCCCCGCAACCAGAGCTGGGACAGGTAAGTACTCTCACCCAATCAGCACAATCAATTTGTCATTCCCTGAAAATAGAGTCGTCCCTCCAGTCTGTCCTGCTCCCGCCCCCAGCACGCTTGGTTGATGGGGACGGAGAGGAAGGCAATGGCACATTCCAGGGGAGTGGTTCCTCCACATTCACCACACACTGGGGCGTGTTGTGCCTCGTGCCTGCAGCCACCCTTGAAGTGTTGTTGTTACACAACAGTCATGAACTCTGGAATGTCTCTGGTCATTTACAGAGTGACACAGTCTGTAAATGACACCGTTCAAGCTTTGAGGCCCAGAATGAAGTTGGCTTGTTTTTCAGAAGAGGCTAGTCCCGCCCAGACCAGAAGGAAGCTTCCAGGCATCTACAGTGTCAGGGTACTTCTTACTCTTGAGAGCAGAAGGCTTGGGAAATAGAATACAGGAATATTCCAAAGCACACGCCAATAGCCTCGCAGACCTTTTGAAATACACTGAACTGTTTGACCATATTATTTGCAGATAAAGCTTTCTAGAAATTAGCTGGGCACTTCTTAGAGTAATTTTTATCTTCTCTCACTCTTGCCTCGGTTTTTCCTTCTTTGGTTCATTTCCTTCATAAGATAAATGAAAAGAGCAAGAGATTAAGGTTCCAAAGAACATATGACGTATGACTCATGCCTATTTCTCCTCTGTAGTACTCATTTTAAATGGCATCGTTCCAGTAGAAGAAACAGAAAGTAAAAATGAACTTAAATACAGCTTCTGGTGCTTCTGTAATACAATAATTATGAAAATAATGCCTCGCATTTGGTTTATCCTGTATAAGTCACTAGTCTGTCCCAGCCATTATCTCATTTTTATCCTCACAAATACCCTTTGAGATAAGCTCATTTTTCCATTTTATGTATAAGGAAGAAGCAGCCTAGGAAGGTCAAACAAATTAGTTAATTCAGGAAAAAACCTGAGTCCTAAGCACATAGAAAATGTCCCACAATAGCTTGCCTCAGATCACATAGCTAGGAACTGTGACCAGAGCTGGTTGTACCCTGGTAACTTCTACAGGACCTTCCTATATTGTGGCCACCACTTTCTCCACCCCCATAGAGTGGCCTTAGTCCATAAAACATACAGATTTTTCAAGAAAAATATAGTTTTAAATGCCTACTGAAGCCTATGCTTTATTGTGTACTATCAAGTTAGAGCGTCTGGGGAAGATCCACAAAATGCAGTTCACATAGTCTTGCGTCCTTCTGACCCTTTCCCCTCACAAGAAAAAGAGAGGCTTAGGAAATCCTCCCTGTTCCTCTTGTTTTCCAATCCTTTCATCAAATAGGTTGATCTAAGTGGATCTCGAGAGTCTCTTATTTTTGTCTCAATTGGGGTTTCATTTCTAATAATGAAAGATAAATCCAGCACTTTTACCCATTTGTTCTCACATTTGTTCATTCAAGGTACATGTAATGTTCACCTACTATTCTTCACATATTGGGTCTGGCTGATCTGAACGTGAGGTATGAGCAAGACCAAGACCTTGACCTCAAAGAACTACTTTCCTCAAGAGGAAGAGGCAAAGTATAATTTGATTAATGCTATTGACCTCTTTTAAAATAAATTAGACAAATATCTTCTATGAGGGATAAAATTTAATTAAAAACACTAATACCTGGCTTTGATTTTGTAGCCTTTTATAGGTGTTTGTTCATCTTTGGTTCAAAAAAGTATATTTGAGTAAAACCAGTATACATTCTGACTATATCAGATTCCAGATGTCTAATAGAAAATTCCATATTCCACTTGTTATATATGTATTAGCCCCATGAAGCAATATTGGAACAGATATCAACAAAAGTGATGATTGTTAAGTCTAGCTATGTCCCATCATGAACAACTGAGTTGTAAAAAATAAGTAAATAAAAATTAAAATTTTTTTGAAAAAGGGAAAGCTGAGTTATAACAAATCAGTGGATTATTTTAAGAACAGTTGATTGGTTTCTTGAAACAGGACTATGGTATCATTTCTATGTAGCTCTTCAGAAACCTGAGTTTCTGGATAGGGCCATAAAGAAACAAAATTCTAAGTTGTTTTTGCCTTTAAAATTACATGAACTATTCTTTGGGGGTGGGCCAATGGTGCACACCTGTAAATCCCAGTGGCTCAGGAGGCTGAGACAGGAGGATCGAAAGTTCAAAGCCAGCCTTTGCAAAAAGGAGGAACTAAGCAATTCAGTGAGACTCTGTCTCTAAATAAAATTTAAAAAAAATAAAGGAAAAGGATTGTGAATGTGGCTCTGTGGTTAAATGCCCCTGGGTTCAATTCCTGGTACCAAAAAGAAACAACAACAACAACAAAAATTCTCTGTTGAAATGTCCCAGATTGTATCTTCAACCATCCCAGCTTCTCTTAAGAACACATAAAATCATTTTAACCAATCACTGTTTTATTTCAACAGCTCGCACTCCACAACAGTGGCAAGGGCTGGCAGGGGTGGGGGGGTTGGTGTCACAAAATGCAAAGAGCTCTGTACTGGGGGATGTTGCAGAGCAGGTGAGCAAGAAAACTGGGCTTATTCCTGGCTTAGCCAGTTGAGTGACTTTAGCAAGACATGTAACCTCTCTATAACTGTTACCACATCTTTCAGATGCAGCAGTTAAATCGGATCACCTCTAAGTCCATTTCTACAAATCAGTAAGTGGAAAGTTTGCTGCTCATTTTAATAAGGATGTATTGACATTAAAAAATCTTAATAAAACATCAGCTGGTGGCACTCCCTTCTAGCCACTCTGTCCGGCTCAGTGTTTTGGTTAAGGTGGCAAAGGAAGCAAGGTAGCCTTGCCCTGTAGTTCTTGGCTCAGAGTTTGGGAGGAACTGATGACTCAGCACATGGTTCCCTGCCACATGGGGCTGGGCTGCAGGTGCCCAGGTGGGCCTTGTTGTGAGAGAGCTGCCAGCACTTTGGCGTGAGGCAGGGACTTAAAATGTGGACTATTTCAATAGCCACTCAGATTCCAGGGCACTTTACTCAAGCTTAGGAGTGTCAACCTCCATCCCCTCATCAAAGTGCCACCTTGGATAATTATGCTCTTCAAATGACTCTTGCATTTCAGTGCTGTGTGACATCCACACTTCCTATCCGATGGTGGTGTTTGCTTGTTGTTTTCCAACCCATAAACCTGATGACCAGGCCTGTATTGGTTGAGGAGTGGGTATGAGAGTGAATGAGGGTATTCTTCCTTGACTAGACTAAATGGGTCTGCTCCTTCAGGTCACTAAAGAAAAAGAAAGAGCAAAGAAAACAAGCAATCCAGCACTATTCCCCTTCCTTTCTCTTGAGGGCAAAGGAAATTTACTAACTCAAAAAAAAAAAAAAAAATATATATATATATATATATATAGAGAGAGAGAGAGAGAGAGAGAGAGAGAGTGTTTCGACACTAGAGTCACTCTAGGCGGGCTCTTGGAAATCCTGAAAAAGATTCATAAAGATTAATATAATATTTATGTGCATGAAAAACTATTTTGTTTTTAAGGGGTAATGGGTTGCGAAACTGCAGAGCTGCATGATCTTGAAGCTATGAGATGTCGACATAATTGTTTTGAGATCAACCAATCAGACCACACATTTCATACTACCAGGTTATAATGAGTGTTCATTAAACATCACGATAACAACACCCTCCTTGTTTGTTAACAAAGGAGCATTCTCTTCGTATATCACCGATGACAGCTGATGCAGGACAATTAAAGGCATCTACTCATTTCCCCTTTTTCCTGATTTCTTCCAGGGCTGCCATATAGTCAGAGTATGCTTTTCCTCTTCCGGGTTTCCCCTCCTTCTTCCTCTCTTCCTTCTTTTTTATTCTCCTCTGGGCTGAGCGAGACTCCTACTTGAGAGAAAATGTCTCCCTGCCCACCAGTCAGGCATTTCGGGCCACACTTAACTCCAACTTTTCCAGGTCACTGGGACACCGTTGTGTGAACTGGAATCGACACTTACTCAATAAATTCCAAAAGATGAGGACATCTGCCTGTCTTGACGTCTGCCAAGACGACGATTTTTCCAGAGGAGTTGTTCACTCCCCTTTCTTGGCTAGTAAGCGGGGTTCTCTCTTCTGAGAGTACATGTAAACACTGGGAAAATGGCCTACTTTGGTAGCATAGTCTGAATATCTGCCTTATTTTTATCTATTTTATTTTATTGTTGCTTCTTTGGCTAGTTCTCTACGATTTAGACAGATCATTTAACCTTTCAGATGTCATTTGCCTCTCTCTAGAGTATCAATGGCACAATTGAGAAGTTTTAATTAGTTCTTCAATATTTATGAGACCCAAAATATGTGTGTAATGCTGCATTTCATTTTGGAGTTATAGGGTAGCACAATGCCCCAGTTCTCTAGGACCTCACAATCTAATTGAAAAGATAGACATTTGCACACAAGAATGAAACGAACCACACAAGATAGTACACGACAAGATATTGTCATGTGTACAAGGACATTCACTGCAGCTCTACTATAAAAACATTTTGCAAAACATCTAAATGTCTATTAATAGACTACATAAATCATGATCATCTATACAATGTATAACATGCTACTATTAAAAAAGAACAAGGCAACTCTACATGTGCTACAATTTGAAATACTCCTTAGAGCTTTAAGAGAATAAAAGCAAGCATACAATAGATAGTACCGGTGTTGCCATTTGAGAAGGGAGAAACAGGTATACACCAGCATTCTATATATGCATTAAATCATCTTTTTTTTGGTGAGGGAGCATTAGGGATTGAACTCAGGACCTTGTGTGTGCCATGCAAGCACTCTACCACTGAACTATACTGCCAACTCCTGCACTGAATATCTTTAAACAAATATGCAAGAATCTGGAAAACATGGATGCCTATAGAGAAGAGATAAGAGGCTAAGGTACAGGGTGGGAGAAAGACTTATAATTTACCTTGAATATCCTTTTTAATCTTTTGAATTTTGTATCAGGTATATATATTATCAAAAAATTGGGGGCTGGGGTTGTGGCTCAAGTGGTAGATCTTTGCATGTGTGAGGCACTGGGTTCGATCCTCAGCACCATATAAAAATAAAAATAAAAATATTGTGTCTACCTAAAAAAACTAAAAAATATTTTTTTAAAAAAATTAAGTAAATTTGAAATGTGTCCTAATTCTCTGGTCAGATCTCAACATTGAGGGTTGGTAAACATTAAATGAGAGACAAATGGAGAAATTATTTTCACAAAGGTATAAAACATGGGGTGCATTCTTATCCAGGCCTGGTAGTGCATGCCTGTCATCCCAGCAACTCCAGAGACTAGGCAAGAGGAATGGAAAGTTCAAAGCCAGCCTCATCAATTTAGTGAGATCCTGTCTCAAAAAAAAAAAAAAAAAAGAGAGATTTAGCTCAGTGGTAAAGTGCCTCTGAGTTTAATCCTCAGTACAAAAAAACAAAAAGGAGATTAAAAAAATTTTTTTAGTTGTGGATGGACATAATACTTTTATTTTATTTTACTTTATTTATGTGTTTGTTTTTATGCAGTGCAAAGGATCAAACCTAGTACCTCACACGTGCTAGGCAAGCGCTCTACCACTGAACTACAACCCTAGCCCAAAAGTGGAGTAAATTCTTTGCAAGAGATTTTGAAATAGTTCTAGTGGAGGAAGGGGTAGGAGTAGGTGTTTCCTACCTACTGTGTCTAGGAGTCAGTTCCAATCCAATGCTTCTGAGATGAAAAGCAGGACTGAGGGGGTTTGATAACATCACGCTATCTGATGTGGAGCTTTATGGCCCATTTCAAGTTGACTATTCAATCGGGAAAGGATTGGAGGAACACAGGGAGCAATGGAAGATGCTTCGCTCCTTCCCTAAGAACCTGTGCTGACTATAGTGCTGCTGGGTGTCCTATTACCTGGACACCTGTGGCCAAGAAAGGGACTGAACAGTCCTGGCTTCTCTCATAAGATGGGTCATGTCTTCTCAGTTCTAAATGCCTCCTGGCACATCCCTAGAGGGTATGGCAGTCTATCAGATCTTTGCTACCATTGATGATAGCACATCATAGACTAGGAGAATCTCAGAGGCAGGAGAACCCTGGAGACTTCCCCCAGCTCCTTCATCTTAGAGTCAGGCCCATGGGGAACAGAGGTCTGCTCTTGCGCACCAGCCCTCACGTATAAAGCAGGGACTATAACTAGGTCTTCTAACTCTGTGTTTGGTGCCCTTTATAACACTACCACACTATCCCAGTCCCCCTGGATTTTCAGTGGGCGTGGTATAGTGGATGTGACAGTTACTCCCAAACTGATAGAACTCCACGAAGGCAAGCTTAATACGTCAGCCTTGGGACCTCCCTGAAAGATAGGTGGCTGAGACAGGTTTGTGGGCTGGAGTAGAGGACCAGGAAGTGCTCTCTCCTGCTAGAGAGAAGGTAAATTATCACATATGCCTCCCAGCCAACAGCCAGGATGGGTGCCCTTCATGGTACCCAAACCTTTCCACCCATGGATGGATCCAGTTCAACCTAGAAATTTCCACATAAAATGTCTCCATCCCCAAGGGTATCTCATATCATTTATCAGGGATGGGGGTCTATAAAACCTTCTTTAGTCTCAGATCTGGAAACTAAGATAAAAGGAAGGCAGTAGGAAAAATTGATAACTTTTAATCCTTTTTGCTAAAGAAAAAAAATACTATAAAACCTCACTAATTGGACTAATTATTATTTTGGTACTCTTATTATTTTTAGTACTAGGGATTGAATCCATGGGTGCTCCATCACAGCCCTCTTTCTTTTTCTATTGAATTTTGAGAACGGGTCTCACAAAGTTGCTCAGGTTGGCTTGAAGTAGTGACCCTTCTGCCTCAGCCTCCCAGGTAGCTTTGGGATTATAGGTGTGCAACATTGTACCTGTACAACATTTTTTAAAAATGTAATAAAGGCCAAAATCTTCTTTGCCTTGACCTCACTTCTCATTTTGCTCTTCATGTGAATGCCCCATGTCTACGTGAGCAAGTCCAGTCTGTAGGCATCGGGCCATGGTGTGGGCCAGCACATGCTTCATCATTCCTGGGTGCCTACCTGTAGTGTCTTGCCGGAAGTCTCCTCTGTGTAGCTCTGATGAGATTTACTTTCTATTTACCAAAATGAACTTCCTGTCTTACAATGACTTCAGAATGGACTCTGGACCACTTGGAGCTCATAAGGACAAGCATCCGCTTATCTTAGTCCCGCCATGAGTCACTGCGTCTTCCCACCCATTTCCACAGACACCTGACTTCATTTAGTCTCATCTAATTCCTCCTGCTGTTTTCAGTGGGATTTCCACCACCTAGGCAGCATGAGTCAAAACAGATCATCCAACTGCTTAACAAATGGAGCTATTTGTTTGGAGCTGAATGTTTACAACGAAAACCACCAACCATCTTGGTTTTTCATGTTTTGACATGGAAGCCCAGAAGCTGAGCAGCAAGAAGAGGGCCTCTGTGTTCTTAGGTAGAAGCAAGGGACTTTCTTGCTTCTTGACTTTTCTTGACCGTTGTTTGGTTTTTACTGAAGGCTTCAAAAGCTCTACCCATGTCCAGAGCCCCAGGTCTTGATGGATAGAAAGATACCAGCCCAGGGGTGCTGCCATCTGTCTGTCTTTGGAAATGACTCAACCAACAGTTGGGGATGTGGGGGACCACGCCACTAGATTAATTATGTCACATCTTCAGGCTTTGTCCTTTCATTTACCAAGTAAGTGTTTAATTAACAACTCGAGGCTGCACTTCCTCGCAGGCGAATTTGCTTTTCATGAGATCATAAAACTAAAGAAAAAGTCCACCAAGCTCACTGTTCCCTCAAGGAGTCCTGGCCCGGGTCTGACCCTGATTACTTTCATTTTTACTTCTTCCCTGTAGGACTTTTCTATATACAGTAAGAAAGTGTCTCAGAGGGCAGGAGTATTCCCTACTGCACAAGTCACCTTTGAACTGCCTTCTGGGTGGTTCTATTCCCATGACGTTTTCACCATCCTATCCCTCTTCCTTTCTATTTTCTGCTTATTTATGTGTCAGATGTTGGCACGTAATGATTTGTAAATACATTAAGTTTCTGTTTTAGGAAAGATTGTGTTCTTTTACAAATAGACACAAAGCTACAAAGTACCTCTGTGGCTTCTATCCTCCATTTTTATATTCTACTACTTAGTAGTGAATTGATTAGTTAGTAAAATAAAAAATACTTTGAAATAAAACATTTAAAATTTTTAATAAGTAAAAAATTATTACATAATAAAATTATTCTTATTTACTGTATTACTTTTGTTTTGTTTTTTCTTTTCCCTGAAGTAGAAGAAAAGGATAGGGGAAATTGTTCTGATCCCCATGGTTCTGGGGATACAACCCAGAAATTCAGGGTTGCCTCATTCACTCTAGGCAAGTGCTGTAGCTCTTAATGGCCTGGCTCTTAATGCTACTCTCTGCTCTCCTACCTCTATGCACCTAGTCATCCCTTGACCAACTAAAACACACACACACACACACACACACACACACACACACACACACCCCTAAATTTACAAATAATTCATCTATGTACTTTGGATCTGTGGATATTCACTCCTTTCAACAATTTGGCATCTTGAGTTGAACCATTGTTTCCTGTGATAAAATCTGACATGAGAAACTCTTTGATAAATGGCAAAAGCAACATGGAGTTCAAAATAGAACGCAGAAATGTCATAGGCACCAAATCATTCATTGTTTTGATAAGAACTTATCCTTTCACAACACAGCCTCTGATCCACCAGCCAGTGTTTCATAAGATCCATGCTAAAACCCAGCCTATGGCTCGCTAGTTGAGCCACTCATCTAGGGTTGTTTGGACTTTACTTCTTCTTTATACACGATTCTAAAAGAGCAAGGGATCTGCTTCTAGTCCCCAGGATAATGGAAACAACAAATCAAAACGCAGAGCCGAAGAAAGAGGCTGGCAACCAGCCTCCCGAGAGTGGGTAGCAGAGGCAGCTGATGCCCAAGTAGATGAACAGGAGCTTTACAAAGGCACAAAGGTATAGGAGACCGCAGCCCGGGAGCACAGCTTCCTGACATTGAAAAACAAGCTCTGTACCACCAAGACAAGGACAGACTGTGACCAACTGATGAAGAAGTCTGCAACTTTTAAAGGAATTCCTGCACACCGTGGCTAAAGTTGGTTGTTAGTTTTTTGTTTTGTTTTGTTGTTTTTTGTTTTTTCCCTGAGAGACATCAGTAATACCCAGAGTAAAAATGACTCATTCCCCTAAAATTTCTGGATGACCAAGTTTTGCTTCATGTAATTGCTTGCACGTTATCCTAGAGATAAGGCACACCATCCTCTATTAAACTTGGTTCTGATGACTATGATTTTATATCACAGAGTGACAGGTTCTCAGATTATGAAACAATGATCAGTACTAACTTCATGAGTCTGTGAGGCATGTGTGTGTGACTATCTCAGAGGACCCTGCATTTCTGCTAGGGCAGGTTTCATGACTGATTCTGGCAAGAGCTGGAGCCAGCCTGGGACCACGGTTAGTTTGCATGCACAAAAAGTCTCGTAATCTCTTTGGAGCACTGGACTGTGTACAAAGATCCCTCCCTTTTTGCATAATGGTACTTTACTTCCTGAATTATAAAAAATGAAATTTTACTAGAGAGAAAGGAACTGGATTTGGGCCCATTTTTGTGTGATGATTTAAGTTAATTCCCTGTGGTCAAAATGAACCTGTTAGTTCTGAACTGAACAAATAAAGCAACGTATTTCAGATTCCATAGAATCTTTTTCCTCACTCTTCCAATCTACATGCATTCAAAAATTCCAAAGTTGTTACCATCCTAGTTTTTGGTTAAAGAGCACTTCTAAACATACTCTGATGGAAATTCTTAAGCATTCACAAAGGCAGGGGCAATGGCATGAAGAGTTTCCATTCACTCATCACTCAGCTTACACTGTTATCAATATTTTTTCTGTCTTCTACAGTATGCCTTAGTGTGCCTATATGAAACTCCTTCTATTTAAAATTTCCAGCAGCCTTGAAATATTTGGGGCTGGCCTCCAGTATAGCAGAGCAACCAGACTTCCAACTATGAGGTGTGATGAGAAGGATGTCAAAATCTCTTTACTCCACGGAAGAGGAAGGCCACCATTAGTGATTCATTCTTGATGCAATTCTTTTTCCTCTCTTTCTTGGACACACACACACACACACACACACACATCAGATGAATATATTAAAATTCCTTAGCCTTATTCAGAGTTAGTTTTATCACAATAAGTTTGGTTTTGAGGGTTGTTGACTTTCTTTTTTTTTTTGTACTGGGGATTGAACTCAGGGGAATTCGACCACTGAGCCACATCCCCAGCCCTGTTGTGTATTTTATTTAGAGACAGGGTCTCACTGAGTGCTTAGCACCTCACCATTGCTGAGGCTGGCTTTGAACTCATGATGCTCCTGCCTCAGCCTCCCAAACTGCTGGGATTACAGGTGTGTGCCACCTCGCCCAGCTATTTTTGTCGTTTTGTTTATTTTGGTACTGGGATTTTGCCACTTAAGTGTATCTCTAGTTTTTTTTAAATATATATTTTTTATTTTGAGACGGGGTGATCTCACTAAGTTGCTGAGGCTGACCTTGAACTTGTGATCCTCCTGCCTTCACCTCCTGAGTTGCGGGATTATAGGTGTGCACCACTGTGCTCAACCAGATTAAGTTGTTTTTTTTTTTTTTATCAAATGATTTTGTCCTGGAACAGAAGTCTTGGAAGGGATGGCCAACAGCCCTGTACACTGGGGGTGGATAGGGCACTGAAATAGAGAAAGGGACCAAAATGTCATGAGATAAAAAAGTTAGATTCACAGTATCATCTAGGATTATCCCAGGTAGTATTTAAGACTGTCTTAGGAAAAATTTATATTTGAAACTTTTAAAAAATTTTCTTTTTAATCTAATTTGTTATATATAATAGTAGAATGCATTATAATTCATATTACACATATAGAGCACAATTTTTCATATTTTTGGTTGTACACAAGGTATATTCACACCATTGTGTCTTCATACATGTACTTAGGGTAATGATGTCCATCTCATTCCACCAACATTTTTACACCCCTTGCCCTGTCCCTTCCCTTTCCTCCCCTTTGCCCTATCTAGAGTTCGTCTAAGCTTCCCATGCTTCCCCTCCCCACTATGAATCAGCCTCTTTATATCAGAGAAAATATTCGGCATTTTGTTTTTTTGGGTTTGACTAACTTCATTTAGCATTATTTTCTCCAACTCCATACAATTACCTGCAAATGCCATGATTTTATTCTCTTTTATTGCTGAGTGATATTACATTATGTATATGTACCACAGTTTCTTTATCCATTCATCTATTAAAGGGCATCTAGGTTGGTTCCACAGTTTAGCTATTGTGAATTGTGCTGCTATAAACATTGATGTGGCTGTGTCCCTGTAGTATACTGTTTTTAGGTCCTTAGGAATAGTCCGAGAAGAGGAATAGCTGGGTCAAATGGTGGCTCCATTCCCAGATTTCCAAGGAATCTCCCTACTGCTTTCCAGATTGGCTGCACCAACTTGCAGTCCCACCAGCAGTGTATGAGAGTACCTTTTTCCCCACATCCTCACCAACACTTATTGTTGTTTGTCTTCATAATAGCTGCCATTCTGACTGGAGTGAGATGAAATCTTAGAGTAGTTTTGGTTTGCATTTCTCTAATTGCTGGAGATGTTGTACATTTTTTCATATATTTGTTGATTGATTGTAAATCACCTTCTGAGAAGTGTCTGTTCAGTTCCTTGGCTCATTTATTGATTGGGTTATTTGTTGTTTTGCTTGTTGAGTTCTCTATGTACCCTAGAGATTAGTGCTCTATCTGATGTGCAAGTGGTAAAAATTTGCTCCCAAGCAGTAGGCTCTCTATTCACCTCACTGATTGTTTCTTTTGCTGAGAATCGAAACATTTTTTGTTACCAGTAATTAGGATGTGGGAATGGAAGAAAGATAAGGTAGAAAGCTCTTTCAGCATTTAAAGTAAATGGCTAAAATCACCTCATTTGTTAGCAGTGAGGAAAATATTTAGGAATTCAATTATTTAACTATAAAAAGCAGGGTGGGGCTGGGGTTGTAGCTCAGGGGTAGAGTCTTTCCTAGCACATGTGAGGCACTGGTTCGATCCTCAGCACTACATAAAAATAAATAAAATAAATGTATTGTGTCCATCTACAACTAAAAAAATATTTTTTTTAAAAAAGCAGAGTGACTGATAAGGAAGAACTTTACTTTATTTCATTCTCTTTCGTTGAGAGAGGGTGTCACTCTAAAAGTTCCAGCCACCTCTATTATGAGCAGCCATGACAGTTCCTATCACCTTAGGAAGAATCACTTGGGTGGAACTTTTACTTTTGTTCTATAAGGAAAACATGGTGGGACTTTTTTTTTCCTGGCTTAACAAAGATGGCCCCTCTCTGCCTATTATGGGAAATCCCTGCAGCAGGGACTGGACATATTATCAGAAATGCCAGAGGAAAGAGACTGAGCCCTTGACTGTTAATTTGTTGAGGTTTGATATCATAAGAACATCTCTGGTGATGTGATGTGGACCTGGCTGATGTCTTCTGATAAAAAGGCAGGTGCTTCATGCCCACTCTCTCTGACCATGAGAACCTACCAGGAACCAGGAGGAATTTGAACTGGTCACCCTGACTTGGGTCTACCTGGCTTGGGAGAGAACTGCCCTGGTTAGGAACCTGTAGCTGGCATCTGAGCTCAGCCTTTCTTCCTGGCATAAGTCAGAGCAGTGGAAGTTGAGGCTCAGTGGACAGTGTATTTGTATGTCTGTGTGTCTCTGTGTGTATGTCTGTGTGTATATCTCTGTGTTATCAGTGTGCGTGTGTGTGTGTGTGTGTGTGTGTGTGTGTGTGTGTGTGATCTGAGAGCCCTGTGTCACTGATGACACTCAGTTGAGGTTGACTTGGGTTCTTCCAGCCTGGGACCTACAGTCTCCTCTCTGTTTCTTGGTCCCTATTGCAGGTAAGCTCCCCATCAGCACCTTCAACATTTCTAGAACGTTTGGGGTGATGGCAGGGTGGGCAATTTGGGTGGCAGATAATACACTTGGGGAACAGGGAAAGTGGGTCAGGAGGCAAGAATGAGAGTGAGGGAAAAGACAGGCAGAAGTGGAGGGAAGGATCAGGCTGGTCACCCTCAACAGGGCTCTCCAATGTGGGTGAGTTTGTACAAGTGTCCCTCAGGGAGCTTAGGTAGAGTGCCGGTTTCTGGGTCTCACCTCAGAGAACCCTGTTTTGGAGATCCAGGGTGAGGTACAGGACTCCCAGGTGATCTGGTAGTAGTCTGAGGACTTCTCTTTAAAACTGCTGCATTGTGCAGCAAGCCCAGCTTAACGAAGAAAACACAACTTAGAATTTCCTAAGGTCCTTGCTCTCCTGAACACCTCATAGCAGCTAGCAAGAAATTCAACCACTCTGGTTCCACAGAAACTCCTCAGGGACATGGTGATGTAATGCTGCATCACCTTGATTCCTGCTTCTCCTGCTCCTTGGCTGACAACCAGAGGGCAGGACACCGTGGCTTCAAACAGCCACCCACCACACTCCCCCTGGTGACACACTACTGCCAAGACACCTTCTGGGTGGTGTCAGAGCCACCGGAAGGGGAGACACTACCAATTCTCTTTCAGTGCCCTCCCTCCTTTGGGGGGAGAGTCTTGCCAGAGGATCTAAATATTTCACAAAGGAAAAAAATGGTGTTGCTCCTCAAAGTACCCTACTGAGTTAAGTCCTATTGTGATTTAAAAAGCATCTGTGAAGATCAGAGCATCAGTGCTGGCCTTCTCTACAGCACTGGATAACACTCACATGCAGGGTCCCGAGCTGTGTGCTTTGTGCAAAGCCCGGCAGGGGTGGTGAGACCCCCACCCTCACACTCTCCCGCCCTTTCCTGCTGGGCACAGAATTGAAAAAGCACTGGCAACATGGTTTGGAAGAGCCTGTCTACTTTTGACATTTTGTCACCAGTCATCTCTGCCAAGAATTCCCTGGCCACCCATCACGTATGAATCGTGAGGTTGGTTCTTCTGGGGAGGGGACCACCTGGCTCTGTCAAGGAGCATCACTCAAGGTGGAGATTAAAGGCTTAAGGCAAGCCTGGCAACCGGCATGGTGGTGCAGGCCTGTCATTCCAGTAACTCAGGAGGCTGAGGCAGGAGGATCGAAAGTTCAAGGCCAGCCTGGGTGACTTAGTGAGATCCTGTCTCAAATAAAAAAATAATAAAGGCTGGAGATGTAGCTCAGTGGTAGAGTTTCTCTGGATTTAATCCCTAGTACTGCGAAACAAAACAAAATGAAGAAAGGTTTAGGGCAAGCAGGCTAATGCTTCTCCAGGTCTCTATACTTCTTCATTGCAGTTACCATGAGAACAATTGTTTTTAATATTTTTTTTAAAAGAGAGAGAGAGAGAGAGAGAGAGAGAGAGAGAGAGCGAGAGAGAGAGAAGAGAGAGAGCGAATTTTTAATAATTATTTTTCAGTTTTCAGTAGACACAACATCTTTATTTTATTTATTTATTTTTTATGTAGTGCTGAGGATCGAACCCAGCGCCCTGCACATGCCAGGCGAGCGCATTACTGCTTGAGCCACATCCCCAGCCCCAAGAACAATTGTTTTTGTAATTATTTCCCTACCAGAGAGTAGGTAGGAATGGTGTCTGGTTCTATCTCCAGGGCCTACTAAAGCTCAGGACAAATCATCATCTTTAATCCAGGTCTCTGAATGACTGACCGTGAGCTGCACCGAATCATTTGCAGAGTGGTGGGAATCAAGGAAGAGAAGGAAACCAAGGCCAGACTAATGAGGGCCTCAGGTCCTCGGGAGTTTGGGTTAATTCTTTAGACAACAGAGACTCAGGAAAGTTTCTGAGCAGGACAGTCAGTGGAGGTGTCCAGGTTTCAGGAACAGTAAGGTGCAGTGAGGCCGATGAAGGATCTGAAGACAGGGGGACCCAAGGAGCTGCTCCAGCAGCAAAGGCCTGACAGATGGAACTGCTATCTGAGCGGCCCAGGGAACAGTTAGTTCTTGGGGTCATGAGGCCCACAGGTGGATTTTCAGCCACTTGTGCATTAGAAGGCAGAATGCACTGGAGCTGTGTCTTAATACAAAGAAATGGGATACACAGGCCCATCTAGAGGCATTTTTACATGCACCCATGGGTGCCTGTGCTTGTCCACTCAGGGTTAAGAGTTAAGGTGGGGGGTGCTGGGGTTGTGGCTCAGTGGTAGAGCACTCGCCTAGCATGTGTGAGGCACTAGGTTCAATTCTCAGCACTACATAAAAATAAATAAACAAAATAAGGCTATATTTTAAAAAAAAGAGTTAAGGTGGGTTAAAAGTTAAACACTGCTTGGCTTTGCAGCCCCTCTCCGTTGACTCCTTCATGGCTTCATGTGTCATTTAGTTTCTAGAAAAGCTAATTTTTCAAGCACATGCTATAGTGCCATGAACTAATGGTCTATTTTACACAAGCTTGGTCCATACATGGTTCTCATGGTTATTACTAAGTTTTGGTCTAATAATAGCAACATTTCTAAACATTCTCTTGGAGCCACCACATTGATAGCAATAACAGATTAAAGAAGCACAGTTCCCAGGGATCTGTAATACAAGATAATCAGATAGGAGGTTGTTTTGTTTTGTTTTTTTAATTTCCCCGTTGGTCCCATCTTCATTGTTTGGGTAGAAATCAGCCCTTGAAGGTCATTTTCTGGAGCAATTTTGAAAAGAATAAGGGGGCCCAGGCCTGGTGGAGTGTGGCTGAACAGGACAATTGCTTGAGTCCAGAAGTTCAAGGTCAGCCTGGGCAACATAGAAAGAGCCCATCTCAAAAAGAAGAGAAAAGTAGGAAAGGAAATAAAGGCAAGGCCAAGGGGTGGCAATGGAGTCCCAGGAGCCCTGCAAAGTAGAGGCTGGTGTCTTACCCTACACGAGCCCGTCCCATGGAAATATCAAAGACACAGCTATCATATCAAAGTTTTCAATAATCATATTAAAAAACTCCAATGAAATGGGCAAAATGATCTTAAAGATATATTTTATTTAACCCAAGATATCTCAACTGTCATTTCTTTCTTTCTTTCTTTTTTTTTTTTTTTTTTTTGTTGTTGTTGCTGGGATTGAACCCAGGGCCATGTGCATGTGAGGCAAATACTCTACCAACTGAGCTATATCCCCAGCCCCTCTCAACTATCATTTCAACATAAAAATTTTTGTTGTTGTTCTAGCGTTTAGAAACCTGGTATATATTTTACGTCTCAGTTTGAAGCAGCCATGATGCAAGTGTGGCTGGTGGCTGCCACAGTGGACAGGGCAGGTTGAGTCCCTCTGGGAAGACACAGGTGCATCACTTAGCTGGGAACACACCTGCGGGCCAGCTACCCAGAGAGGACCCTTGCTGGCCATTACCAGAGGCATTTAGTACTGGGAAGCAAAATTGAGGAAATGTCTAGTCCCTTCCCTCCTGGAGCCAACTTGGTGGAATAAATGCCCTTCTTGTAGAGAAGGTCTGCAATGAACAAGGAAGTGTTGAGAGCTAAGCAAAGAGGGGAAAAAATAAAATAAAAACAGCAATAGCCCCTTTTCCATTCTGACATTCAGAGATTCTGTGAGGTCTTTTGAATCTAAGCCATGCTATCAGAACTGTGGGCAATCAAGGAAGAAAAGCGACAGGCCCAGGCAAAAGGCAGAGAGGAAGAGGAAACAGGCAGGTGAGGGGGGATTTGCTGGCAGGGAAGGATTACCGACTGCTGGGCTTCCTTAGAGATGATCCTGTCTCCCTTCATCGCAAGAGGCCTGCCAAGGAGGGAAGGAGCCACCAACCGCACTAGACAGATTCCTCTGAGAGATGAAAGGAATGCCACTGAACAACCCAAGGGGAAGGGCAGACCTGGGGGCTCCGGAACCACAGAGGCTACAAGAAGGGAGTCGACAGGTGGTTGAAGCTCCCCATACCCCACTCCAGCTGTGAGGCCTCTGGTCTTCCCTCGAGCTTTCATAAATAAAATTTGAAATAGCACCTTGTAAAACAATTCAAATTATGCCAGATGATCCTAAGTGATTAAATGTGACAAAGAGGTGTGTAACAGAGGGTGGCTGCCTGGTTCCTCCATTCTCTGTACGAAATGAATCAACCCTGAGACTCTGAGTAATGCAGGGCAGGGCCACCACACTCGGCTGCTGTTTCTTAAAGAGAATTGGGATCCTTCCCAGATTTCACAGGTCCAGCCAGGGAGCCTGACACAGGTAAAAGTGCTGTATCATTCCTCGCGACCACAAGATTCGCCCGCTGCCACTCAGGAGGAATTTCCTTGTCAAAGGCCACAGTGTGAAATGATGCTTTAGAATTATGCCTTCTTAAATGAAAGTAGAGTTCCAGGGTCATGAGGTATTGACCAGGGGTACAGAGAGACTGCAGGTCCAATGTCAGGCTACAAATTGTCAAGATGACACACAGCACAGCCCTGGCAGGGCATGGCTCATTCGGTTCCCTCAGTGCCAGCTGGGCCAATAGCACATTCAGACAGCTGGTAGGTTTGGGTAGCTGTTCATTTGGGGGCTGATTTCCAAGGAAATCACACATTGCTAGGCTTTCAGGTTGGAAAATGACCATGCAATCAGCTTCTTGGGAGCCCGACAGAGGTTCTCAAGTCTTGTAGTACTGGGAGCCTGCACAGAGGCCCACCCGGGCTGTTACCCACTTAACATCCTGGGCAGATTGCTTAGAAGCCACACACATATGGTAAACAAACAGGAGGGAAATGTGTTCATCCTGGGTCTCCCCACGCATTTCTCTCCCACAGAGGAAATGGCCCACTCCTGGAGTTCAAAGCCTCTCCACGGCCCGGAAGCAGGGACAATATGTATGGGCTTAATGGGCTCTCGCTGCTCCAATCTGCAAACCCGCACACAGAAGATGGGCGCTCCTCTGCTGCGGTGCACAAGAAGTCTGCAGCTGGCCAGAAGATGCAGGGCAGAGGAAGCCTGCTCCGGGGAGCCTGGCCCAGCCAATGATTATTTTTTATGACATGGAATACATTATGATGATGGTTTCATTTCTGGTTATTACCTTCTATTAAAAAGCAGCTTGAGTAAAGATGATTATGGGGCAGTTGATTCCCGCCTCAGGAACCTACTCTCAAATTTTCAGAGAACTGTTGTTTTTCCTGGACATATTATTACTATTATTGTTTTTGTTATGGTTGTGATTATGTAAACTGCTAGTTGTTGAATAGCTCTTTTTATTAGCCATTGCTCACAACCCCTTTGCTTTGAGGTAAACAGATATAGAGCGATACCCACACGGGGCACCGAGAGGTCAAGCACCCATAGGTCTCTCCAGGGGCCAGCATGCCAGAAGTAGTCCTCTCCTTCCTTCCCCAGTCACCATGCCAGGACCACACAAACATGGAATTGAAAAAGCACTGACTACATGGCACGGGAGAGTTTATCCATCTTTGATATTTTGCCACCAATAATCTCTGCCAGGAAACAGAACAATATACCCCAAGTGGTGTCAGCCGCCTCTCAGCTCAAGTCCTGCTCTGGCTCTATGTGCCAGGCCAGGCTGAGGCCGGAATTTTACCAGGAGTTTCTGGTGCTCTTACCTTTAGGCACCTACCCTGTGGGGACAGTCTAATGGCAGTATGGCCTGGGTTGTCTGCATCCCAACATGAAGGCTCAGCACTTGCAACCATGAATTACGCTTGAATCCTGAATTGGAACTAAAACACGGTGGGTCATGGCCACATGGTTCTCCCACCAATGCCTCACTTGACATATCTAAAACTCAATACATGATTTTTACCCTCAAGTCAAAACTTGATACCAACAGAAAGGTGGCATCTCTCAGTCACCCAGGAGGAAAAACACCAGTAGAAACTCAATGTCTTGTTTCCATAGTTTTGTCATGCAGTGTGTGCTTCTTTGGTGACTGAATCCTGTCTTTCCAAGCAGGCTATGGCTTGAAGCCAGGGATTAGGTCTGATTTTTCTTAGTAACTGCCACATGTGATCCAGCCTGGTATATAAAATGTGCTCAATAAAATCTGGATTGGGCCAGGTGTGGTGGTAGAAACCTGTAATCCCAGTGATTTGGAAAGCTAAGGCAGAGGCTTGCAAGTTCAAGGCCAGCCTCAGCAACTTGCCAAGGCCCTAGGCAACTTAGTGAGACCCTGTCTTGAAATAAAAAGTTTGAAGGGCTGGAGATATGGCACCCCTTGGTTCAATGTTTGGTACAAAAAATAACAAAAACAAAAACAACAGCAACAACACAACAACAAAAACCTGCATTGGCTTATTGCTGAGGCTTTCAGGAGGAATCTTACTAGGGCATTTGGGCCTATGAATTGCACCATATTTGGTGCCCAAAGGCCGTAGACCACACCTGAATCCAATCCACTTTATTAGAACCCATTTTGTTTACATGCCTACTGGCAATTTTCTCTGGACCTTCTCCATGGTAATTTTCATAAAATCACGCATTGTTTGGTAAGTTGTATAAAATCACATGCTGCCAGAGTCGCCCTGGTGATACACTAGTTACCTGTGCCTTTGGTATTTGATACAGTTTTCTACTTTTTGGTCTTAGCATCATGTGTATAAAAGAATGGAGGCACCTAAAGTGCTTAGAATGTTAAAATCCACCCTGCAGAGGAACGGCACGGTCCGCAGAATCCTGCGGAACAGAAATGATGGGCGAGATGAGCTCAATCTTTTTTTTTTAGCCAGTGTGGATAGATTTCCAAGGAAGAGATGATGGAAGATTACTAATTCTCCTTTATTTAAATATTTTCATTGGCCATTTTTCTACTCCCAGACATATTGTTTTAATTGAAGATTTTTCTTAAGTTTATTTATGTCTGAGATCATATAGCATCAACATTGAAGAACACGTGTATAAAGAAAAAAATAATTCATATTCTGCCATCACAACAACGGTTTTTGCTTTTTCATGTTTCCTTCCAAAGTTTATGCTTAGGTGTATTTTTTTTCTCATAGTTAAAATCAAACTTGTTTGGAAAAGCTAAATATTTTACTGTTAATAATAATAAATGTAAGAAAGCACCAAGTATTCTTACTTTTTTTTTTTTTGGTACCAGAGATTGAACTCGGGGGCACTAGACCACTGAGCCACATCCCCAGCCCTATTTTGTATTTTATTTAGAGACAGGGTCTCACTGAATTGCTTAGTGCCTTGCCATTGCTGAGGCTGGCTTTGAACTCATAATCCTCCTGCCTCAGCCTCTGGAGCCTCTGGGATTACAGGCCTGTGCCACTGTGCCTGGCTCTATTCTTCTTACTTTTTACTAAAAAAAAAAAAAAAAAAGCTCATTTTTTTTTTAGATGCCTCGGTAATCATTAGACCTTGAGCAAAATCCAGAAGCATAAAATTAAAAAAAAAAAAAAAAAAGGAAACACCTGGTAGAAGCCCATTCTTTCACAAAAGCATATTTTACTCATTCTTATTTTAGAGAAATCCCCGTGAGTTGCAAACGATAAAATACCTCATTTTTCCCCAATTCCCAAAGCATTGGCTTATATGGACTTTGATTCCCAGAATATATACAGTTGGTCCTCATTATTTGCACATTCCATATATGCAAATTTACCTACTCACTAAAATTTATTTACAACCCCAAAATCAATACTTGTGGAGTTGCACAGTCATTTATAGAGATGCATATGTGCAGGGCAGCAAAAAATTTGAGTCACCCCATATGCGTGTTCCCAGCTGAGGTTGAACAGGAGACACTCGGCCTTTTTGTTTCTGCTCTCAGACTGTAAACAAGTGAATTGTCCAATGTCATGGTTTTTTACCTCTTTGTTATTGATTTCATTGTTGGCAATGATCCTTAAGTATAGTGCTGAAATGCTTGAATGTTCGTAAGTGCAAGAAGGGTATGATATATCTCACAGAGAAAATACAGGTATTAGTTCAATAAGCTTCACTCAGGTATGAGTTAAAGTGCTTTTGGCTGTGAGTTCTATGCTAATGAATCAATAATATATACAAAATAAGGAGTCCTTGCATAGAAACATACCCAGAATTAAGTTCATCAATTCGGTTATATATGGATCAGTTGACCAAAATGTGGTGACCACAGACTCATAGGAATCTAACCCTGTGTCAACCCTGGGAGCTGTGGCTCAGTATTTGCTAATTCTGTGTTTCTGGTGACTTTGTAGACTATTACTATTGTGAAAAGCAATCAGCCATGGTATAAACTTGGTATGTGTGGGCCTTTTTGAGAGGGAGTGGGCTATAATATTTACCAGATTCTCAAGTAGGTACTGAAAAAGGTTTGGTCATTGCTTCAGGCCATCCATCCATCATAGGGGAAATAATGCTGATAGGAAGAAGCTGGGCATCAAGATGGATCAGCTTGAGACTGTACTGGCTGTGATCTTGAGTTGTGCTCATCCCAGGGGAACTGAAAAACAGAAGAACAAGGGCCTTCTAGGCCAAACAAAGTTGGTCATGTTTCATAGACTTGGAAGATGCCCACAACTGGCTCAGAGGACATATTTTAGAGTCCTAAGGAAACTAAATGTTCCAATCATCCTCCCCATCATCTAGAAGAGATATCCTTTTAATAATAATAATAATAATAATAAAATCCAGTATGTAAAACTAAAGAACATAATAGTAGCTGCTGTTTGTTGAATGCTAACGAGGAATGAATGTGATCACACATAACTCTTACAACCACCCTGGGAGGGAGGGCATGACAAGCCCTAATTGGCACATGAGGAAACTAAGCTCAAAGAGGTCAAGCCACTTGTCTAGGTAAGATGGCTTTGGTGGGAGGAGGAGCTGGGTTTGGAGCTCAGGTCTGCTTGACTTCAAAGCCCACACCCCTAACCACTAGTCTAACCTTGAGCTTCACAGGTGGGGTAATGTCAGCCATTTGCCTTGATTGTCCACCCGAGTCCTTTAACTTTGAGGAGTCCCAGTGTGTTCAAAGTGTGATTCACTTTGCTAACATCTGTTCTACATAAACTTCTCAGAAGCCATCAGCTAAGGTGGAGAGAAGTGTGACATTGCCCTCCTGATGATGAACTTAATTCTTTGGCTTTTATCATACCATGGTGACGTGGCAAATTCTAGGAGTTTCTAAAAATAGTATAAGGATTTCAGCTTTGCTAGAAAAAGGATTATTCTGACCTTTTGCCTCAGGGCCCCACCTCTTGAAGGTGATAATTTCACTGCTTCGCATGACATTTGGTTTCTCTCACATGTGGCTGGTAGGATCATACTTACAGGAAGTCAGAGAGAACCTCTAACCTCCTCCTGGGCTATTTATTGTTTTCACTCTTTCTCTTCTACTCCTTACCCTCCCTTTGACTTCTTGAGTCTTCGAGACTCTTCTTGAAACCCACCTGCTAGCAGCCACCTTTAGTATTCACTGGGGAAGGAGTGTGATGGGGAGGGAAAGGGGACCCGGGGACAAGAGCCTGACTTCTGCTCAGTGAGCCTAGTGTTACGCTCTGCTCTTCCCCACTTTAGAAGTAGAATTGCCCCAGGATCCAGTCCTGGCTCTTTGAGGGTTGTGCCAACTGAAGAAAGTCATTTAATAGCTCTGCACCTCCTTGTCCCAATCTATAAAAACAAGCCAATCACACTTACCTCCCAAGCAGAGGTGTTGTGAGGAGTAATTACTGTCCACAGGTGCTTTGAGGCGGCCAGATGACAGGCTTTCTAGAGCTCAGTACTACTGCGAGCACGGTGCTTCTCTTCAGCTCCTAGCTTCCCTGCTCGTCACACTCCACCCAAGTCACTCTTCTGGGGACAGGAATATCCTCACATTGATGAAGCAGGTGTGAACAGGACCAACACTCAGGGCTGAGTGCACAATGCTTCACTTAGACTATGCGGGGCAGCATTTTCGGTTGACCGAAAGTGCCCGGGCAGGAGCGGTGATGGGGGTGAAGTCAGGTAAAGGTAGCAAAGGCACAAAGCCTACAGAGACTCAAGCATGCACGGAAGAGGTGTTCCAGAAATCCCCTTCTCCCAGCACCTCTGCCCTTATGCTCGTAAAGTGAGGCTGGCTACATCCCTATAGCGTGTGGAGGCATTTGGATGGAAGTAGAAAGGGTGTGAGGTGTTCAAATCACAGGTGACTAAAATGATTCTGAACTTGGCTCTGACCCTGCCAAGAATGCCCGGCTTTCTTCAGAGCTCTAGGGCTGCACAAAGACACCTAGCTAGGTCCTGCTTTTCCATCAGCAAAGCTCCTGGGTGGGTTTGCTTCTCTGTACCAAGGGCACCATCCCTAGCTAGAAATCCCATGATTCGATGTGCAAAAACAGCCTGCCAGAGACACACGTCCTACGGCTCTTGAGCAATTCTTTCAGGCTTAAGAGGGATTCCTGAACCATTTCCATTTCACTCAGCTCTCAAATTGCAAAGGCTGATGAGATTAAAGAGACTTTGGCCAGGCAGTGGTCTCTAAATACCCAAGGGGACAAACACAGGCTTTGGAGCCAGGAACACAGTTCAAATCCCAGTCTCACCACTTACTAGCTGTGTGTCCTTGGGCAAGCCTCTCCTCCTCTCTGTGCCTTAGTTTCCTCTTCTGTAAAATGAGCTCCTGGGTTGATACAACAATTAAATGAAAGACATTACAATAGTGTCAAGTGTGCCAAGGGAGAGAGGACTGTCTACAGTAGGCAATGATTCTAGCTTTGGGAAGTTAATTTTCCTCTTTTATCACAGGGTCATATGAATTTCTATGCTCCTACCAGAGAACTCAATGGAGATTTTAATTTTTCCAGACCACATTGGGTTTGTTTTCCACTTGACCAGTGGATCTGATGCCTCTGGCTGCTTCAGCCTGGTCTCCCCTGAGTGCTGTTTCGTCACTGCCTTCTCCACATACCCCAGAATTCCTGGGGATAAAATATCTTCTCAAAAGTCAATGAAAAGAATCACATCTCCTGGCTGTGCCCTGTGGGCAAAGCCATGGCCCCACCAGGGGAGGAACAGCAGTGGCAGCTCAAGGGGCTGTTTGTGAACTGAGAAGGGGACAGGAGGGGCGAGAGCTCTGTGCCGGGACTGCTGGGCCGGGGAGCTCTGCTCCGGTCAGGGCAACATTTTGGATGCATGTTTGAATTTTGACGTGTTCTGAAGTTGCAGTTTTTAAACACGTAGCCACATCATAAACTCACTGCTTAACAAAAGAAATCTCATAGCACCTCAGGCCACAGCATGAGGCCACAGGACTTGGTCAAGGGAGTGCAGTGTGTGATATTAAGAGAGTAATAGTTGGATTTCATAGTCATTGAAGAACCCTTAAAAAGGTTTCTGAGGCCTGGTGTCTTGTCATCACAGCAGCAGGGGTCCTCCCTATGGGGGGGGGAGGCAGCTCCCTACCCCTCCCACCACCCAGGAGTAAATTCAGGCTAACCCACTTCCCCACCCTCAGGCCCCACAGCTCCACCTTGGGATTTTAGACCTAGAACCAAGCTGTAGGTCTGTTAGGATACCTCCTTTTTGGAAACCAAAATTGGCAAAGAAAACCAGCAAAGTCTGAACCCTCAAATGGCTTCCTTTGAAGACTATCAACAGTTACCCAAGTGAGAGTGGTGAGTTTGGGGAAGAGAAATATAGTTCTCCACATTTCCACTTATATACATATTTATGCAACAATGGTCTGTTTTCTGATAACTTCTGTACTTTATTTCAAAAGAAATCTTGGAAAACATTCAATGAAGAAATTTTGGAAAAATGCGGAAAAGTACAAAGAACACGAGGATCTCACCATCTGGCAATCGAGAACTGGATGCTGAGCTATGGACGGCTGTTGAGCAAGAAGCCTGCGAGAGGGGAAAGTGCACATCAGCCCTCACCCGAACAGGCTCTGTCATCACTGATGGGTACTCTGGCTTCTCTGGATCTCAGTTTCATTATCTGTGAAGGGGTGGTGGTGGGGGTGGTGGTGGTTACATGGGTGGACTCTAAAGTTTTTCTGGCCCTGTTTTTCTATAGGATGTAAATTCTATGATCACAAGCCTCAAGCAGTACTTGCAGCACTTGTAAATGCTACCCAGTAGCCGGGGCTTTCAGTCAGTGACTATTCAGAGACAAGGCTGCCCTAGAAGTATTTGTCCTGCTGGAGCTGATGGAGGTGTTTAACATTTCCTTGTGCAGCATGCTAGGGACCTGGGGTCTACCGCAGCCACCTCATACCTCAGAGGGCACTGCTCAGGAGAGCTGGGGTAAGGCCTGGCCCTGTAGCCAGACTGTAAATGCCCTGGGGCCTTACATATAATACTCTGCACCTCAGGTTCTCCATCTGTAAAATGGGGACAACACCACCTGTCTTCCCCAACCAACAGTTACTATATCAAAGGAAAAAAACACAAATGTGGAAGGATTTAGAAGAAAAATAAAGCCCTACAAAAACATGTAAAGAGATCATTATCATCCATGTGAGTCCATCCACTAAATGGAAAGCAGGGCTTCACCTTGAGCTCCATCCTGTCCCCAGCTAGGGATGGCTGTCTAATCACCATAATCAAGAACTCAAGTGAACGCAAGTGCACTTACTAAACAGGTGAATGGGAAACAGAGAGGCAGTTTCAGACCCCGCTTTCGGTAAATGTTGGCCTGACAGCCGCAAAGCAAGCAGAGCTTTGAGAGCAGGTGGGAGATGAGGAGAGGAGGTTTCCTGGCCCCTGCCCTTCACCTTGGTCACTGACTCAGTGTGAAACAGCGCCTGCAGGGAGGAGGAGAGTTCTCATCCTAGTTCACAAATCAGCCCGCGGCCACAGTGGGGGCAATAAGCTGAGTTCAGGGCAAAGGATGACTAAACAGCCTCCTCATCATTAATAGCAACAATACTTGGCATTTATCTAGTTCTTTATGTTTTCAAAGTGCTTTACAATCATTAATTAGTTAACTAGCACTCACCACCACCCCGACTCTGCCTGCTGTGCTGAGCAGACAAAAGAGCCAGGCAGGACTTGCTTGTTTGCCGGGGGGGGGGGGGGGGGGGGGGGGGGGGGGGGGGGGGGGGGGGACTGCGGAGCCTGGGGGGGATGGGGGCCAAGTATGCCAGAGAGGACTGGGCTCCGGCAGCAGTTACCGTCAGGGCAGAGACCTCTAGGCACAGTCCTGGAAGGGGATGTTCAGCACACAGGCTGGGATGGGATCTGCCCTTGGACAGCTGGCTTTAATTTACTGTGAGGATGAGGGTGGTGTCTCTCACAGGGTCTCCGGATTTCCCTGAAAACTGACTGCCCTGGGCCCTGCATAGTGAGCTAATGTGAATAGGTTGCACCTGAGCCCTGGACCCTTGGCTTTAAACCTTCCATAGAAGATTAACTCCCCTGCTTTGGGAGATTTTGGTGTATTTTGATTTTGTTTTTATCTAAACTATAGGGTTCTGCTTATAGCCCAAATCCAAACCTGCTAAAATTGTTTATCCAACTTGCACTGGATACACAGAGATTAAGCTTGCTACAAAGGGTTAAACCCATGGTGTCCCTAGACACTCAACAGTGATCCTGATGTTGATAGAGATGGTGATTAGTGAGATGAGGTGGGGTTTCCCTCCCTTGCCGGTCTCCTGAGCTTTAAGTTATGTTGGGAAAAACACAACTAAGCAACTTGAGCATGTGAAGTGACAGAACCCATAAATATATTAAATAAAACTGGACATACTGATTGTCACGACCTAGACACATGGCAATCTGATAACTGTTGTACTTGGAGAGTAGAAACCAAAATCATAAGCCACATAAGTGACCAGAAGAAAGCGTTAGTCATCTTTCTTCATGAGCGATCACAACACTTCTGAAGCTCCTCCACCTGTAACTTGCAATTTAGGGCATCGGCTAATGACAGGGTGAGCTCCTCTTATTGATCTCCAGACTTCTTAGTAAATTAAATGGCAGGTACACAAAGAGGCTAGGGACAGGAGTGTGGCAGCAGCTTTAGAACTCTTGCTCTGATAGAAGGAGCTTTAATAAAGCCCGTGGGCTCTGGGCTGCCTCAGACCCTAGAGCCAAAGGCTTGCAGTGGCAGCGGCCTCCAGTCCCCTAGCCTCACCCAAGTGCGACATGTGTGATCTGCTGATTAGCCTTTGATTTGAGGCCCTCCTCATGGCCTTGGGCTGTATCTTGTCAGATCACAGGAACTAAAAGCAAGGTGAGGGCTTGGCTTAAACTTGGCTGGAAGACCCAGGAATGATAATAATAATTAACACAGCTCAACTTCCACTTGCACTATAAACAATAATTAATGCACACAGCAGCCCAATAAGGCATCTAAGTCTGGATTGTGAGCCTTATTTTCCAGACAGGGAAACTGAGGCCAAGAGGTTAAGAAGCTTTTTCAAGGCCACACAAGGACAGTATCATGCCTAAAGTTGAAATTTAGGCTTCCTTCTCTCCCTGAGGCTTGGACCACACCTGCCTGTCATCAAAGACTCATGAACAACAAAATTACACACATTCACTGAAAAGTAAAAAAAAAAAAAAAAAGAGAGAGAGAGAGAGAGATATCTCCAGGAGTTCAGGGGGAAATGATAAGTGAAATGTGGTGTTGGTCTTTCAGTCCACAGTGAGCCTATCACCTACCACCAATGGGCAGTCCCTAAACCCCAGTGAGAATTGGCAGTGCTATGTCCTCTGGGTAAGGAAAGACTATTCCTAACTGTAATCCCAGTATAAATGCAATCAGTATTTCTTTGCCTCTTCATTTCTGTGGTTTGATCTAAGAGGTTGGTTTATTGCTCAAATTCTTCTATGCTAAGAACTGAAGGTGTTTTTCTCACATTTTTTTTTTCAGTATTGAGGATTGAGTCTCACACGAACTATGTGGGCACTCTAACATCTATATTTCCAGCCCTTTTTATTTTTTATTTTTGAGACTGGGTTTCCCTAAGTTGCCCAGGTTGGTCTTGAAATTGTGATCCTCCTGCCTCAGCCACCCAAGTAGCTGGGGTTATAGACATGTGCCACTGTGCTCAGATATCTTCTCTACAACTTAAACGCTACATGGGAATTCACTTTTTTTTTTCTGTTTACCTTGCCAATTATTACTTGAGTATTATCCAAACTAGCATTAACTTAAAGCTCCAAATATTACCTCATTTGAAGGATTCCACTCATAGGTAATAACTGATAGATTCGAGTACAGACAAAATACAATTAGAAAGCCCATTTTCTTTTCCGGGAAGATAATTTGTAGAGCAGTCATTAAAAAGATAACCTTACTCTAGCAACTTTTGGTTGTTAGAGGAAGAAACTCCATTTTAAGTACCTTAAAGTAGTGTAGGGTAGCTTCAGATACCACTGGATCCCTGTGAATAAACAATGTCACTAGCACCTGAACCTCTCCATCTCAGCCCAGTGTTGTCCTTGGTCAGAACTCCTGTATGGGGGTGATGTCGACCACATAAGTTCAGGCTGACTTCCTCTAGGGAGCAACCCTTCTCTACCTCCTTGCAGGTGCACAGCTCTTCTCTGCCAGCTGCATGGGCATGAAGTTACAGGGTTGATTGTGACTGGCCCCTGGACTCCATGTCCCTAAGGTTACTGTGGTAGGAAGTGGTGTCCTTATTGTCAAGGCTGAAATCTTGGAAGAAGAGTACAGAAGTGGCCCCTCCAGACCACGGGGCTCAAGTACAGTAGAAGATCCCTGCCAAATTAGGGTGCTGTTAACAAAAGAAGAGGAAAAGGTTACAAAGTAAAAGAAACAGGTGTCTACCACCTTATGTGTAGGATTTTAACAGCCAACATTTTGCCATAAATACTAACACCATACTCTCATAAAACTCTAGTTTGTCCCTTGATACTAAGTGACAACTTTGCTTTTAGGAACTGAAAAGCAAATGTGGGGGCTGAGGATGTGGCTCAGTGGTAGAGCACTTGCCTTGCATGTGTGAGGCCCTGGGTTCCATCCGCACTCCTGCAAAGAAAAAAGGAAAGGGGGAAAATATGGCTCTCCTATTAACTGAGTATCTCCAGCTATTCAGAAAGCTTATGGTAATTGTCCTCGGGAGCTCACTCAGCTGGGAGAGGAAGCCAACACAGACAGGAGCAGAGAGTATGTTAAGCCAGTGAGAACCTCACTGTCAAAAACATCTGGCAAATCCTACAAGCCCGGTGCCTCTTGACTTGAACATCACATTTGACTAAATGCCTTCCAATATACTCTGCATCATTAAGAGTCTCAGGAGGAGCAAAGAATAACTGTGTAACTAAAAAGAAACCTCCAAGATCCATAGAAAATAAAGATGTAGACAAGTGGGGAGGGCAATAAGAATACTGATAGAAGGATGTTGGGCTGGCTGCATATCATGCCCCTCCTGGTTAGTGCTTCATGATCTGTCTCCGTGTTGCCATCTCCAAGACTCCTTTTGGGTCCCTAAAGCAGACACAAGCAATGGCTTAGCAGCATCTACTAAGGGCTCCAGCATAACATAAGGTGATCTCAGAGCAGAAAAAGAAACTTCAAGTAGGTATCGCCCCTCACAGACTACTGGCCTTCCTCACCACCATTTTTTCCTGGCTGTCCCTCACTGACGCATGGCCAGGGTAGACCAGCTGTCCTAGGAGGTTACCTGTAAGTTTTAAAAGAAAGGTAAAAAGAAGAACAAGAAGGACTGGAGAGGAAGGAGAAGGAGATAAGGAGGAAGAGGAGGAGGAAGTGGAGAAGGAGAAGAAAGAATCTTTTCCTTATCTTCCTCTGAAACACTGAAGGACAATGGGCCACCAGGTCCATCATTCACCAGTCTAGAAAGCAGGTGAAGTTGCTGCCACACCTGTGAAGTATGCTGCACATTCCTAACACCTTCTTGGCCTCGTAATCCCACCTCCTTGGTCCACCTCCATGTCCAGGCTAGGGGAAAGCCAGGGGCTTATTTAGCCCTAAGTGCATGGACTTCTTTCCACTCAGACTGGATGCTACAACACCAAACTCCTTGAGGTAGATGCTCAAATGTTCTCATTCTCTTGCATTGAAATGGAACATTTCAATCAAGATGGAAATGATGTTTGTAGCTTGTAGAACGGGATAGGAAATAAACTCATGTTAAGATACTTTTTGGGGAATTAACAGGAATAACTACGGAAGAAATCTCAGAAAGGAAAGGGGACACTATACATTCATCTGCCTTCCCCATACCATTTTCCTTCATCCAGGTATGTGTCCTCATAATGCTCTGTAATTGTATCTTTTCAATTGTGGTAAAATATGTCTCATATTTATCATTTTAACAATCTTACATGTACAATTTAGTGGTATTGAGCATATTCACAATATCATATAGTCATATAACTAGTTATAACCCAAACTTTTTCATCATCAACAAAAACTCTGCACCTATGAGACAATAACTCTCCTTTCTCTCTTTCCATCTCTTGATAACTGCCATTGTACTTTCTGTTTCTATGAATTTGCCTGTTCCCTGTACCTCATATATATATATATGATCATTCAATATCTGTTCTTTTGCATCTGGCTTATTTCACTTAGCATGTTATTGCATATTTTGCAATGTCATTTCATTTTATGGGCAGTTAACACTGCATTGCATGGATGTATCACATTTTGTGTATCATTCATCCTGGGCTGTATCTACCTTTTGGCTATAGTGCATATTGCTCCTATTTGAAATTGTGTACAAATGCAGTGTATCTGTTTGAGGCTTTGCCTTCAGTTCTTCTGGATATATAATTGAAAGTAGAATTGCTGGTCATGTGGTAACTCCATGATTAGCCTTTTAAGAAACTGCCAAACAGTTTGTAACCATGTTTGATGGCAGTGCCAAGCAGTTAGCTTTTTTTTTTTTAACTTTATTTATTTATTTTTATGTGGTGCTGAGGATCGAACCCAAGGCCTTGCATGTGCAAGGTAAGCACTCTACCACTGAGCCACAACCCCAGCCCCAGCAATTAGCTTTTGTAGGTGCAGATGGTGGGGGTGTTTGAGCTGGAAGGAGATATAATAACTTCTGTAGCTTGACATTAGGCCATAGGATTCAGAAAAAGCATGGTTGTACCTCAGGTACTCTCTGTCCAAGTGTCAACATTTTTCCTGTTCAGGATGGTTGCCACATGGACAGAAAGCAGAAGATCATTTGATGAACAAAATTACTATTGCCCTCCCCACCGAGTGTGCATCATACCACATTTACATCACCCGGGCCAGAGAAATGGTTTCATTAGATGGAACTGGTGATTAATGGCATTCACTTATGTTTTAAAAATTATAAAACATATCACATAAACAAAAGGAGTGCATAAATTTAGATTAAATAACAATAAAATGAATGCCATCAAGACCAGCACTCAGTTTAACAAACAGAACCTTAACAATGAGTGAAGCTGTTTCTGCTCTTGAACATGTTTTCCTTCCTCACTTCACACACAGCCAACCTCCTGAATTTACCTTATCATTCTCTTTATAGTCGTATCATAGAGACAGTTGCTTAAATAAGGTATTGTCCACTTTAGTGTATTTGGGAACTTTATATAAGTCATGTCATCTGGTATGTATTTTTCTGTAACTTGCTTTATTTCATGCATCATTATACTTTTTTAGACTTATCCAGACTAGTTCTACAACATTTCACACACACCCTGAGCACTCACTACCTCTCTGCCTAGGAGCCATATCCAGACTCCTGATCCTACCGTCCCACCTGAGCTGGATCCGGTCACGGGCAGATTCTTGAGCAGGCCAATCAGATGGTCTCTTGAGAATTTTAAACTGTACCAGAAGAAAGTTATCAGCTGGGCATGGTGGTGCTTGTCTATAATCCCAGCAGCTGAGGCAGGATTACAGTGAGGCCCTAAGCAACTTGGTTGAGACCTATTGCCAAAATCTTCATTCTTGTCCCTGATGCCAGTCCATTAGTGAGGACACGGTTTTGAGAAAAAAGGAAAAGAAGGTTTATTGCTTTGCTAGCAAAGGAGAAATACAGGGGACTCCTGTCCCAAAGGCTGTGATTCTGCCCATCCATTAGAACAGGGGGTGATTCAGAGAAAATGTGATTAGAGGAGAAATTAGGAAGGAAAAGCTCAGGGAAAAGATGGGGGGAGATCAGGAAGGAGATGGTTAGGGAAAAGAAGATCAGGGAGAAGTTTAGGGAAAAGAAGATCAGGGAGGAGAAGTTCAGGAAAAAGAAAAAACATCTAAGCCACAATGGATATAGTCAAAGCATAAAGTGAATCTCTGTTACAACCCATTTTATATCTAAATAAAATATAAAAAGGGCTAGGGATATGGCTCAGTGGTTAAGAACTCCTGGGTTCAATCCCTGGTACCAAAAAACAAAAACAAAGTATCTCTTTTATTTTGTGATTGACCCTGTGAAAGTGGGACTGTAGGACCTGGGTCAGCTGTGACTCCCTTATCCTGTTCTGGAAGAAAAAGAGAGGTCAGGAAAAAGGACTATGTATCAAATGAGAAGAGTAAAGAAGATGGATCCATTAGAAAACCAAAGACAGGGACAAGAATCCCGAAAGTGTTCTAGGTCTGTCTCACCCTTGGGTTACATGAGATCCACCTGCTGTATCTCTAATATGTGACTTTGGGGGACTTAAATTAGTTTAAATTATTTTCTATACTTGGAACAAAGACCACAACTTACGGATTTAATTTGCTTTTTCCCACCCATTCATTCAGAAGTATTGCAGAGATTAACCTGAGAATGAGTTAAATTCTTTTCCTAACCACTAGAGATAGTAAGAGTCTCCCACTTTCAGATGCAGTTGGCTTCAGAGAGTTAAACAATGGAGTAGGTTCTGAGATGCTACAACACTTTTATGTCACCAAGTAGCTGTTTTAGCTCATCAGGTTATTTGGACCTGTTTTAGAAATGACTGAGGAATTTTACTCTCAACTTCATGAAAAAGATAACCCCCCATGGTCCTCAGGTGATTGGGAGGGTAATGGTGAATAAGTGAATTTTATTATAATCCCCAAATCTTATCTAAACTCTTATCTTGGCCAATAGCTTCCTCTTCTGCCTTTTACCAAGAGCTGTTGACTAGAGGCACAAGGACTGTGACAAGTGGAGTTTATCTCTTTTTACTTCCCTTCCATACCTCCAGTAGAGAAGCTAATGAACAACCCCACTGCTGGAGGGTTAATGTGGTAGGGGGAGTCAGGTGGCAGGAGGGCAGAGAGGAAACAAAAGCTTGGGCAGTTTGAGCATGAGCTACCCAGCTTCAGGAGTTGACTTGAAGAAGTTGGGGGTGGGTGCAGTTGAAGAGACCAGGACGAGAAGCCATGCATGGCCTTAGTAAGATAACGTCTCACTTGCACTTCTTCAAAGTTTAGATCACTGCATTTATAAAACAAAGTACTCCTCTCAGGAGTACTGATTCTGAAGATAGGGTCCTGGACCAAATGGAAGTACAGCATTCTTTCCTCTTGAGTTTGGTTTTGCTTCAGATCCTTTAGCAGTGTGAGCAGCCTCCAAAGGCATTGGGTTTTTATTCTAGCCTTTGCCAGGCGGTGAAGCCAGCACCACATACCCCATCTGACTTTAGAGAGTAGTCACTCAGCTTTGAAGTGTAATTTGAGGCGAGCTGTATCTGGGCTCCCCTTTCTTTTTGCACTGAAAACCACTGTATGGCCACAAAGATAAAGTGCAGAAGTGAGGGCGGCTGCCCAGAAGCTCCATCTTAGAGAGGGAGGAAAAGGATTTGGTTGCTTAAACCTCAGGCAAGATCATCTGAATCAGACAATCCTTTGTGATCTTTCTTTCTTTCTTTTTTGTTTGTTTTTGGTACTGGGAATTGAACCCAGGGGCACTTAACAACTGAGCTATATCCCCAGCCCCTTTTGAATTTTATTAGAGACAGGGTCTGGCTGAGTTGCTGAGAGCCTTGCTAAGTATTGATAAGACTGGCTTTGAACTGGCAATCCTCCTGTCTCAGCCTCTAGGGCCTACACTGGGATTACAGGCATGCACCACTGCATCCGGCTTGTTGTGATCCTTCAAAGGTAACATTTCAAACTTGCTCTCAGAAACTGTTCAGTATTCATTGCTGAGACCTTGAATTTGGAGGGTAGTACCAGAACATAAGATGGCAAGCAGAGTAAGACAACGGTGTTTCATTATTCATGGAAACATACTGCTGGTGGTGTGCTTTGGTTCAAGCTTTTGATGAGCAGAAAATGTGCTCTGAACTTATTTTCCTTTTTGTGAAACCCTGACACAGCATTTCTGATTTCAAAGGAAGCTCTATAAAAGGACCAACAGAAACCCCACAAAATGAGACCACCTTAAAAATCAAGTTTACTGGCTAAATGGGATTAAACTAGAGTTATGTTTTAAGAAGAATAAACCAGAAAAAACAAGTCTTTGCTGCATGGTGCCCACTTCTATCTAAACAGCTCTGAAGTCCAGATGCAAGCTGTCACTGGAGCATCTCTGGAGAGCGTGGGAAGTTAAAAGTCAGTGTTTTTGATTAATTAATAATCATCCTCAGCTGTGTTGGCAAATGATAAAAACAAATTGTCTGCCTTTAAAGTAAGGGTGGAAGATGTGTGCTTACCCAGAACTGAGCGGGAAGGAGGAACAGCCCTGTTGGCCTAGTCTGCCCTTGACTAGTCTGGTGATGGTTGAACAAAGACAATGTTGTATGCCTCTTACCCTATAAAATCATGATTAGGAAGAAACAACCAGAGCTCGGGCAGTCAGGGATGGAGGCAAAGGAAGCCAATGTCTAAAGAATAGCCCAGAGGACTGTTTTATGGCTACCAAGCTGTCTTCAAGAACAACCCAACTAAGCACTGGCAGGGACAACTGTTTCTCCATGCTTGTCACTAAGGAAATCATTTGAGCTGGAGTCTGCAGGCTGTTGCAAAGCGAGCACGTGCATGTGTTCCTATGCATGTGCATGTACACAGAATGAAGTCAAGTTTTACTGGGAGTTCAGAGCAGAAATGCATAGACTCCTTTTTAACTTATCTGTTTCTTTTTCTGTGTTGGGGACTGAACCCAGAGCCTTGGACATATTAGGCAAATGCTCTACCACTGAGCTACACCCCCAGTCCAGTGATGTTTTCTTTGAGATGGGCTCTCGCTATGTTGCCCAGACTGGTCTGGGACTCCTTGGGCTACAGTGATTCTCCCACCTCAGCTTCCAGAGTATCTAGACTGTGGTGTGTGCCAGGGCACTTGGTGATTCTTTTTAAAAATTTGTCATCTATAAGCCTCTGTGACTGCAGCTGGTACTTTTTCTCCCTGTAGTTCTTTGGCCCTACACCTTTCATAGGACTTAGCATGTATTGCCTACCATTACAGTTATTCTTAACTGTATTGACTTTAGCCTTTTTGGCAGCACTTGGTACCATTATTGGCTAGAACAGACATGCAACTCATCTTAACTACTGGGATGAACAGAGAAGTCTGGACTTTTTCTCTCCCCACCCAACATCCCCCCCGCCTTTTTTTTTTTTTTTTTTTTTTTTGGTACACACTGCCAGAAACACCATGCAGGCTCTGAGTAATTTTTGCTTATTCTGTCTCATGGTCTGCAAATAATGTTCATCTCTTGCCTGCCTTCATTTTGAACCATCCTCCACTTTCAATACACCTTAATTCTAACCTGCCCCAACCTCCAAACGTTTTGCAGCCTTTCACTTATTGCCACATCACCTAAAATTAGTGCTGTGATTCAACAACCTTCACACTGTGGACCCAAAATATATTTCCATCCTAACCCATACTAGTCCTGATGTTATCAAGTGTCCTACATCCTGTGCAATTGAGCAATGCACTGTTTCTCTAATTTACTCTTAATTTCCTGCCTTTGACTCTGAAGTAAAACCATACTTAGCCTTCAAGGCTCACACCAGATACCACCTCTTCCATGAGGGTTTGATTTCACTTTTGGGTACCATTTCCCTTCTCTTGATCTTTACCCAGCATTCTGTTCCATATCATCTCCTCCCTGTATATGAGCTCTTTATGTGCTGGTCTGATGACCTGATTACACTCTCCTGAGTACAGAAAGGCCAAGCTCACCTTTGCCTCAGAGACCCAACCCCTCTTGCTGCTGAATTATATTCAGAGTGAGCCAGGTGTCCTTAGCTCCTCCTGCTGAATTCCGCCGTCTAACAATCCACACAGCTGTGGCTGTAGCCCTCATCTAAAACTCTGGTATCAGGATAAATATTTTTTAAAAGTCTAAAACTCCAGTGTGATTAAATATTTACCTGTATTAGCTTTTTATTGGTGCATTACAAATTACCACCAGCAGAATGCCTTGAAACAACACACACATATTAGTTTCCAGTTCTCAAAGTCAGAAGTCTGAAACAGTGTGGCTGGCTCTTCTCTTCTGGTCTTACGATGCTGAAATCAAGGTGTTGTCCTGATGAGTTCTTATCTGGAAGCAAGCATTAGGGAACTGGTCCATTTTTAGCTCTTGCTTGTCAGCAGAATCCAGTTCCCTGAGGTCATAGGACTGAAGTTCCCATAGGACTAAGTTTCCCATTATGACCAGGTCAGTCCTGCCACAATAATCTCTTCTTCTTAAGGTGCGATGTGCCATAAAACGACCTAGTCCTGGGAGTAAAGTCCATCCTATGCATGGGATGTAAATACATGCGGCAACACAGGAAATATTGGGTCCATCTTCAAATTCTGCCTACCATCTTCACATTTATATTGCCTTAAATATAAATTTCAGGGACTGGTGAGAGAGTTTAGGACAATCCAATTTTGTGGAGGAATGGTGGTTGAAGAGGCCACTATATTTCTCTAAAAAGTGTAGAGAGACATTCTCACAATGAGTGGGGAAAGCTTAGTTCTTGAAAAGTTGGGAGGAGCCTGGAATTCCTAGAGACTCCATGGTAAGGAAAGGGGAGGGTTTTCTAAGCAGAGAATAGAGATGATGAAGAGGGTGCAGGGAAGGGATGAAGAAGCTATTGAACCTGAAGGACCCAGAGACTAGTGTGGGCAGCAGAAGCAGGAAGGAAGGAGACATGCCTGGGAGCCCCAAGTCAGGACTGTGTTCTGATTCATTGTGTGTGGGAAAGATAGAGGTGGACATGGCCAATGCCAAGGGCAGAAGGGACCACCTTGGCTTATGTACTGGGACAAGTGTGGAGTCCACAGAAGACAGATGAGTCCAAAGAGGACAGATGAAGCTGCACAGACTGAAAGCCAAGGGTGGTGTTGGGAACAGGCAGAGGCAGGCAGGGGCTTTGGCTGTTGAGCAGACAGGCTTAGGGTAAGATCCATGAGATGGGGGTCTCACAAAGAACTCTTGCTTAGGATAAAGCAGGAAGCATTTCCCCTGAGATCATAGAGTCCACGGCAGAGCCAATTCTGGCTCATCAGGTACCAAGTTTACATCTTGGGTCCAGGTTTATTACTGACTCACCCTGTGACTGTCAGCACCTGAAATGTTCTCTCAATGCCTTTGTTTCCTGATCTGTGTAAAATGGAGACTAACAATAATTTTGCTTCTGCTTTTTCTAATTAGTGCATAGAAAACACTGTGCTGCCAGGATTATGCCTTTTTCCCTTCCAAGACTCTGCAAAGTGGCTTCTGCCTGTAACTTGAATTAACGAATCACTGCAGAGGAGGAGCAGAGCCCCAGTGTCGTGTAGTCTGTTGGGGCCTGTTCCTGAGTTGGGCTTGTTCAGAGACCCCCAACCCAGGCCCTGGGCCTAAGAAAATTCACATCCAACTCTGTTGTGAATCAAATAGCAGTTCTTGTTTAGAAGACGTCCTTTAAGATACACAACCTTGTGCTAGATTCCTTTCTACAGGAACTTTCCTGGGGTTTCCAGGGTAAAGAAGTTTCCACAGGTCACATTTAAATCACCATTCGCTTTCAGACCCTGTCATTCATTTTTTTCAGTGAAGCCCAAATGTCACTGTGAAAACTGTAATAAACTGTGAGGCAGCTATAAGGTCCTTGAAACAAGAGCTAAGCATCTGCTTCTAATCCATGGGTGCTATGGAGCTACTTCGGGTAGTAGTTGAGGGAATCTCTAAGTAGGCATAAGTTCATTCCTTAGATCACACAGGGCCTAGATCAGGCTTAAAACTCTCAAGCAAGATCAGGCTATCTTTGCCATGTCCCTAGAATTTTCCAGATCCAACAAAATATTTAGTAAGTGCTAAGATGCTTTTCAAGGACTGATTCAAACTGAGGAGAAACTCAAAAGGAAGGGATGTGATGACAAGTTCGATTTCCAGCTGAAGCCAGCATAAACCCTGGCAGAGAAGTGATAGAGCCAGGACTGCTTTATGATGCACCAAACCTCAGAAAGCCATCAAACCCATCCTTGGGACTCTGTTCTAACCTCATGGGAGCACAGGGTTAGGATTCCTTCAATCCTGGGTAGGAAGGTCCTTCTGTGCCAGGTCACATCTTGTTGCCTGAAGGTGCTCGTGGCCTGACAAGATCCCTGTAGAATTCCCACATGAACTGCTCACCCTTCCTCAGCTCCCAGGACAGATGCAGGGCCTGCAGGACTATCCTGGGAAGTCCCAGCTGGCTCGGAGAAGTCCTTGAGGCCATGATCACTCTGGATGGCCCAGGTCTTCTGGAGTTTCTTAGTGGACAGGCTTGCCCTGATACAGAGCTCAAGTTCTTCTGCAGGGTCTCCAGGAATCACCAGACAACCAGGGCTCATGTTCGGAATGATGTTCCTTTGGCCTCTCTGCTCAGCCTGGAGTTCTTTCAGCATCTTTTTAGAACTGACCAGGGTCTGGCCATATCTTCAACTCTGGGCAACTGTGTTACTCGGCTTTCTGTTACTGTGATAAATACCTGAGACAATATACTTATGAAGAGAAAAAGGTTATTTTGGCTAACAGTTTTGAAGGTTTCATCCATGATTGATTGGCCCTGTTACATTTGGCCCTATAGTGAGGCAGCATAGCACAGCAGGGGACACATGGCACAATACAGCTGTTCACCTCATGGCCAGAAAGTGAGAGAGAAAGTGGAAGGGGATGGGCTGGGGCTCTATTATCCTCTCAAAGGCACACCCCCACCATGCTCCCACTAGGCCCTGCCACTTCCTAATAGCACCATCCTGGGAACCAAGACTTTAACTCATGGGCCTTTGAGTGACATTCCAGATCCAAACTATAGCAGTGGTTTTGCCCACAGTAATTTTTGGCACATATTTTTGTTCCTGAACACAGTACAATTCCCATTGCTCTGTAGCAATTACCTTTCAAAGAAAGGCACTTGTGCAGCTTGAGGCTCTGGTTTACTGACTTGCTTAATGCAAGCATTGGTTTACAGGAAAAATATTCCCACTAACTCTACCACTAAGGGGCTTGTGACTTCAGGCAAGTTATTGCACTGCCTTGGACCTCAATTTCCTCATTTATATTATGAGGAAATGAACTAGATAACTATGAGGTGCATTTGGTTTCAACATTCCATCATCTCTGTTCTCCTGGAGAGCCTCAGTTATTCATTCAACAAATGTTTATTTAGCAACTACCATATAACAACTTCTGTGTGAGGTCCTGGGACATTCAGTGAACAAGATGTGGCTGCTGTCCTCAAGTATTTTGTAGTCTAGTATAAAAATCACCCTAATCTCCAACACCCACTCCCCCAAGTCACCAGTATTTTTTAAGTACATATAACTGTTTATTAAATAAGGTGAACTCAGTGGAGGAAGCTGGGGCAAGTGTAGGACCACTTCATTTATTTCCTGGTTCTCAAAGATCACTTCTCTTCACCACCTGATGTCTAGTGTTGTGAAAACTATTATTTCATATATTTTGTCTGTTTTTCTTGAGGTTTTCTCTTTTCCAGGCAGGAAGTAAATTTGCTCTCTATTATTTCATATGGGTCAGAAGTAGAAGTCCCACCAAACATTTTTGATCATAAATTCTAATTCAAAAAAACTGAGTCTGTGTCCCCATCATATTTCTATTTCTATATGACTATACTTGTGACCATGTATAATAAATATTTGGCATGTTTATTACTACAACTGTTAATATTAATGCTTAATTTTAAAATTTTTATTCTTATTTTTTAGTTCTATTTTCAGTAGACAAATCTACAGTTGTAGTGAACACCTTTTTTCAGGTGCTGGGAGTGAAACCAATAGCCTCCTGCATGCTTCCAAGCACTCTATCACTGAGTTACATCCCAGTCCTCTTTCTTGTTTTTCAGATTAAAACATAAATATAAATAGAAATTTAGATATTTTTTCCTAGTTGCATCTCTATGGATCATCTATGTATCTGCAGTGCAAAGGTCAAAGGATCAGGAAGTCCTGCTCTGTGAACTTTCAAAATTGGTTGAAAATGTATTCAAGATATTTGGTATGTGTAACATTACACATTATTATTTTCATCATCATTATTTTATAATAATAACATAGAGCTCCAGGGGTGCTCTAGCACAGAGCTACATCCCAGCACCCCCACCCTTTTTAAAAAAATATTTATTTTTTTGTTGTATACAATACCTTTATTTTGTTTATTTATTTTTATGTGGTGTTGAGGATCAAAACCAGAACCCTGCGCTTGCTAGGCGAGCGCTCTACCACTGAGCCACAACCCCAGTCTCCCCACCCCTATTTTTATGAAATAGGATCTCTGTAAGTTGCCCAGGTTGACCTTGAACTTGCAATCCTGTATGCCTATAAATATTTCTATTTATATATAAACTATTCATGTATGCTTGTGACATCTCTATGGATCATCTGTGTATCTGTAATTCTAGTAACAAAGGACTCAGGAAGTCCTGCTCTGTGAACTTTCAAAATTAACTGAAAAAAATGTCTTTAAGATCCTTGCACTACCACACCTGACTAGCTGGGTAACACTGTAAAATATTAAGTTTTAAAATAAAACAGTCAGAAATAGGAGATTGGTTGCTCATTGGCTGATGCCAACTGAGGCTAATATCTTATAAAAATCATTCTTTAAAATTTTTCATTCTTCATTCTTTTTTTAAAAATATTTATATTTTAGTTTTTAGGTGGACACACCATCTTTATTTTTTTAATTGTTACCTGGTGCTGAGAATCGAACCCAGTGCCTCACGTATACTAGGCGAGCACGAAACCACTTGAGCCATATCCCCAGCCCTCATTCTTCATTCTTGATCCTAATTGATAAAATTCCCATTGTCCTTTCCTTTACCTTGGCTAGGGCTTATTTACATGTCAAAATGATCTATAAATATTAAGTGCATTCTTAACACTGTATACTGGGCAATGTGGGCAAATTCAAGATCTCTGACCCCACATGCTTCCCTGCCTGTGTTATGGGTGGGATGCACCCATGGGTTTTGTGCTGCTCTACTAGAATACCACACAATGGGTACTTTATAATGAACAGGAATTTACTGGCTCATAGTTCTGGAGGTTTAGAATTCCAAGACTGAGGGGCTGTCATCTGGCAAGGGCTTTCCTGCTGCATCATCCCATGGCAGAAGGGGAAAGAGAGGGAAAGTAATGGGTGCTGGAACTCCCCCTGTTATGAGAACCCATTCCAGCGATGATGCCATTAATCCACTCACTCTGCCCTCATGACCTAGTCATCTCCCTCAGGCCCCACCTCCCAACACAGGGAGGTGGGGTGTAACTTCCAACACATGCCTTTTGGGGGGCATATACAAACCATAGTAGGTGGGCTTTAACCACCTACACCTGAAGGACAAGAAAGAGGGGTGTTGGGTTTAGGTGTGCTTCCTTTCTGGGATTTGAAAAAATGCCAAGAGCCCTGGCTCACACTTTTCCTCAGCCAGTGTGTTCTACCTGGCTTGTGAGCCGGGCTCACAGATGGCTCCCGAAAGCAGGCAAGAGCAGGACACGCCTGCAGAGCCCCAGGCAGCTGGCAGAGCTCAGGGCCCACTTTCACTCTGCTGCAGCTGCGCACTGGGGATGGCAGGCACCCCTGGGGCTGCTGCCAAAGGGTCACTTGCAGCAACCAGCAGGAAATAGAATGGTCTGGTAGAAACCTACTCTTTCTCAGACAAGAGCTTTATTTCCAGCCCTGTCCACAGCTTCAAAGGGCAGCTGCCTCTCAGGGAGAGTCTTTGACCAAATCCGGTTTGCGTGTTTGAAATAAGAACATTGCTTGCTCTCTGCAACTGAGCCCTAGAAGGCCCTGTTCCTAGCAGCCTTGACATCCTCCTCCCACTCGTACTCTGCAGTCCAGGTTGTTCCAGCTGTCTTGGCTGATGGCTGACCCTGGGAAATGGAGGTGTGTCTAAGAAATCCCAGACCTGACCTTCTTTTGGACCATTTTGCAAACCTTTACATAAGAACAGATTGCACAAGCCTGCATGTGTGAGGCTGAGGGAGAAAAAAGGGAAGAGTGTTTTCTGCTTATGACTGGGACCCTGTTGTTCACTGGGCTTGGGTGTTTCAGCTGAGTTTTGTGGATTAGGAGGCCCAGTCATGTCAGCACTAGAAACCTCCCTGGTCTCAGTCAGACGTGCTACCCCACCTCTTCCCCGCAGCCCATGCCATTCCTTTCAGTGAACCCTCCCCGTTTCGCGCTTTCACAGAGTGAAGCTGTTCTGAGTGGTGTCTAGGGCTACGCCCAGGCTCACACTGCCCAGCAGCATCGCCAAGAGGCTTGGGTGCTCTCTGTGGCCTCCATCTTCTGCCCTACCCTCACTTCCTGCAGTGGGCAGGAAGCAGGACTCACTGTGAGAGCTGCACTCTGGTATCTGGCAGTGGTGGAGCTTCTGTCCTACCCAAGTGGTTCAGGGAAGGAATGCTGGTCACATGAAATCCAGGGGTGGCTGTGTAATGTGGGAGACAGCAAGTACCATGTTCCCACACTGTAAGTCATGATGACACTGTTAAAAATGACTGGTGGGTGGGGGAAAGTGAAAGAAAAAGAATAAGAGGGAACAGAAACCAAAGTGAGACATGCAGAAGGATCAAGCAAGGTTAACAGCCAAGGCATGAAGAGAGGTCAGGGGAAGGGTGGTTTGGAAGGGAATTAGGGAAAAGCCAGTGAATGAGATAATGGGTAGAAGAAAAAAAAATGAGATGAGACCAAGGGAAATACAATGATGTGAAGAGAAGGAAATGGTAGGTAATCTAGCAGCACATATACCAACAGAGGGTGTTCAAGACTGGGTTCAAGAACACTCCTGGGTATGTATATCACCCTCCAAATCCCAAATACAGAATAGCGTGGTTAGTCCCTGACCTTGACATCTGTCTCTGCTTGCTGAAGTCCTACCAAAATTTAGGCAGAAAGGCCCTGTGAGACTATTTAGAGAAAATAAAGGGGATCTAAGTAGAGGGAAAAGACCAGAGAGAACCATATATATAGTCAGAGCTCTCTCATGAGTTAATTCCCAAATAGGCTCTGCCTGTAAACTTGTGGGTGATACAAAGAAACAGAAACTCCAACTTTTGGCATCAAGAAATTTACAATCTAGGGGAGGGAATAAGAGGAATATACACAGAGCACTAAATAGTAGCAATATTATTTGGATGGCTCAGACGACCAGTAAGAGAATACTGGTAAAGAGAATGGGTAAGAGAATCAAAAAAAAAAAAAAAAAAAAAAGAAATGCAGAAAGCCTTTCTTTCTTCCTTCCTTCCTTCCTTCCTCTTTCTTTCCTTCCTTCCTTCCTTCCTTCCTTCCTTCCTTCCTTCCTTCCTTCTTGTATAGGGACACAATACCTTTTATTTTGTTTATTTTAAATGTTGCTAAGGATCGAACCCAGTGCCTCACACATGCTAGGCAAGCACTCTGCCACTGAGCTACAGCCCAAGCCCCAGAAAGGCTTTCTGACAATATCATTTATGGAAATTGTAAAGAACACAGAAATTAAGTTAAATTATTTGGTTAAATAAGATGCAAAATTTAAAACTGGACCAAGAAGGCCCAGTAAGGGCTGACAACAGCATAGCCCAAGTCCAAATCAAAGCAAAGAACAAGATGCATGACTGCCAAATCAATCTTCCGGGAGAGTGAGGTTTACCTAGACACTATATTCAAGATCCCTAGTATTTTTTTTTTAATTAGTACCACTAGAAGTCATATTTAGCATTGAAAGCCAATGAGGAAAGACTGGTTAGATGATTCTGGAGGAGGCCAGCTAGCTGGCATGAAGCAAACCTTAGTCTGTTAGTTTGGACAGAGATAGACATTGGAGGACAGCTTGAGATCAAAGATCACATGAATAGCCAGGCACAGTGGCCCATGCCTTTTAATCTCAGGGGCCAGGAGGCTGAGGCAAGATGACGGCAAATTCAAAGCTAGCTTCAGCAAAAGCAAGAGGCTAAGCAACTCAGTGAGACCCTGTCTCTAAATAATATACAAAATAGGGCTGGGGATGTGGCTCAGTGGTCAAGTGCCTCAGTTCAATCCCGTACTGAGCCCCCCCCCCCAAAAAAAAAGGTCAGATGAATAACTGAGAACGGAGGTAGGCTGTGTGTCAAAAAAGCAAGGGCATTCAACTTGAGAAAACTGAAAACAAATGAATGGTGACATTGATGATAACTAAATTAATGGAGGGCAAACTCTGTGCCAGTTGCTTTTATTTTTTTTAGTACTGGGGATTGAACCCAAGGGCACTTAGCCACTGAGTCATATCACATTCTCAGCCCTTTTTAGATAGGGTCTCACTAAATTGCTAAGTTGCTGAAGCTGGTCTCAAACTTACCATCCTCCTGCTTCAGCATCCTGAGTTGCTGAGACTGTAGGCATGTGACACTGTGCCTGCACAAGGTACTTTTTAAAGGACTTTTCATATTAATTCATATAATCTTCACTATTATCCCATGAGGTATTTATTGTTATCATTATTATTGTTTGCATTTTATACATAAGGAAACTCAGACACAGGGAGATAAAGCAATTAAACGGAAGTTAGTCCAAGACACTAATTAAATTCTGTAACACTCTCTCTGAAGCCATGTTAAGATTCCAGGTTCTGTTTCTTCATCTGTAAACATGCCTTATCTAACTTGCTTATAGAAACACTGCAAATGATAAGGCTTTTGTGAAGACACTGTGTTGTTATTATAAGAGATTTAGCATTATTATTAAGGCAATGCTTCTTTCAGAAAGATCAATATATGCTCACATTCTCATGCAATACTATAAGGCCTTTAAGCTTTTAGAGGCTCATCAAACAAAGAACCCTCCTGCCTTTTTATAAGAGACAATAATGCCCAAGAATTATTTCTGACACTCTTACAATTCTAAGATTTGGGGGATGGCACTCTTTTTTCTTTTAAGAAGGTTCTGCACTGGGAAGAATAGCCAGGTTCTTGTGCTGTATGGAGCCTCTCCCACAAGGCCCACACCAGAGGACCAAATCATGTCAGAAATAGGTTTTTGAGTCTGGGAGGCAGCAGATAGAGAAATAGATAGCAAGTACATCTGTTTTCACAAGAGCCTGTTGTTCTCTGTACTAACTGCTATAAAAATGACATGAAACTAGCCACACATTAGTTTTGGTTCTCGTGACTAAATCAAGGAATGGCATGATGGTGCTGTGTCATTAGAAATGAAACCAGTTCTTAAACAAGAGAATAGGGCCAACATTTTAATAACCCGAACAATTTCATAGAAAAATCAAAGCTGAAACTTTTAACACCCCAGTCCTGAACACCTGCTGCTTAAGGTTGGTTCAGAACCAGTGAAACTTCTTTCTTGCAATGAAGACACGAGACAGGCCCTAACTTGCCTAACACTCGTTGTGGCCAGGGAAGTCTTCCTTCCACTTGGTGTCCTGCTAAGTAGAAATGTGGGCTCCATCTTGACTAACAGGACTGACTCCATTTGGCCCTTTAAGAAAATACAACAAAAAGTACTTCATATTTGATTTCTATTTTTTTAAATATATAAACTTACATACTCATACACACACACACACACACACACATATATTTTAATGAATGAATTTGACCTTCTCTAAGGTATTATCATTTGCATGTTTTTCAGTTTAAGAAAATTGGGACTTGAAGAGGTGACATAGCTAAGAAATAGGTAGATCCAGGGTTCTTATTTATATCTGCATTGCCTCTAATTTGGTCTTTACCATAATAATAATGATGCTGATGTAGGAAACATTCAGAGGTTGCCTCCCCAGCATCCATTTCCCCCTTCTCCTGTCATAGCACCCAGGATTTTCTTTGAGGGAACCACCTCTTCCCTACTTCCTGCCCTTTCTCTAATAAGTGGATATATATATAGCACCTTGGGGTGGTTAAGCCAATCGGAGTACCCATCATCCAGGTAATTGGCTCAAAGATGGGCATATGACTCAATTCACGCCAATGAGATTTGAGGAAACATTTGCTTCTGGGAAACATTGCTTCTGTAAAAAAGCTGCTTTTATCCTCTCTTGTAACATCAGAGGCAACAATCCCTCTTTTTGCAAATGGTATACTGGAGAACATAAAGTCCAAAATTCCCTAGGCCTTTTTTTTTTTGTGCCACCAAAATGCCAGCCTAAGAATCAAGCCAGGACACAGAAGAGGTAGTACTTCATGAACAAAACAGACATGGTGCTGGTATCATGAAGAGCGTTTAAATTCTAGATCAATCTCTGGAGTTATCAGGATATGAGTCAAACCAAGCCCTTGATTTGCTTAAGCCAGTTCAAGTTTGATTTTCTATCACACAGGAGTGCTTAACCAATGAAAACAGCTGGTGCCACTCTCAGTAACATCTGATTGCTGTTTGGCTTCTCAGTTAATAACATAAAGCTCATTTGACCAAAATGACCAATCCTTCAAAAAATCCATTAGCATTTCTGGAGCACACTCATAACCTGGTCCCGCCTGACTTTCCAGAAAGGACTCACCGTCTTCTTTCCTAAAGTCTGGCTTCTTCAGTGCTTTTCCAAGTCCCACCACAGTGACCAAAGATACTGCCCTTTGTTGAGGAAACCCAATGGGGAGTGGGCAACTAGCTACAGATGCTGGACATTAGCAATGACAAGAAAAGTAGTTTCAAGAAAGGATTTTGTCACAGTATGTTGAAAATAGTGTAAAACTGGGCAGAAATGGTTCTTTGGAACACAGCCATGTAGCTGACCAGCTCTCTGTTGAATCCCAAGGAATTTGGGGACTGCTCTGAGGAACTTTTATTTGCCAGTAGTTGACTCTCACAAAAGTTCAGACATTTGGCATCAAAAGTTTATAAAATAAAAAAGTTTTGAAAATCTGCGAAGAGAACTGGTTTTTGTGATTCTACTCAATCTCAGTTTCTCTTGAAAAATTCTGTTATTTCCACTTTTGGCCAGTATGACTAAGCACAGAGGTAGAAATACAGTCTAAACAGTTAAAAGAACCTCATAATAACCCTCTCTAGTGCAACAGTGAGAAAGAAAGCATGAATGAGCATGGCGGGTTCAGATGTGTAAAGGTGGTCTCCTTTCCCTGTTCAATTTCTCCACCCAATTAGTCAGCAAGACTTGCTATTTTCAAATGTGCCAGCTCATTTCTCTCCATGTTTACTACAATCATGCGATTTCTTCATTCAACAAAATATATATTGAAGGTCTGCTGTGTTCCAGTGGTTGGGAGCACAAGAATGACAATGGAATGTGAGCCACACATTCTAGTGATCTAGTTTCTCTTCTTTGGACCTCTGTAAGTCTTCTTGCTGACTGCCCCATGATTTTTCTCTCTTCTTCCATTCTCACATAGAAGCCTAAAAGATCTTCCCCAAACACCAACATTTCCTTGTTTAAAACCTTCCAATGACTTCCTATCATTTCTCCATTTAAATACCAAGAGGCCTCCTGGGCCCTGCTGAGCCTCTTCTCATCCTGTGTTCATTCCTCACAACACACTGGCTTCCTTTCAGATCCTCCAGCATGTCATCATGTTCGTATTTTTTCCTTCTTCTTTTTTTCCAGCTGTCAATCTGTTCTTATTTTTTGCTTCAAATAGTGGCTTCTGGAGTTTTTATTTTTTATCACAATTCCTATTAAAAATTGCATTCTTTATCATGATCCAGTAAATACAAAAACACATACCCTATACATAAACAAAAGTTTTGTAAAGATAATACTTGTGATATTTTCTATTCCTTTCTTTAAAAAAAAAGCTCGTCCATGGGCTAGGGTTGTGGCTCAGTGGGAAATCGCTTGCCTAGCATGTGTGAGGCCCTGGGTTCAATCCTCAGCACCACATAAAGATAAATAAATAAAGGTATTGTGTAAAAAAAAATTAAATTAAAAAAAATAAAATAAAAAAGCTCGTCTTGATCTACTAACTCACTGTTTGGAAACACTACTCTTTCTGCTCTTTAAATAGCTGGCTCTTTCTCATCTTCCAGTTTTCTACCTAAATGTCAGCTGCTCAGGGGCTTTCTCCAACCACCTGACTAATTTAAACCAGGCTCCTAACTTGTGTTATTTATAATCTCAGCCAGTTGTCCCTTCCTTTAGAGAATCTATCAAAGTTATAATTATGTACTTCTTTGTGGAGACTTGCTCATTGTCTATCTCACAAACCACATGGTTAGCTTTTGAAAGCAGGGACTTTGTCTGCTTTGTTCCCCATTGTATATCTACCACCTGATTCAATGATTAGCATTAGAGTAGAATATAAATAAATACTCATTGACTAAGTGAGTGGGTGGGTAGGTATGTGTTGCTGAGGCCTGGATTTGGAAATAATCCTTCCCAATAAAAAGAATCAGGATTCCTTGGAGAAATGTCTGCTTTTATGGTTGATGCAAAGAAAAAAAAAAAAGAAGGAAAAAAAAGCCATGTTGTGCCAGAAAGTAAAAAACTGTTAAAAATAAAACCCGAAAGGATGGAAGTATGTCAAAGGGCCACAGGAGCCAACCTGAAAGCTCCCAATGGCCAAAGCTAGAACAATTTGAGCATCAAAATCAATAACCTACAATTAGGTTATAACCCAAACCATTACATAGCCATGAAAGTGTATGCAATATAAATGTTCTTCTAAATAAGTAATTGGGGAAGAAGAGATAAATCTTTCTTACAGAATAATTTCAAATTATTTACAAAGACACTACCCTTGAGAAGGTAGAATTTAATTCCCTGCATCCCTATAATAAAATGTAGCCTTTAGTTAATAAAAAAATGTGTCAATTGTGTCAATATGGGTTTATTAATTCTGACAAGTATACCACAGTAAATTTAAGGTGCTGGCAATAGGAACAACTGGGTGAGAAGTATGGGGGAACTTTCTGCACTATCTTTGCCCCTTTTCTGCGAATATAAAACTGTTCTGAAATAAAAGGTTACTTTAAAAAACCCTTTTTTAGTTGTAGATGGACACAATATCTTTTTTTTTTATTTACTCATTTTTTATGTGGTGCTGAGGATCGAACCCAGGGCCTGACACATGCAAGGCAAGCACTCTACCACTGGAGCCACAACCCCAGCCCAGGCATAGCCTTTTTGCCAAGAACAAGGCTTCATTCAGTTGGTTTTATGGAGTACCCACCAAGCACTTCAAATCTTGTTGGGCACAACAAACATTTAAAAACACTTGGAAGATGAATATAGACAAGGAAGGGCACCCAGGTTTACAGGTTGATGTGAAAGGGTAAGGTGTGGGAGGCCAGGTGAGAGGAGGGAAAGATCTGAGAGAAAATGTTAATGAGAACGTCAAGGGCTGGTTGGTTTTGGTAAGGTGGTATTGGATATTTCCCACTGAATGTGAGCTCCATGAAAACAGAGACCTTTTAATTTCTCTTTCGTACCTAGAACTGAGCCAGAAATACAGCAAATGTTTAAACGTATGTGTCATAGACCGAATACAGACAAGGGATGCCGACCACCAGAACCATTGAACATCAGAACCATTTTTGTTATGTTAGGCCTCCCAGGTATCTACTCAATTTGCATATTTTAAAGGCTGATTATGTCTGCATCATTAGAGACCTTCTGGAAAACATGCAGATGTTAGGATGGTTTTGAATGGCACTAATGTTCACCCATACATATGGAAGTGTTAGGACATAAACTTAGTTCTTTGAAACATCTCTTGTCAATAGATTTGGTGACAACCAGGAGTAAATGGTATCTTCTCCCAAGCTCTTTTCTAGGGTCTCATGAAACCCAGAAGGGGCTGACAGCACTGTAGAGCTGAATGAAGTTGGCAAAGACTTCAAAGCTTTCCATATGGCCTCTGAAAGTGTAAGGAGACAGTTTAGAGGGAGGCTGAATTGCCCCATAGGCATCTATAGACATTCCTACTTAATTGGTCCTAAATGTTAAACATATTCACTTTTATGTTAATGAAAAAAATTCAAACTTTGGGGAAAAAAAACTATGGAAAACCATACTCAATTATACAGTTATCAATAAGAACATATATAATTTCAGATATATATAGTGGAAAAAGGCACATAGAACATCAAGTATAGTATCACAACCCTATCTATGTGTGTGGTGTGTGTGCATGTGCCCAGGAATACACATATGTCCCAAATGCCAGCAGTTCCCTAAGTATACAGAAGAACCTGGTTAACAGAGGGGAGTGCTATGGAGGAAGCACAAAAGTGGGGCCAGGAGAGAGAGATCCATGGTTTACTTGCGAAAACTTTGAATCTTGTACAGGTACTACATGTTTGAAATGAAAAAATTACAAAGAATGAATGTAGAGGAAGACAATTTTTGAATTTTGGCTGCAGGTTAAAATAAATTCTCTCTAAAAATTTATGCTTGGATTCTTTGTGAGCCTTTTGCTTTCTGTGGGACCTAGCACATGGGGAGGCAATGGGGATTCAGCCTGTGAAGTTCTTGATTTAATGTCATCTTCAAATGAGATTTCACATGAAGTGCTGATGGGATTGAACGAGGAAGATATTTGTTGCAGTTTATACATTCTAAATTAGAAGTTAATTGAAAAAAATCCTACAATTATTTTGTAAATAGCATACCTGAATTACACGTGTTTTTCTGTAAAAAGCATTTATTAAATGTAAACACTTTGAAAGCATTTCTAAACCATTAATAATGAATCATACTAACACCCACAAAATGTTCAAAAAGAATATTTCTCAAGTCCCTTTGAATCAACCAACAATACATCCTCAAATAACTGATTAGTAATTCACTACCAATAAGTATTTCATCAAGATCACATTCTATTTTTAAGCAGTTTTCTATTTTTTCACATTCCAAGGCAATCTAGTTTTAAATTCCAAAGATAATCCCTTGCTTGGTATTGAGAGACTAATACTTCAGGTAACCTAAGAGTTTTGAGTTATTAATACAAGAATGTATTTCAATCACAATTCAGCTAACTGAAAGGAGGTTTAGTTTTTCTTATGTGGAATTTACTGTAAAGTTAAGTCAAATATAAAGCTTTTATATTCAACTGTTGTTTAAAAAAAAAAAAGTTTCATGGAAATCAGAAGAACTAAGACCAAGGGCTAGGGTCGTAGCTCAGTGGTAGAGTGCCATGCCCAGCATGTATGAAGCACATGGTTCGATTATCAGCACCACATATAAATAAAGACCCATTGACAACTTAAAAAAAAAAAAAGGAGTAGAACCTCAGGCTCCATCCCACCAATCAATCAAAATGTGCATTCAAACATGCCCATTAAATAGAAGAAGCTCTAGGCTTAGAAAGTAGTTCAAATTCAGGTTTTACTCCTTAGCAGACGGTGTATAATCAGGCAACAGAAGGGCAATGTGACTTGTTTTGTTTTAGAACAACAAGAATGACTGCCACAACCCACATGCTCCTAACTTGTGAAAACATTCTTCTTCTTAATCCATTCATCCTTCTCCCCAAGGATAATCACTCTCATTTCCCATTAGTTCTTTCCTTTTCACCAAGGATAGGTCTCCCTGACAAGTAAAATATGCACACATTTCTCTGCACTACATTAAGGACTCAGTTACAATCTTATCTCTCTCTCTTTCATCACTAAATTTCTCAAGAGTTCTCAGCAACCTGAAAGCTCAGACCCAAAACAACTCTCTTAAATATCCAAAGCACTTATTGGCCAAACTCAAAGTCCTGGTCCCTGTTACCTCCCTGTGTAGTTTGTGAATTTTCTTCTTTGGCTCTATTGTCTCTAGGCTTGGCCCTTCTTCCTGTTTTTTTGTCACCCACGCAAGGGCAGTCCTCTCAGACTAGCCTAAGGTCCCTTTATTTTCTATTCTACACCTTTTCTATCTGTTGCTCCTCCCCAACTCCCACTACAAAGTCACCTGCATGCAAGAAACTTCTTAGTATCTTCAGCACTATCTTCTCTAGAACTTGATGGTCTCATATTGCTTTAATTCATCTAATAAACATTAATCAAGCATCTATAATATGCCCTTCCATTGTGTTAGGGGTTGCTGAACAAAGAAAATCCAGTCCCTGCCCTCACAGAGCTTATAGCTCACTAAGAAACACAGGTATGGAACAATTAATACAAGTTGGAGTGAGTTAGAGGAAAGTATAACTAAATCTAGTTTAGGCACATTTCCAGATAAAACAGAGGACTTCCAGTTAAAAAGTTAATTTCAGATAAATGGCAAATTCTTTTTGGTATGAATATGACCCAGATACTGCACGGGATATGTTACACTAAAAAAAATATTTCAGCTTTAACGGAGTGTCTTGTATTTATATCAGCATATCTAGCGACCCTACCAGGAAAAGGTTGGCCAGTTGGAGAGGGAATTGAGGAATTGAGAGAAAGGGTGGGTAAGAATTAATCAGAAATGGTGGGGAGGACACACATTTAAGGGAGAAGAAAGAGTAAAGACCAGAATTTTTATTGAGAGCTTCATACTTTTGAGGATAGGGAAAAGGAAGAAAATTAGAAAAAGTCTAGTAGGGAGAGGTTAAAACATGCAAACCCTTTATTGTGACAAGGATTTGGAACTTCATCCTAAAGGCATTAGGAAGTCATGTCAAGATCTCAAGCAGCAATGCATGGTGGCACATGCCTATAATCCCAGTGGCTCAGGAGGCTGGGGCAGGAGGATCATGAGTTTAAAACCATCCTCAGCACAAGCGAGGCACTAAGCAACTCAGTAAGACCCTGCTCCTAAATAATATACAAAATTGGGCTGGGGCTGGGGATCTAGCTCAGTGGTCAAGTACCACTGAGTTCAATCCCCAGAATAAAATAATGATGATAATAATAATAATAATAATAATAATAATAATAATAATAATAATAATAGACTTCAAGCAAAGGAGAAAGTGAACATAACCTGAAAATTTCAATGATTTTTTTCTGGCTGCCAGAGGGAAAAGAGCATAGAAGGGAAAGACGTGGATGTAGGGACTCCAGTCACGAGGCTGTGGTAATAGGCAAGCAATGTTAGCGACGCAAACAAGGTACTCTTCAGGGAGGATGGAGAGAAGCATCTGGTGTGAATGTGATTGATTCAATGTCACACCAAACTCACATCTCAGGCAGGCACCACACCTATTTCCAGCCTTGATCTCTCTTATGGGCTGCGGTCTAATTCATGGGCTGACAGTGCTCACTGAAGGACTCTATACAAGGATCTTTTTGTAGTGACTCTTCAAGGTGGGATGCCAATTAGAACCACTTGTGTGGTGGTAAACAAATCTTGATACCTGGTCCCTGCTCAAACAAACTGAAATGATTGGCAGGAAAGGGTGGAGAATTAGTTTTGCAAGCAGCCCCATAGATGATAAGCATAGGTGGGCATCACTGAGAACCAGGGTGTCTTAACATCTCAAATTTGAATTCTTAATTCTGCTTCAAAACTATGCACATCACAACTGTTTTCTCCAACTATCTTTTATTTATTTTTCATTGTAATCGGACATAATACCTTTATTTTATTTATTTTTATGTAGTGCTGAGAATCAAACCCAGCGTTGCACCTGTGCTAGGCAAGCGCTCTACCACTGAGCCACAACCCCAGCCCCTACATTCTAATTTGGGAAATGAATTTCCCAGTTTCGTAGATTTTGCATCACCTTAGACTTCTTCCTCTCAATTCTTTCATATTGTTATTTCCTATTTTCTCTTCCATGTCCCTTTCTACTTTTAACACTATTTTCTTTTGGTTGGAAATTCATCACACTTTTTTCCAACAGATCCAGGTCAGAGGTGTTCAGCTGTCTGAGGACTAAGAACTCATAGGTTTGAATGGCTGTGATAGCAGGCAAAGGGGTCTGGCAGACCAACTTTTGACGAGGCTGTCCTGCTCCTGAGAAGCTTCTCTTTGCCATTTTCCTGGATGTTTGAGTAAAGTTCTAGTTTAAAAAAAAAAAAAGCATTCTGCTGCTATGCTACCACTGGATTATCAATTACAGGGTCTTTCTCTCAATTGTCTCCTAGACTAAGCTTGTTCCAAACCTCCCCATACACTGCCACCACTTGGCACCCTGAATGATTGCTCTGATATAACTACTATGAATGTTCAGCAGCTCTTCCTGTATATTGAATAAGAGTTCATCTCCTGCTAGTCAAGGTTCTCTATAATCTTGTTAGAATCAATCTTTTCTATCAAATTCCCCCTTCTCCTATGAGTGACTTAAGTGCCAGCCCGGCTAGACAACCTGCCCTCTGAACTTTTGTTCATGCGGTTCTGTCAATTTATTTTCTTTCCCTTTAAGATCAGTCCAAAGCCACTTCTTTAAGCAAGCTTTTCCTAACCCGCTCACTTGTGAAAACAGATTCATTCAATGAATATTCAATAAGCCTCTGTGCTGTCCTAGACACTGTTAGAGATATGGGGACAAAGAGAAGAGCATTCCTCCCCATGTGGAATGAACTAAGTCTGTTTTGAGACCAAAAGTAAGTCAAGCCACCTGCAGGAAGTGAGGGGAGTACTCTGGACCCATTCTGCCTGGGTGTGACCTGCTCTGTCACTTTCTTCATCATGCTGGGAAAGTTACCGAATTGTTCCACGCCTGTTTCTCCATGGGGATAATATTAGTATCTGTCTCATATAGTTTTGAAATAACACTTGAAAAACACTTAAAACAGTGTCTAGGACGCTATAAGCATTCAATGATGGTTAGTTACATAGCCATTAACAAATATATAAATCCAGAGATGAATTCTACTATCATGTGCAACTAATTAAAAAAAAATACACTATATGTTGAAGACTGAAGGGGAGCATGAATGGGGCAGGGAGACCAAGAGGAGGCTACTGTAATAGTTCAGGTGAGATGATGGCTGATTGCTTAGCCAGAGCAGCAGGAAATGTGGTAAACAGATGGAATCAGGTAGACTCATCAGGAATTATTGATGGATATAGAATGGGTGAGAAAGGAACTAAAACTTGACTCTTGGGTAACATTTATTAAACAGAAAAGAATGGAAGAGATACAAGTTTGAGGGTAAAAAGACAAGAGTCCTGCTTTGATCCCTCAAATTGAATTATTACATATATGACACAGTTGTCAAGTAGGAGGCTGATTTATTCACATTTGGAGCCCAGAAGAGGTTAATATTGGAGAGAACACACGCAAGGTGTTAAAAACTGTGTGATGAGCTTAAATACTAAGTGCAGTTAAAGAAAAAGTAACAAAGCCTAAGCCCTGGATATTTCAACATTTAGGAATTAAGAATCAACAGGGGTGGAGCGGTGGGGTGTGGAGTAGTAGCTCAGTGGTAGAGCACTTGCCTGGCATGTGTGAGGTCCTGGGTTTAATCCTCAGCACCACACATAAATAAATGAAATATCCATTGACTATATATATATATATATATATATATATATATATATATATACAAGAATCAACGGGGGTAAGAGGAAAACTAGGATGCTATGGCATCCAGTGAAGAAAGTATTTGAAAAATGAAGCACAATGTGACCAACTTCAAATGATACTGAAGTCAAGCAAGGTATTATCTAAGTTAGCTCAAAGTAAATCATCTCTCAGCTCTATTTTCTCAGTTCTTTTTTTGTACCTTTCTGGTTGAAGTTCCCAAATTTTATGCTGTATATATCCCAACCCATTTCTCTCCTCTTATAGAGGTATCTTAAGGTCAGAGATCATCTTTTTCTTTCTAAAACATCCAACCCTATTTGCTTAATAAATGTTGAATAAGCATATCACACAGAAAACTATAAAATCAAGAATATGCCTAAAACATGACTAGCAATTAGCATTGGTTTTACTAAGATTTTTTAAATGTTCTTCACTAAGAATAACATGGGCTTTGTTCCATCTAGAATGGTGATTACCAGCATCCTTACAGTCAGAGACCTCAAGATAGGTTGATATTTCATATTATATAACAAATTCTAAAATAATGACAAAAGTAAGTCTAGCAGGCATTGAGAATGAACTACCAACATTTTAAGGGGGATGTGGTTAAGTAGGTATACCCAGAAAAAGGCTGGTAGTCATGGGATGAAAAATTTCCCTAGCCCTGCACAAAATCACAGAGATCATATAATTTATGTCAGTAAATTATTATATCTGTAAAACAAACCTAAAACCCAATAGTTGAATAAAATGAACATCAAAACCAACTTATATATAGCTTCCACCAACATGTTTGAAAAATATGCACTAGACAACTCAAAAAGACAGTCATCATATTCCAAATCACTACAGTATCTAGCTAGAAATCAGAAATCTTGGCTGCATGTGCCAGTGCCACAGGGCCACTCACGTGTGAAGTCAGACCCCTTCTACTTGACTTTAGCTGTGCTCCAACTGGGGCTTTTGGTGATATTCACAAAATGTCTTGTTTCAGCCCCAGGGCTCTGTTGGCTAGTTTTATGGTGACTCCCTGAGAATAAATATTCACATTTGATTTATACTCTTATACCTAACCTTTGAGGCAGGAGATGCAGCTCAGTGATGAGGTCCTGAGTTTGATCCCCACCATCACACACACAAATACAGAAGTCTCATCCAAGAATTGGGAAGGTTTTTTCCTCCAGCCACTGATTACTTGGCAGATATTGCTAGATGAATTTCAAGAGTGACAAAACTAACAAAATGGGACACATCTGGATGCAGAAACAGACAAGACTACAAACTGGAGATGAGTCAGAAGCTTGGGAGCTTCTTTCAAATAACTAGAAAGAGAAGAATAAGATTTATCCTCTTTCCCAATTACAGTTCAATAGGATGTTTTGAGATTAGGGGAGAAAAAGACTGTATAGTCAAGAAAGATTGGGAAATGATGGATCAAACAACTCTCATTTTCAGAGTCTTAGAAGCAAAATCAAGACCTAACTACTCATTTATGAAAAGGTCAGAATTAATAAATACCTCCAGATGCTTGGTGAGAATAGCTCAAACTTGAGGGGCTGCTTAAATTAGAGTGATGTTGAAACAGAAGATATGTGCTGCGGTCTACACTACAACTAAAATGAATGTGGACTGACGCAAGGATCTGGTCCACAGTGGTTCCTACTGAAAGTAGCCAGTTTGAGTAAGCATGTCTTCATCAGTGATGCCAACCTGAACTAACTGAACTTTGTATATTGATTTCTAAATGACATGGCTTTTACTATTTTTAATAGCTGGTAATTTTAACATAAGACCAATTTTAAAATGCCATTAATTGTTCATTTTTCTTCTTATACACATTTCTTAAGCACCAACTATCTGCTAAATTCTCCACCAAGAACCAAGGAAAACAAAGGAAAAGGCCTGGTTGTATCCTTATGATTTAGAGGTAGGGAAGCTACAGAAGTGAAACTACTCACTTTCAGAGCAATCAAAAGTTATGTCAAAGCACAGTGACATCCCTAAATACCGATTTGTCTTTAATTCACTACCATTCTCACACATTCTAAATTAACAAAAATGGTTCAGTATTTAAAAACATACTACTTAATGAGCTACCTAAAGGACCTACAAATTGATTCTTTCATTCTACAGCGACTGTATTATGCCTACTAGATTTCATAGTGGTGCTATATTTGCTAATGTTTGGAGAATTAAGTTTACAGTATTTGAGAGGATCTGAAGGATCCTTTTGTTCTGAGGCTACACAGTTAATGAATTTTTATACCAATGTACAAATTTTTATACAAACCGACTCAGTAGATTAGGAAGCTGAAAATAATGTGAATACTATCAAATATCATAGCTTCGCAACACAATACAGAATACGGGTTGTTTATCCTCAGATTATAAAACCCACAGGGAACTGCAGCTCGGTCTCTATGCCCAGCTTAAGGGAGCACTCCTCCAATATCGCCAGCTTGAGAAAGACCAAAAGACAAAAATGTGAAGTGCAATTCCTATGCATGCGTATCACTTCAGCACCATCATAAAGTTCAATGAACCTCTAAGTACACAGTGTCATTTAACTTCAACTCATCTGAAAAGAGGCATGCTTATCCCTTTTTCTCTCTACCACCTCTGTAATTTTTAATACTTTCAGATCAGGAGAATATATTTAGAAAACTCGAGAGGATGACAACTAAAGAGACAAACAGGTATGGGAACTGATGCCATCCCAGTGATTATCTATGAATGGGTCCAAATTTTCCTAAATATGGTCACATTTGATTTTCCCCATCATATCCCAAGATTTTACAATTGTATTTGAATTATGTGGCTCATGTAACAGGAAACCCAATTCACATCTAAATAGCAACAGTGTAGTAAATAAAAGGTGGGGCTGTCATTTTCTGGCATGACCCATACAAACCAAATTTCTGAAAATTGAAAGGAAGAAAGAGTTACCTGAAAATAGTCTATTAAAAGAAATACCCAGAAAGATAACCATTAAAAATTATTGTCACTCAATGTCAAATCTTTTATATATATAGTTATCTTAGAAAATGATCAATTTATTTTCCATTCAAAGTGATTAACATAAGACTAGCCATTTCGTGGATGATCTCCCACATACTCTGACTGGAATGTGGCTTATATAAATATCATTAGGTCAATTTTGTTGAATTATGAACAAGTCACTGCAAGTATTTAGATACACAACGAAGTCATAGTGCTAATCAATTCAACTTTGTCCAAGGTCAGAACTGAGGCCATCTAAATGAATATTAACATAATGAAGGATAAGCAATGGTTTATTAGTCTGAATCTCTTCCTTTTTAGTTGATAATGCCAATAGTTTTTAGTTTCTTCAATGATCAATGTTTTATATAAATTTCATTTCTAACTTCTAGAAATAAACACATACACAACATTTACTAAATTTTTTAATAAAACATCAAACATAAATAGTCAAATATTTAAGAGGAAAAAGTAGACATTTAAGCCAGCACTAGTTTTCACTTTATTCTTCTTCTGGGGGCATTGGAGGGTAGACTTATCTGGGATTATAGAATAATGTTATGATGCTGGTGTTATAATGAACAACTACACAAAAATGGGAAATGGCTTGATGAAATTTACTTTCATATCTGGAAGTAAAGGCCAGTAGCTTACTGGAGTCCACTGCAAATATCTCACACTGGCCTCATCTGTGGAAAACTACTATGGTTTACCATTCTTACCACATTTTACCATCACTTAGCACTCCCTGGCATTCTGATCCTTTTGCTCAGTGAAGCTCACTTCAGTCTGTCAAAACAGCAAGGGGGAAAATCCCCAAATGAATAGACGAACAAACACTTTTAATGTGAACAATCATATTCAGACCAACCTCTTTTACAAAAATACAAGTTAGTGGATTTTTTTTTCCTTACATAACTCAAACATTGGTATTTTTTTTCCTGCCCTTCCTAATATGGCACTTCTCATTTTATTTACATCTGTCATTTCTTTGTCTATTTTTCTGCAATTGATACCTCTTGTTATTCTTTTTGATTGTGCCTTATAATTTCTATTCCAGAATATTTGATCTTTGGCCAGTCAACTTTATCTCATTCTGTGAATAAATTTACTAAAAAGCAGTAAAAATCACAAAAGGAAAAAGAAAACAATAAGCACTAGCAGGATCCCATTTGAACAATCATATAATTTTTTTTATAAGAAAAGCATTCATTTTTATTGGGTAATCTAAAACCATTCTTGTATGATAATACGTGTCTTTCAGCGTACTCAAATGCATTGACATTCAATATGGACAGCAAGCTACTCACAAGAAATCAATGGTAATACACAAATATGTTTAGTTGGTAGAATCCCAGCAGCCTATAACAAAGTGCAGCAAACTTTCCTTATAGTGGATGCGAACTCCAGTAACATCTGGATATTTTTGGTAAAGTTAAGGAAAAGCTACTGCAGTCAAGAGATAGGTAATCTTCAGACTTCAAAGATTGGCTGCCAGGGGACCACAGTCAAATATTAGTCCTGAAGCCCAAGAAAAACAAGATGATGAAACGGAATAGATTTTTCCAAATATGCAAAATTATTTCATACAGATGCTTAGCGTACTATGATTTGACAGGTTTACACTGATAAACCAAACAGCAAAGATAAACATTTAACATTGTTTATAGCTTCAGTGATAGAGAACACAGGTTTTAAAATAGGCAGCAATAGTTCTATGATAGCTCCTGAGACAAGTTATCCTATGCCCTGTATCCACCCCATGCCAATGAAAAAATGGAAACAGAATAAAAAGTGATTTACTGTATGGGAATCAGAAAGTACATGAAAAGTGACAAAACTGTATGTTATTAAACGACAAAACATATTTTGAGGCTTTATTTAAAAATCTCTCACTGTTCATTATCAAAGTACAAGATTGTTTGCATACCAAGAGACAGACTGTAAACATAGGAAATTTTCATTAAGGAAAGATGGGTTTACTGTAATTTGATCTTTTACAAAAAATTACTGCAAGTTATTGATAACAGAATTTCTCTTTTACTTTCTTAAGTCTAATTCTCTTGAAAATTCAACCAATGTTTCCATTCTGTTGAGCTAAAGTTCAATCATGGTCACCTTAGGAAATACCCCTGTTTATTTGTTAATCAGAAATACAAACTGAGTGGCACATATTTCCATTGTCTCCTCAGGCCAAAGGTTTCAGCTTCATTATATTTTACAAGAAAACAGAAGACCTGCAATGGCCCTGTTAAGTCTTTCACGTTGAAGCTGAGGTTTAATGACGGCAGTGGAGGAAAGCAGTGGTGATGCAAAGCAAGACCAGCCCAATTGCCTTATCTGACATGGAATCTCTTTCCTGCTTGGCTTGCAGCAGCAAAGCGTTTCTGGTCAGGTTGCCTCCACCAAACCTGATTGAATCAAAGAGTGACATGCTCTGATAAATCCTGTTTCAGGGCAATTCCTTCCAGACCAGGAGTCGGTGCTTCACTCTGTTTGTTTGGGGATGATGCTAATATGAAGAAAATTATCCGGATAACTCAGATGTTCACTTAGCCACTGCAGAGGTGTTTCCAACATTGGCTCAATTCCATGAATCATCACTTGATTCCTTCTTTCCCCATCTATTCCAAGAAAGAAATCCAACAATAATCAATAGGAGTCAAAACCAATGAAGAAAAAATAATCTGTTGCTTTTTCCAAATCTTTAGTGAATTAAATAGATTTTAAACCTGTTTTGTCCCCTTAACAGGAAATGCAGACATGGAGAAAGTTCACATGTTGCAATATGTATCACCCAAAACAGAAACCTGAGGGTTACAATGAATTCTGATAAAAATTCTGTTGCTATATGTGAAAGTATTCATTCTTTCTTAATTACTGTGCTTACCTAAGACTGACGTTAGTGAAACTATAGTGGAGAAAACAGAAAATACTCACTGACCAAATTATTGTAGTTACACATTAAAAATTACATATGGGGATTAAAAATGACAAGTACATGCAGTCTGTCCATGTATATTTTAAAAATGTAAAACAAATGTGACTAGAAATCATCAAGAAATGAGATCAGCATTTCAGATATTGAATAAAACAGACAGGAGCTTTGGATGATTTTCAGTAAAGTGTCCAAGTATAAGTCAAGAAGTGTTAGAGACAATATTAGAACAACAGTTAAAGTTTTAATCAGAAGGAACTAAGAGTCTGACTGGGGGATTCCTGTCTTAAAGAGTCATGAAACCTGATTGATTTTTGTTAATACCCATTCACTAATTAAAGGATACAGGAATGGGGGTTGGAGCTCAGTGGTAGAGCACTTGCCTTGCACACATGAGGCCCTGGATTTGATCCTCAGCACGACATAAAATAAATAGATTAGTAAAACAAAGGTATTTTTTTTAAAGGACATAGGAATCGATTTTCTTATAAATTCAAATTTTATTTCTACTTAAATATAAGATTATATTTTTGTTTTCATAATAATCAGAAACAGAAACACTCTATTATAAAAGGAAAACAAAGAAAGAAAACTCCAAACTCCTCCAAGGAAAAGAAGAAAAAATCCCAACAAACAAAAAGAAAAAAAAACTAAGAAGCTTTCTTTTACTCTTTTAACATAACTCTTGTTGAGTCTGCTTTTGGTCCCTTCAAAACACAATGTCACATAGTGGGGTAGGGAGAGGGAGCATGGGAGGAATAGATGAACTCTAGATAGGGCAGAAGGGTGGGAAGGGAGGGGAGGGGGGATGGGGTTAGAAATGATGGTGGAATGTGATGGACATCATTATCCAAAGTACATGTATGGAGACACAAATTGATGTGAATATACTTTGTATGCAACAAGAGATAAAAAAAATTGTGCTCTATATGTGTAATAAGAATTGTAATACATTCCGCTGTCATATATAAATAAAAATATTAATTTAAAAAAAGACACAAAATCTCTCAGCTTCCTGGAGATAGAAGGCAAAATTAAAAAAGGGGAATTCATGGAACTCAATGAGGGAGGAATACTCCACTTTTCCCTTCTGCTTTACACAAAATGACTTTCCAATCCTAGTACTATTATGTTGGGCAAAAGAAGCAAGAGGATGTGTGCTAATAATGGCTTGGTTGGTACCTGAAACAAGGTCTTTTTAAA